>NC_091983.1:39220469-39562988 GCF_044704955.1 Pristiophorus japonicus | reverse complement strand
CTTAATCCAATCTTTCTTTTCCTCTCTTTATTTCTCTTTCTGTACCTGATTTGACATTGAATTCACCCACTTTAATTCACCCTCCTTCTCAGTCCATCCTCTGTTTATTTCTCAAACCTTTAATCTGATTGGTTAAGGAAATTCATTGTTTGTCCTATCATTCACTAAGGTCCCAGATGTTGGGCCCAAGTTTTGGCCGCGCCGTTCCTGGATGCCCGTTTTTCGCGCCACAAAGTGCGCCTAAAAAAACCTTACAGATTCTCCGGCTCCCTGTTGGTCCTCTTGAGTCAGGTGCGGCGCAGCACGAGCTGTAGGGGGCGGAGCTAGGTCCCTGCGCTGAAAACAGTGCCGGGACCTCTGCACATGCGCGCTACAATGGGTGCGCATGCGCAGTAGCTCCAGGCACCCAAAACTGTTTGGGAGGGGCCCGAAGCACGCAGCCCTCAGCCCTGACCGAATGGCCTCACTGGGGCTGCGTGCATAAGGTTGCCTCCCATGCCCAGCTCCTGCTTCCTCCCGACTCGACTCCTGCTCCCCCTCCCCCCCACCCCCCGGACCGGACGAGACCCGACCCGCGCTCCCCCCCCGCACCCGACCTGACCTCCCTCTCCCTCCCCCCCGACCCGTACCGAACCGAACCGACCTCCCTCCCACCACCACCCCCCCCGACCCGACCCGACCCCCACCCGGACCGGACCTGACCCGACCCAATCCGACCCGCGCTCCACCCCCCCCCACCTGACCTCCCTCTCCATCCCTCCCTCCGACCCAAACCGAACCAAACTGACCACCCTCCGCCCCCCCGACCCGACCCGCGCTCCCCCTGACCCACCCGCGCTCCCGACCCCAGACCTGACCCGACCCAACGCCACCTACCTGTAAATCTGGTGCTGGGGATGGGCCCTGCCCGAAGTCTTGGGCCCGGCCCATTCAGCCTCCCCCGACCCCCTTCTTCTCCTTTCCCCCCCGTCTACTCCTTTCCCCCCTTCTCCTTTCCCCCCTCCTCATTCCCCCCCTTCTCCTTTCCCCCCACTTCTCCTTTCCCCCCTTCTCTTTCCCCCCCTTCTCCCCTTCTCCTTTTCCCCCCTTCTCCTTCCCCCCTTTTCCCCTTCTCCTTTCCCCCATCCTTTCCCCCCTCCTTTCCCCCCATTCTCCTTTCCCCCCTTCTCCTTCCCCCCTTCTCCTTTCCACCCCTTCTCCTTTCCCTCCCTTCTCCTTCTCCTCCTCCCCTTCTCCTTCTCCTCCCCCCTTCCCCTTCTCCTCCCCCCTTCCCCTTCTCCTCCCCCCCTTCCCCTTCTCCTCCCCTGTTCCCCTTCTCCTCCCCCCGTTCCCCTTCCCCTTCTCCTCCCCCTTCCCCTTCTCCTCCCCCCCTTCCCCTTCTCCTCCCCCCTTCTCATCTCCTCCCCTTCTCTCCCCCTTCTCTCCCCTTCCCTCCCTCCCCATCCCTCCCCCTCCCCCCCTCTCCCTCTAGCCCCCTCCTCCCCCTCCCCTCACTGTCAGAAACACAGACACTGACAGACAGAGAGTGAGAGACATATACAGATAGACAGACAGAGAGATAGAGACACTGACAGAGACACACTGGGGGGGGGGGGGGGGGGGGCATCCCAGCACGCTGTTGGTGGGCTCCCGGTGCTGCAGTCGGTGTTTTATTTATTGATTTAAAAAAATAATAATTCTTATTAATTTTTTTTTGATTGATTTATTGGTTGATTTATTGATGTTTTTATCATTTATTATTGATGATGGCTCTTTATTTGTAAAACTGAAGTGTTTAATGTTTGTAAACTTCCCTTTAAACCCCCCCCCTCCCCCATTCCCTATGCCTGATTTGTAACCTACAGCTGATTTTCTAAAGTATAGACAAGGTTTTTTCGAGCGTACAAAAATCTTCACTTACTCCATTCTAAGTTAGTTTGGAGTAAGTTTTCACTGCCGAAACTTTGAAAACAGGCGTAAGTGGCCGGACACGCCCCCTTTTGAAAAAAAAATTCTGTTCCAAAGTGAAACTGTTCTAACTGACTAGAACTGGAGCAAACTAAATGCCGAGAATTTGAATTTCTAAGATACTCCGTTCTACACCAGTTGCACCAAAAAATCAGGAGCAACTCAGGCCGAAACTTGGGCCCGTTCTGTTTCCCTCGCTGCACCATTAACAGCTTGCACTTGCAGCAACTTTGTGGGCAAAAAATGTTAAAACTTAAAACGTGCACAAACATGTCTAACTACTGGGGCGCACTCCAGAAAAACCTGGCCCAATATCTTTTAGGAAACAGTTGCAAAAACTGTTTGAAGACTGTAATGCGAAAGAAAGATTTAGAGCTCTGATAACATGTGCCATCTGTAAAATGTAACCGATTAGGATTAGTGCAATACTGGAGTTTTGATTAATTCCCTTTGGGTGTTGAGAAGACATTTTACAACATTTTATATTGGAGATTTTATTTGTGATTGAACAGAAATTTGAAAAGTTATGAGTTTTCTCACTAAAACAGAGAAAGCTAAGGCATGACCTGATAGAGATCTTCAAGACTGTAAACGGTTATGATAAGGTATATAATAATAGATTGTTTCCACTCATTGGTGAGATCCTAATAAGAGGGCAAAGTAAGACAATCATAAAAAATAAAAAAGGGAGGATGGAAAAAAACTCTTCATAGGATGGTTGGAATGTGGAATTGCTTGCAGCAAGCTGTTGAGTCAAAGCTCGTAAATTCTTTTAAAAGAATCAGATATATGATTGAAAAGGAGAAATATTAAAGGTTATGGGAAGCAAGCAGGAGTATAGGATTAGACAAAGTGGGTCGTGTGGCGTAAAAACAGACCACATGGCTGTAACTTTCTTTGATTCTGTGATCAGCCAGAAAAGATTTTGTAGTTTGGGCAAAGTCCATAATTGTATAAGACCTATTGGAGAGAACAGGGTTGATGGTACAAATGTTTTTTTTAACTGTTTAATTCAGATTATGTATTTTATTGTCTGGGTCAAGATTGTTAGGTTTATTGATATTAAGCAGATAATTCTTGTCAGATTACACCAGTACTGTAACAAACATATTTTTATTTAATTCTTCACTTAGTTACATCTCTGATCCATTTAGGTTTCCCCAGGTCTCACACCATTCCTTAACCAAGAGGGCAGTCAGGCAGCCAGACCTAGGCATATGTCAATACTGCCCCAAATTGTCTGTTAGTATGTAGAAAAGAACGGTTATCAGTAATTTAACTCACAGTTGTTCCTTCTTGCCTGTGCAGAAACCCTTGGGGGCAATTTCTGTTTCCATTACTCTCCGTGTAAACCAGTTTATGTGGTGTAATGGAGCAGAAAAGTTGGAGGAAAGATGTTCTGCTAGATCTCTGCTGACTTTGTGCTGCGCATGCATTTCCTCACTTTAAAAACTTGTTTTGATGGACACCCAATTTCCTGATGTTCCGATATAATTCCACATAGTGCTGTTCATCCCAATACAAAGCACTTGAGCAAAGTTGCCAGGCGCTGAACTGTATATGAATGTAAGTTTACAATTTATGTAAGAAGATTCAGTGGACAATTTTCAGGTCATCTTTTTATTTTTTGTGCTGGTGCTGTGGTTTTCAGGACCCTTCATGCCAATTGTTCTGCAGCTGCTTTTTTTTGCCGAGATTTCCAATAGTGACACAGTCGGTGTCCCATTGATAATCCTCCTGTACCTGAGCTTTCGGAGGAGGAGAGGAGCAATGGGAGTGGGGGGAATCTAAGCAACTGACATTTCAGCACATGAAGACTGTGCCCACCTGCTGGTACCCTCCTTCCCATGAACAACAACAGAGAAAGCAGGAAAGAAATAATTTGCATTTATTTACTGCATTTCACATCTGCAGGACATCTCAAAACACTTCACAGACAATTAATTACTTTTGAAATATAGTTGCTGTTATTTAGACAAACGTGGCAGTCAATCTGCACTCAGCAAGGTCATAAAGCAGCAACGAGATACATCCATTTGTCTGTTTTGGTGGTGTTGGATGAGGGATAAATATTGTAGGCCAGGATATACTCTCCTGAACTTCGATGACTCGTGCCAAGAGATCTTTTATGTCCAGCTAAATATGTGGCTTTAGTTTAAAATCTCCTCTGAAAGAGAGCACCGCTGGCAATGCAGCACTGAAGTGTCAGCCTAGATTATCTGTTCAAGCTCTGCAGTAGGGTGAGAGTCCATGACTTTGTCAGAGGTAAGCATGAGCCATGCTGCATTTAACACTCACTGACCACATCTGTCCAAGGAACTCTGTGTGACTGAGTTCCAATTCATCTGGGAGGCAGTGGCAGAATTGTACCACCTGCTGCAATTTGACCAGCATCGAAACAGCAGAACTGGCATGGTAGAGACTGAAGGTTACTTCGGCCCAAGGCTTATTGCAGATGAGCTGCACTACTTTTCAATGTGGTGGGAACCCCGGAATGTCAAAGAGACCAATCCTTCTCAAACCCATCTCAGGCATCAAAACGTCCATTTTGCCAGCCACAAAGCATTGTTTAACACATCATCACTTGCACAACAAAAACAGCTTGTATTTATATAGTGCCTTTAATGTCGTAAAACATCCCAAGATGCTTCACAGGAACATAATAAAACAATATTTGACACCGAAGCACATAAGAAGATATTAGGGCAGAAGGTTTTAAGGAGTATCTTAAATGAGGAAAGAGAGGCAGAGAGGCGCAGAGGTTTAAGGAGGGATTTCCAGCGCTTAGGGCCTACGCAGCTGAAGACACGGCCACCAATTGTGGAGCAATTAAAATCACGGATGCTCAAGAGGCCGGAATTAGAGGAGCGCAGATATCTCAGAGGGTTGTAGGGATGGAGGAGATTATAAAGATATGGAGGGGCGAGGCCATGAAGGGATTTGAAAACAAGGATGAGAATTTTAAAATTGAGGGGTTGCTTAACCGGAAGCCAATGTAGGTCAGTGAGCACAGGGGTGATGGGTGAACAGGGCTTGGTGCAAGTTAGGTCATGGACAGTAGAGTTTTGGATGAGATCAAGTTTACAGAGGATAGATCGTGGGAGGTTGGCCAGGAGTGCATTGGAATAGTCGCATCTAGAGGTAACAAATGCATGGACGAAGATTTCAGCAGCAGATGAGTTCAGGTGAGGCAGAGTCAGGCAATGTTATCGAGGCGGAAATAGGAGGCCTTAGTGATGGTGTGGATATGTGGTCATCTCGAGGTCAAATATGACACCAAGGTTGCGAACAGTCTGGTTCCGCCTCAGATTGCCAGGGAGACGGATGGAGTCAGTGGCTAGGGAACGGAGTTTATGGTGGGGGCCAAAGACAATGGTTTCGATCTTCCCAATATTTAGTTGGAGGAAATTTCTGCTCATCCAGTACTGCAATTTAGAGACAGTGCAGGGGTCAAGGTAGAGCGTACACTTGCCCTCAATCTGTATCTGGTACCTCCATATTGGGTTTCCTCTTCCCCTTCAGTATTGCAAAAGGCAGCAATCAGGTTGAAATTTCTTTGTACCTTTAAAATTACTGCAAAAATATTTGTTGACACCACTACCACCCACCCCTCCCCCCCCCACCCCCACCACTCCCCCACCCCCACACCCACCCGCACCACCACTCCCCCACCCCCACACCCCCACCACCACTCCCCCACTCCCACACCCCCACCACCATTACTCCCCCACCCTCACACCCCCCACCACCACCACTCCCCCACCCCCACACCCCCACCACCATCACTCCCCCACCCTCACACCCCCCACCACCACCATTCCCCACCCCCACCCCTCATGCTGCTTCTTCCATTTAAGTGGCTGACACCATTAAGTTTAATCCACTTGGCTACATACCTACACGTGTCCAAATCTGCACCTGGAGCTGTGAATAATTATTCAAATAAGCTGACAGGAAAATTGCATGGTTTTAACACATTACCATTCTGTCTGGATTGACACTCATTCTTAACCTTTCGGGACTGAAATACGGTAGCACTTGAAAAGCTGCCCCACATCTTTGTTTTACATCATTCTGTAGCAGGATATTAAAAAATTCAAATTTACCAGAACCGCCTGTTCCGCCATACAATGAGATCGTGGCTGATCTGCGACCTAACTCCATATCCATACTCCATTTCCAGAAAGGAAAAGGAGGCGGGGTGGCGTTTCAGGTTAAAGAGGAAATTAATGCAATTGTAAGGAAGGAAATTAGCTTGGATGATGTGGAATCGGTATGGGTGGAGCTACGGAATACCAAAGGGCAGAAAACGCCAGTGGGAGTTGTGTACAGGCTACCAAGTAGTAGTAGTGAGGTTGGGGACAGCATCAAACAAGAAATAAGGGATGTATGCAATAGAGGTACAGCAGTAATCATGGGCGACTTTAATCTACATATTGATTGGGCTAACCTAACTGGTAGCAATGTGGTGGAGGAGGATTTCCTGGAGTGTATTAGGGATGGTTTTCTAGACCAATATATCGAGGAACCAACCAGAGAGCTGGCCATCCTAGACTGGGTGATGTGTAATGAGAAGGGATTAATTCCCTTCTCATTACACATCACCCAGTCTAGGGCCCTTGGGGAAGAGTCACCATAATATGGTAGAATTCTTTATTAAGATGGAGAGTGACAAAGTTAATTCAGAAACTAGGGTCCTGAACTTAAGGAAAGGTAACTTTGACGGTATGAGGCGCGAATTGGCTAGATTAGACTGGCAAATGATACTTGAAGGGTTGACGGTGGATAGGCAATGGCAAACCTTTAAAGATCATATGGACAAACTTCAACAATTGTACATCCCTGTCTGGAGTAAAAATAAAACGGGGAAGGTGGCTCAACCATGGCTAACAAGGGAAATTAAGGATAGTGTTAAATCCAAGGAACAGGCATACAAATTAGCCAGAAAAAGAAGCAAACCGGAGGACTGGGAGAAATTTAGAATTCAGCAGAGGAGGACGAAGAGTTTAATTAGGAGGGGGAAAATAGAGTACAAGAGGAAACTTGCCGGAAACATAAAAACTGACTGCAAAAGCTTCTATAGATATGTGAAGAGAAAAAGATTAGTGAAGACAAATGTAGGTCCCTTGCAGTCGAATTTGGGTGAATTTATAATGGGGAACAAAGAAATGGCAGACCAATTGAACAAGTACTTTGGTTCTGTCTTCACGAAGGAAGACACAAATAACCTTCCAGATGTACTAGGCGACCGAGGGTCTATTGAGAAGGAGGAACTGAAGGATATCCTTATTAGGCGGTAAATTGACAGGATTGAAGGCCGATAAATTCCCAGGGCCTGATAGTCTACATCCCAGAGTACTTAAGGAAGTGGCCCTAGAAATAGTGGATGCATTGGTGATCATTTTCCAGCAGTCTATCGACTCTGGATCCGTTCCTATGGACTGGAGGGTTGCTAATGTAACACCACTTTTTAAAAAAGGAGGGAGAGAGAAAAAGGGTAATTTTCGACCGGTTAGTCTGACATCAGTAGTGGGGAAAATGTTGGAATCAATCATTAAGGATGAAATAGCAGCACATTTGGAAAGCAGTGATAGGATTGATCCAAGTCAGCATGGATTTACGAAAGGGAAATCAATGCTTGACAAATCTTCTGGAATTTTTTGAGGATGTAACTAGTAGAGTGGACAAGAGAGAACCAGTGGATGTGGTGTATTTGGACTTTTAAAAGGCTTTTGACAAGGTCCTACACAAGAGATTGGTGTGCAAAATTAAAGCACATGGTATTGGGGGTGATGTACTACGTGGATAGAGAACTGGTTGGCAGACAGGAAGCAGAGAGTCGGGATTAACGGGTCCTTTTCAGAATTGCAGGCAGTGACTAGTGGAGTGCCGCAGGGCTCAGTGTTGGGACCCCAGCTCTTTACAATATATATTAATGATTTAGATGATGGAATTGAGTGTAATATCTCCAAGTTTGCAGATGACACTAAACTGGGTGGCGGTGTGAGCTGTGAGGAGGACGCTAAGAGGCTGCAGGGTGACTTGGATAGGTGTGGCGAATGGGCAAATACATGGCAGATGCAGTACAATGTGGATAAATGTGAGGTTATCCACTTTGGGGGCAAAAACACGAAGGCAGAATATTATCTGAATGGCGGCAGATTAGGAAAAGGGAAGGTGCAGCGAGACCTGGGTGTTATGGTTCATCAGTCCTTGAAAGTTGGCATGCAGGTGCAGCAGGCGGTGAAGAAGACAAATGGTATGTTGACCTTCATAGCAAGGGGATTTGAGTATAGGAGCAGGGAAGTCTTACTGCAGTTGTACAGGGTCTTGGTGAGGCCTCACCTGGAATATTGTGTTCAGTTTTGGTCTCCTAATCTGAGGAAGGATGTTCTTGCTATTGAGGGAGTGCAGCGAAGGTTCACCAGACTGATTCCAGGGATGATTGGACTGACATATGAGGAGAGACTGGATCAACTGGGCCTTTACTCACTGGAGTTTAGAAGGACGAGAGGGGATCTCATAGAAAAGTATAAGATTCTGATGGGACTGGACAGGTTAGATGCGGGAAGAATGTTCCCGATGTTGGGGAAGTCCAGAACCAGGGGACAGTCTTAGGATAAGGGGTAGGCCATTTAGGACTGAGATGAGGAGAAACTTCTTCACTCAGAGAGTTGTTAACTTGTGGAATTCCCTACCGCAGAGAGTTGTTAATGCCAGTTCATTGGATATATTCAAGAGGGAGTTAGATATGGCCCTTACGGCTAAAGGGTTATGGAGAGAAAGCAGGAAAGGGGTACTGAAGGAATGATCAGCCAAGATCTTATTGAATGGTGGTGCAGGCTCGAAGGGCCAAATGGCCTACTCCTGCACCTATTTTCTATGTTTTCTATATTTGCCTTTGGCCCATATCCCTTGGCTATCAATTGTCAATTGGGAGTGTAGCTCAGAGGCACAGCATTTGACTGCAGATCAACAGGTTGCTGGTTAAAATCCAGGAGCCCCGTAGCCCTCTTAAGTGCTTCCTGTTGAGAGTCGTGCAGAAAGTCTGTCTTACCTGCATCTGCAGGACTGTTGCTTAATTGTGAGTTATGTCTGCAGCCAAATTCAAACTACATTCAGGCCACATGTAACATTCATGTTGCTCCAGCTGGAAGTGGTGGCTTTTTAAGGGGAGATTTAATCGAGGTATTCAATACTATGAGGAGTTTTGACAATGTAAATAAGGATTGCGCTGGCAGGTGGGCCAGTAACCAGATGACACACATTTAAGATAATTGGCTGAAGAAACAGAGGGGAGAGGAGGAGACACTTTTTAATGCGGTGAGTTGTTATGATCTGGAATACACGGCCTGAAAATAAGGTGGAAGCAGAGTCAATCATAACTTTCAAAAGGGAATTGGATATATATAGGAAAAGGAAAAATTTACAAGGCGATGAGGAAAGAGCGGGGGAATGGGACTTATTGGATAGCTCTTTCAAAGGACAGGCACAGGCATGATATGGCCTCCTTCTATGCTGTAAGATTCTATGATTCTATGATATGACAATGTACACGGTGACATCCAGTAAAATGATGCAAATGCCTATAAAAGAAAATTCTCATTTTATGAACGATTACTGTTTTCAATTAATAGATGTGCATACACATATAAATTGTGCAATAATTTTGCACTGATTGCCTTTTCAACAATATGTTGTTTGCTGGGTTTATTTGAATTTGAATTTACGAGCAGAAAGTTATGTTCATATCCCATTCACCACTAGAGGTAGCTGTTACAACCTGCAATGATGTACATGCTCTATAAATAGCTTCTTTGAGAATAAGTTGGACAAGCAAGCTTTGGTTCCAGCCAATGTGACAGCGAACCAATCTTTCAGAAAGACTTGATTAGCATATCTCCAATAACACCAAGAGCTGTCAGTGTTTTCACGTGAAGGGGGTTTTGTTCTCGTTGATCAACATGCTGAGCTCTGAAGAAACGTGTTCATGGTCTCTATTTTTTCCCAGAGAGGTTCTCTATGGCCAAGTACAGGATACCAACATAGTATTTCAGAGGAGACATTCTCCTATTTCATCTGAATATTTATTTTTCATTTGAAGAAATAATTTCAAGTCGCAAACTAAACATGAAAAATCTTCCCACAATATGACGCTTGTATCTAATCAGTGAATAATACAGTAATTTTCATGCCATTATTAATGTGCAACTCGGCCAGCAACCTATGGCGACGAAGAGCTACCCTGTGAATTGTGATTATTTGCACTGGTCTGCTGTTAGCTTCGCGAAATTGACATCTTACACTTAACCTCCATGTGAGTTTCATGGCGTTGCTGCATTTGCACATTAATTGCCCATTAAACTTGTTACAGAAAGTTATGTCTAGTAATAAACAATGTAAGTAACCTTTTACCAATATGATCATTGTTAATGACTGCCAAACAACCTCTCTGGCCCAGAAAATGCACAATAGAAAGGGTGGTGTCTTATTTCCTCAGGTATTGAATTGTTGCTGGAGATTTAAAAATTGTAAAATTGTAAACTTTTTTCTTACTTTCCTTTTTGTGTCTCTCCTAATCCAATCTTTTTTTTCCTTTCTCTTTATTTCTTTTTCTGTACCTAATTTGACATTGAAGTCACCCACTCGAATTCACCCTCCTTCTTAGTCCTTCCTCTATTCATTTCTCAATTCTTAAATCTCATTGGTTAAGGCAATACCCTGTTGGTCCCATCATTTGCCAAGGTCCCATATTCCCTTTGGCTCTCACTGCGCCTTTATCAGCTCACATTTCCAGGAACTTTGTGCCAAAGTCAAACTAACCAGGCACGCTCCAGCAATTTTGAGTCATTATGTGAAAGTTAGAAAAAAAACATTTTAATTTCTGCTCATATAAATGATTAGTCATCGGCACATGAGGAATGATATCAAGGTTTGCTGATGATACCAAATTAAGGGCATGGAAAACTGTGAAAAAGAATGTAAAAGATTGCAGGAACATATTACTGGAGTGGGCAGGTAGATGGTAGTTGCAGTTCAATGCAGAGAATTGCGAAGTAATACATTATGAGAAACAGAACAGTGAAAGAAAAGATACCGTGAACAGAAAGATTCTTAACAGTGTGAAAGAATAGAGAGATCTTGGGGTATATTTACAAAGACCATTAAAGATGAAGCATAGCTAGAATACACCAGATGTGCCTTGGGCCTATCCATTCCTGCGCCAGTTCGCACGAACAGGTTGGCGCAAACCAATTTCTAGGCCAGTAGGTTTTTAAGCTGGCAAAGGTGTTTGTGCAGCTGAATCCTTAGGCTCCCAAATGCGGTCCCCTTGATGCTGTTCAGTCTCCTTCTGCTGCATGTTGATTCCTCGTTGAAGATCAAAATTATGGAACATGCAACAAACTATGATGATGATTCACGACACTTAAGCAGTGCTGTGCTGCAGGATTTTCCCTTTATCTGTAAAATATTGGGATCTTTATGTCATCATTTCTATAGTGAACTCGATGATAGCTCTGATGATGATGGTACATGCTTTATTTTACCCTGTGCTGAGCAGTTGTACAGGACTGGTGTAGAGGTGTCATGAGCTGTAATTAGAGGGGTTAGCCTAAGTCTCTTGGATGCCAATCATGCACTTTTCGATGTTGTGGTATCTTTAAAGAGACCACTGACAGCACACACTACAAGATGGCTCCTTAACAGAGACTTTGCCACATGACCT
The DNA here is from genome assembly GCF_044704955.1 of Pristiophorus japonicus. Taxonomy (NCBI): domain Eukaryota; kingdom Metazoa; phylum Chordata; class Chondrichthyes; family Pristiophoridae; genus Pristiophorus; species Pristiophorus japonicus. The sequence goes on along the minus strand of NC_091983.1, from coordinate 39,551,314 downwards.
TTTATTGTTCATATATCAGTAGTTGCATTACATCAGTAGTCCACTAGGTGGAGCTCTATAATAGATGTGAGTCAAATTTTGTGCAGATGGTTGCAAACCATCTTGATAAAATGGTAGCACTTTCAGTGCTTGGGAAAAGAAGGGCTACAAGTCTATAGTGACTGTCGAGGAAATTTTAGCTTAAATTAACTCAGCGGAGACTTTCAGAGCCGTGCTTCGAGAGAAAGTTTATTTCTAACGAGATATCTCGGAGAGCCCGCTTAGTCCACACTAAGGCAGAACTCTGACTTTTACAGGAAAACCCGCGCTATATTTATACAGTAAAAAGAGGAGTTTTATCTTCAAATTCCACACATTAACATTAATCATATTACTCCGAGAATACAAAGGTCATCCCGGAAGGCACACATTATCTGTTCTTGCATAGTTTCTCCCTGTCTGTGTCGATAATCAGTTTCTCCCTGTCTGTGTTGATAATCAGTTTTAGGAGACTCATGCAAGGAACAGATAATCAGTTTTTGTTTTCTTAAGACAAAGAAGTTTGGGTGTTTTCTCTAGCTCCATTATTTCTACAATATCAGCAAGAAGTGATTTTAACCCTTCCCTTTACCATACTACACAGATCGTTTTCTTCCACAACCCCCTCCTTGTTGATCTTTACAACCGATCAACACAGTTTCTTTTTCTTTATTGAAAAGGGGGTTCATATCCTTCGGGGTAGGGTCGCATCTTGAGGCATTCTTCTTCGTCATATTCATCTAATTTTTCTTCTATGCGGCTTAACCTTCCTTTCACAAACATACTTTTCCCTTCTACTTGGGATACTAGGCCCATTACCTGGTTAATTAGCCTTTTTACTTTTATCCACATCCCACACATGATTATTAGTAATATAAGCATAACCACACCTACGATTACTATGGGGTGTATAGCAAGCTTCAGTACTGCTGAAGCTTTGGGGGACCATCCGGAAAACACATCCCACCAGTGGTGTACTGTCAGGGAGGTGACTGCATTCGCGATTCTTACTAGTTGTCCCTTCTTGTAACTCATTTCTATTTTGAACTGGTGGATGTCTCGGCCCCTTTTGGACAGAGCCTCCTCTATTTGTTTGTCATTTTTTATCAAATTGTGCAATCGGGTCAAATTAATTACAGGGGGTAAAGGATCAATTTTGTGCACAGACAGATATTTTACTACATTCTGCCACAGCCCAAAAGTATAAGTTCTTCTTTCTTCTGGATCATACAGGGTGTAGACTTCTCTCACACATGTATTAATGGGGGGTTTATACAGAATTCCATCCAGGTAGACAGGTCTATTTCCCGTCAGGCAGACCTCATTCTGTCCTACTTCAGAAATATCGGTGTCATTGGTTGGTTTTAGTTCCCATCTACATATTCCAGTGGGTTGCTGTAGAGAGCATGGTTCGTGTATGGCAGTCTGATAGGGACACACCATTCCGAACGGCCACCTAGCACATCCCCTGTCGTGATGTGTTAGATTCTTTTCATCGACCCAGTCTCCTTTAAATTCTGGGTACCAGAAGTTTCCTCCGAACAACTGGGGTATTACTTGGAACTGACACCATATTTCTCCTTTTGTCTTATTTACTATTTCCATAGTGATGTTACATCCTTTTAAATCGCAATCAGTATATTTTTCTTGGGGTTTAATGGTTAAATTTAGAAGTTCATCTTTCTGATTGATTTCCAGTAATCTCTCCCATGTGTTAGCATGGAAGGATAGTACTTTCCTTTCTAGCTCGGCTCTCAGTAACTGTCTGATCATCTCCCTGAACATGCAATGGGTGTACTTATTTACTTCCTTTTGTTCCTTCATTAGGTTTTCTATTTCCTTCTCTATCTTTTCATTCTGCCCCCAGGTCATTTCGTCTGTGATATAACCTGATACCTGCAATTGCTGTAATCCTTCATCCCAGGCATTTCTTATTTTTATGCCTTTCCCCACTAGTCCTCCGACGACCTGGATTTTGTTTTGTAGGGTCTCGATATCCATGGAGTTCAATGCTCCCATTCCAGCTCCTACTCCACCTAACAAAGTCCCCAACACATCCCGTCTCCTTCTTCCTGTCTGACTCTTCCTACTGCTAAAATGATCAGAATGCCCAATGTCCGCTTACAGCTTTTCCAAGAGTCTCGCCTCATCTTCCCTTTTTTCTCTGTTTCTATAACACTCCTGTATTAATTTGTTAAAATAACAGCACGCAAGCACGAGGGTAACAGTGATCCAAATAATAAAGGCCCAAATTGGCATACAAGCAAGTTCTGACATTCGGCCTGAACTCTGGGTGTCTTATTTTAGGTTCAATGTACCCTTGCGAAGGGTCACAAAAGAGGGGTCAGTACAGTTCTTTGGTGAGAAGATGGCCGTCTTCTCGGGTAGGTAACCGTAGCACGTCCTAGTTCTATGTCTCTTCTTTTGGCTGTGATTGAGAGTGCTTAATATGCTTTCCACCAGAGGTGATAAAGCCTCTGTTTTTCCATAGTTGACCAAAATCATGGACCACACCGAATGCATATCTAGAATCAGTATCGATATTGGCAGTTTGATCTTTTGCTATTATACAAGCTCTGGTGAGGGCAAATAATTCAGCAGCCTGAGCCGAGGTTCCGGGAGGCAGGGCAAATGCTTCAACAGTTTCATGGGGGTTTACAATAGCATAGCCTGACAAAAGCAAATTATCTGATGGTCTGTACGATGACCCATCCGTATAGAGAATGAGATCAGGATTGTCCATGGGCTCTGTGAGCAAATCTGGTCTCGGCAAGGTGGCTAATTCCACTGTTAACAGACAGTCGTGCTGGTCTGGATCCTCTATTTCTCTGGTGGGAACAAAAGTGGCGGGATTTACTATCGGCGCGCGTTGAAAGGTGTAGTTAGAGTGTGATAGCAGCAGTACTTCATAACCTGTTCTTCTAGATGCTGTGAAATGCTGGGTGACGGTGGAGTTCAATAGTAATAGCACTGCATGAGCTGTAACGACAGTACACGGATAGTCCAAAACAATAGGTACTGACTTCTCCACCATGACCGCAGTAGCGGCTACAGCGCGTAGACATGCTGGCATTCCCCTCACTACTGGAGGAAGTAAAACCGAATAATAGGCGACTGGTCTATTTCCCCCACCATGTTCTTGGGTTAATACTGCCGTTGCAAATCCTTCTTTCTCATTCACATACATCTGAAAGGGTTTAGAATAGTTCGGAAGTCCCAATGCCGGAGCGTTAGTGATAGCTTTCTTTAACTGCTCAAACGCCTCCTCCCTCTCTGGGGTCCACTCTACCTTGGGTGGGGCATCATTTAGGGCAGCTGATCTTAGGACCGCATCCCATTCTCGATAATCAGGGATCCACTGTCTGCAGTACCCCACCATCCCCAAAAAAGACAAAATATCCTTTTTTGTCTTTGGTATGGGGATACTCTGAATAGTCTGAATTCTTTCGGGTCCTAGCTGCCTCTGCCCTTGAGATATGTGGAAACCCAGGTACTGGACTTGAGTCTGGCAAAATTGTAGCTTTTGTAATGATACTCGGTGCCCTCTTTCACATAGGTGTTGTAATAATTTCAGGGAATCTTGCATGCATCTGTATCCGTGGCTGGAAGCCACAAGCAAATCGTCCGCATATTGTAACAGTACAGACTGGTCTGATAATAAACAGTCTTCTAGGTCTCTTTTTACTGCTGCTGCATATACTGCGGGGCTTTCGGTGTACCCTTGGGGCAACCGGGTCCATGTGTACTGCTGTTTCTTGTAGGTGAAAGCAAACAGATACTGACTCTCTTGATTTACTGGGATGGAGAAAAAGGCTGAGCACAGATCTATCACAGTAAAGACAGTTGCTGTTGGTGGGATGGCAGATAGCACAATGTTGGTGTCCGGTACCACAGGGGTGATAGGGACTACTATCTTATTAATAGCTCTTAGATCTTGCACAAATCTCCACTCATTCGGCCTATTAATCTTTGGTATGGGCAGTATCGGAGTGATACACGGGCTCTGTGTCTTTTCTAGAACTCCTTGTTCCAACAATGCAGAAATGACTGGCTCTATCCCATCTTCTGCCTCTGGAGGCAGTCTGTACTGCTTAAAGTTTGGTAACACGCCGTTCTTTATCAGTCGCACCCGGTGGGGTGCTGCAGAATGTACCTTCCCAACATGATTCTTATGTTTTGCCCAAAGTTCAGAAGACACTTGATTCAATGCCATTGGCAGCTTAGGGCTTGGTTGTCCAGGGGGTTGCTGTTTTTTAAAGGTGGAGGCATGACTTTTACCTTTCCACTGGAGAATCCCCCTGGAACGGGTGATAAATTCTATCTGGACATTCTGTAATTCTATTACTGCCCAAGGTCTATAGCCTTGATGCTGCTTCTCCTTTTCTATTTCTACAATCATCGGACCCATATCTTTGGGTTTCGCCGGCGGTTTTACAGCCAATGTCAGATGGGGTGTCGAGTTCTCTTCTTTAAACCGCTTCTGCTGTAAGGGTGTCAAATCCATGGCTACCCCTAATCCTTCTGGTCCGAAATAAATGCGCGGTGTAGCTTCTATTATCTCTTCTTTATCTAGAAAGGGCTGTATTAAGCACTGGTAAGTTTCAGCTTTTTGTCGAGTGTACCAGGCTGTGCAGTGAAGCTGAACTGCTTCAAAGCTTGTTAAGATGATATACATCAGTTCGTCCGCATTAGAGTCAAATTTAGCTTTTAAGTTTTTTACAATATCCTGTATCGGGGGGAATAGAAGTTGCCACTCAATTGCCAACAATAGAGGGCAGCCTTTTCTTTGTTATCTTCCCCCTCCTCCCTTTTACTCCCATCAAAGAACTGATGGATTTTATTTGGAGGGAGCCCCATGAACATCCCTTCCTTTGTGCAATATATTGTGGCTCCTAGTTTGCACAAAGTCTGTCTTCCTAATAAAGGGAGAGGGGCTGTTTTAGAGACTATCAAAGTCTCATTATCTACTTGTTGTCCTTCAATTGTCAATTTAGTAGGTTCGGACAGAAATTATTTCAGGGGGATACCGGCCACCCCCATGCTCAAGACGGTAGTGTTGCTTACAGGTAATCCCACAGAGGGTGGTACAGAAGACATAGTAGCACCGGTATCCACCAGAAACTTTACATAAGTGTTTCCCACTTTTATTACTGCCAAAGGATTCTCTTCTATGTCTGTAGATAAGCGGAGGGTTGCCGCCTGTACCACTACACCTCCGGGGCATCCCTATGCTGATTGGTGCGAGTTGGGGTTAGAAAAGGAAAATTGAGGGGCCAGTGGAGGTGTAAGTTCGGGGAAATGCCCCTGTAACCCTCCAAACTGTTTAGGTGGGCACCTACAATCTCGAGCCCAGTGCCCCTTCCTTCCGTAATTTCTACACTCATCTTGCGAGCGATCTCGCTGGGACCACTGTCCTCTTCCTCCTCCCCTCCTTCCCCCAAACCCTCCTCTATTCTGTGCTTGTCCTCTTCCTTTCTGCTGATAGTATTGTCCTGCTGTTTTGGCTTTGTTATCTTTGTAGGTAAATAGTCCCTCCCTGTCCATGTTTGCCAGTACTGTAATTGTTTCCTTCCAGTTTTTTCCTTGCCAGTCCAAGACCTTGATCTTGTACGTTCTGGCATGCTGTGGTAACATGCAATTCAACAAGGTCTGCACTGCTAAAAGTTCGTTTTGATCCAAGGGTATTCCTGCATGCTCGTCCCAGCTATTTTTCCACCTGCCTGCGAAATCTATCATTGATTCTTCCGCTTTCTGCAGACAGCGGGTGACTTCCCCAATGTCCCCATGTTTTTTAGCTCCCTGCAGAATTGCATTTTTTCCCCTATGTTGCAGCCAGTGAATTAATGACTCATTGCCGTTGTCCAGCAAGGTATCATCAACTCTCCAATCCCCCCTTTCTCCTGGCGGGATAGAGAACATATCTTTTACTTCCTGCCAGGAGGATCCGTAGGCTGCTTGTAATAATAATTTAATATCCCCCGGTAGCGGATTGTAAATCGTACATGTCTGCTCAAGCCAGTTGTGAAATGCTATAGGTTTCTTTACCGGGTTTGGGGCGGCAGAGATCATATCTCTGGCCTCTCCCGGGGACCAGGGTTTTAAAACCGCTGTGGTTCCTATCATTACCCTGGGATTTTGGAGGAGGAGGGTAGAGTCGGCTTCTGCCTGGGCTGGGGTTGTTTGCGACCTTTGTCGAGAACTCAACCCAGATCTCTGATTGACTTCCCCTCCCTCTGCTGCTTCAGCCCCTGCTCCTAATACCTCCGGGTTTCCTCCATCGGCTCCTCCATTAGGTGGTGAGGCCGGGAGGACAGCTAGTTCTCTCCGGGCTTGATCTCTATGGGCAATAACCATTTCTATAATTTCCTGCCAGCTATTTCGCTTTGGGGGTTCTATACGAGGATAAAGTCCCACGGTGGGTGCTGAGGGGATAGGGAGGTTTGGAGGGCTATAAGAGGGAGGTTTTTCATTTTCCCCCTTTTCTTTTCCTCCTGATTTATTCTCCGAATTTTTATTTTTCGGAGGCTGATGTCTCTTAGCAACCTCAATCCATTTATTAAAACAATTTTCCATGTAATCCTTGTCCCAAGTAGGGTCTCCCCCTCCTTCCTTGGTTGTTTTTCTCCATTCCTCAATTAAAGATAGTTTAAAACTTCCTCCATATGGCCAATCCCCATCAGACCAACCGTACAAATCGCTACTAAACGTTACCGCGTATCGGTCATCTCCTGTTTCTTTAATTACAGTGTCCGCCGGCGAGCCGGGCGGCACAATTGGATCTCCTACCTTCTCTCGTTGCTTTACTACCTTACGGATTCTCTTTTCGGTTTTAGAATGTAATTTCATTCCTTTGGTCAAGGGGTCGTCTTTCTTTCCTTTTCTAGGAGCTGGGCGCGAGCGCCCTGCTCGACTAGAGCTGTTTCCCATTCTTCCGGGTGCGACGTCTCGCGATTTTTCTGAAATGAGAATTAAGGACACTCCTACAAAATATACAGTAATATTTTACAAAGCGCTCACCGGTGTTCTCTTTTCCGCTCAGCTCGGGGTCTCCTTATTGCTTTCTTGTTATTTTAGCTTCTTTGTGGTAGCTACCTTAAATGCCTCACCCTTCCAGGGATCTTGGTGGCTCGTCCCCCTTTTAGCGAGGACGGCCTTGGTACCTTCCCCCTTTCAGCTAGGAAGGTCCTTAAAATTCCTCTTTTCTCTTTTCAAAGTTAAATTTGGTTCTTTTGGATCTCGTTTTTAGAGATCCTGCCTGACTACGCCAGAATCTGTCGAGGAAATTTTAGCTTAAATTAACTCAGCGGAGACTTTCAGAGCCGTGCTTCGAGAGAAAGTTTATTTCTAACGAGATATCTCGGAGAGCCCGCTTAGTCCACACTAAGGCAGAACTCTGACTTTTACAGGAAAACCCGCGCTATATTTATACAGTAAAAAGAGGAGTTTTATCTTCAAATTCCACACATTAACATTAATCATATTACTCCGAGAATACAAAGGTCATCCCGGAAGGCACACATTATCTGTTCTTGCATAGTTTCTCCCTGTCTGTGTCGATAATCAGTTTCTCCCTGTCTGTGTTGATAATCAGTTTTAGGAGACTCATGCAAGGAACAGATAATCAGTTTTTGTTTTCTTAAGACAAAGAAGTTTGGGTGTTTTCTCTAGCTCCATTATTTCTACAATATCAGCAAGAAGTGATTTTAACCCTTCCCTTTACCATACTACATAGATCATTTTCTTCCACAGTGACTGATGCTCTTGACTTTATGGAATGTAACCATTCGATTTGATAGCCACTGGCAGCGCCATTCCTGTGTTGGAGTTTGGCAGGAGACAAGATCTGGCATAACTTTTTCACCATCCCTCTGATGAATCTAAGCCTTCACATCCATTGTTCTTCAGACAAGGCCAGTTAAGTCCAGTTTTGCTGATAGATGTGGTTGGAAGAGCAATGGTGGGTAGGAGCTCTCTTCCAAAAGGCAACATCAACTCCCTTGCATCCATGAGCTCATTTTCATCCTCCTCTTCTTTCTTAAAGTAGTGCAAATAAGATGAGATTCCTATAAGAATTTCAATTGAAATAAAAATCAGGAGAGATGTGTAATGGGCGGTTGATCCAATATCGCCCGTTTTACATTCTCGACCAATGTCAAATTTAGCCCCATGGGGAGTAGCCATGGTTGTCTCAGAAGCAGAGACAGCAGAGACATTAGATTCACAGAAGAGCAGCTGTGACCTTACCTGATGCAGAGAGAGTGAATTAATTAGTAGTAAAAAGAGTGACTGCCTGGGAAAACAGATTGTCTTTATGTAGATGAGAGGTATTGAGAGTGGAAGGCTTAGCTGGGGTATTGAGGTTGCACATGTGTCACCACATGAAAAATATCAGGACCTAAGATTTGCTGAACAATGTAAGTTTTAGGGAAGCAATGTAGTTCAAGCCCAGAACTCTGAGGGAGGTTAGCCCTCTGGGGGAAACCCTATTGGATGGATTGCTAACAGGATTGGGCAATTTTAGGGTTAACTTTAAATATTGACAGTTCCAAGTACAACAACAATAAGTACTCTATTATCTGTGTTTGGAGATGCTACATGTTCTACAGTACATCAAGGATTTGATGAATATGCAATACATTCATAAATTGTATTCAGCCAGAACTGCAACTTCAACTGGCAAATGTCTCGTGTGTCCTTTTTAGACAGTGGTATTTTCTCTACTTCCTTTCAGCATATGGAACTTTTTACAGACCGCCTCCCATTCCCATTGACGGTGAAGTCTGATTTCATTCTGTCGATAATGTTCTGCCATAGTCTTTGTGACATAACCGTTCTTGTTGGCCTACCATATCCCCCATTGTCCCCCACCCCACCTGCCATTTCAAAAATGTTGGCGCAGTTCTCTAGGATGCTATCTATCAGGATATTTAAGTTCTGGTCCATTATATATGCTTTGTGACTTCTCGGCTACTTTGCCATAACTCCTGAATTTGTGCATTCCACTGCTGGCCTGACAAATACTTCACAATTTGTACAGTTAAAATTACTATATAGTCACTAAAGAGTATGAAAACTCTATTAAAGGTAAATGCACATTCACCAATACAGTTGTGCCGCCTGAGGAAAAGAGTGTTTGAAGACCAGGCCCTCAAATTTGCCACCAAGCTCATGGTCTACAGGGCTGTAGTAATACCCACCTTCCTGTATGACTCAGAGACATGGACCATGTACAGTAGACACCTCAAGTCGCTGGAGAAATACCACCAACGATGTCTCCGATGTAAGATCCTGCAAATTTCCTGGGAGGACAGACGCACCAACATTAGCGTCCTCGACCAGACCAACATCCCCAGCATTGAAGCACTGACCACACTTGATCAGCTCCGCTGGGCAGGCCACACTGTTCGTATGCCAGACACAAGACTTCCAAAGCAAGCGCTCTACTCGGAACTCCTTCATGGCAAATGAGCCAAAGGTGGGCAGAGAAAACATTACAAGGACACCCTCAAAGCCTCCCTGATAAAGTGCAACATCCCGACTTACACCTGGGAGTCACTGGCCAAAGACCGCCTTAAGTGGAGGAAGTGCATCTGGGAGGGCACTGAGCACCTCGAGTCTCGTCGCCGAGAGCATGCAGAAATCAAGCACAGGCAGCGGAAAGAGTGTGCGGCAAACAAGTCCTACCCCCACTTTCCCTCAACAACTATTTGTCCCATCTGTGACAGGGACCGTGGTTCTCGTATTGGACTGTTCCGCCACCTAAGGACTCATTTTTAGAGTGGAAGCAAGCCTTCCTCGATTCCGAGGGACTGCCTATGATGACGCTGTGCTAATATCAGTGATTTGAATATAATATAGAGGAAGCAACAACAACAACAGCTTACATTTATTTGGCGCCTTTAACGTAGTAAAATGTCCAAAGTTGCTTCAGAGGAGCATAATCAGTCAAATGTTTATATTGAGCTAAAGGTGGAGAAAGTGGGACAGATGACCAAAAGCTTGGTCAAAGAGATAGGTTTTAAGAGGCATCTTAAAGGAGGAGTGAGAGGGGAAAGGCGGAAAGATTTACTAAGTGTATTCCAGAGCTTAGGGCTTGGACAGCTGAAGGCATAGCCGCCAATGCTGGGGTGAAGGAAATGGGGATGCACAAGCGGCCTGAATTGGAGGGTTATAGTGCTGCAGGGTTATAGTGCTGCAGGATGTTATAGGGATGGGGCGAAGTGATGGAGGAATTTCAACACAGGGATAAGAGTTTTAAAATTGAAGGATTGGTGGATCAGGAGCCAATGTAGGTCAATGAGCACAGGGGTAATGGGTGAACAGGACTTGGTGCAAGTTAAGATCCAGGCAGCAGAATTTTGATTGAGTTTAAGTTTATGGAAGTGGAAAATGGGAGGCTGGCCAGGACACCATTAGAATAGTCGAGTCTGGAGGTAACAAAGGCATGGATGATGGTTTCAGCAGCAGATGGGCTGAGGCAGGGATGGTGATGTGCGATAGTATAGAGGTGGAAGTAGGTGGTCTTGGTGATGAAGACGACATGGCGTTGAAAGCTCAGCTCAGAGTCAAATAGGATGCTGAGGTTGCTAACAGTCTGGTTCAGCCTGAGACAGTGGCCAGGGAGAAGGATGGATTTAGTGACTAGGGAACAGGGTTCATGGTGGGGGTGGGAGACAGTGGCTTTTGTCTTCCCAATGTTTTATTTGAGGAAATATTGGCTCATTCAGGACTGGATATTGGACAAGCAGTGTGCCAACACACTTGCAGTGGCCAGGTCGAGAGAGGTGGTCGTGAGGTAAAGTTGCGTGTCATCGCAAAATAATGCCAAGATGCCATTTTAAATTTCCTCCACTACAATTTACAAAACATGGATTATAAAAGAAAGAAGGACTTGCTTTTATATAGCGCATTTCACAAGCTCAGGATGTCCTAAAGCGCTTTACAACCAATGAAGTACTTTTGAAATGTAGTCACTGTCGTAATGTCGGAAACACGGCAGCCACACAACAAGTTCCCACAAGCAGCAATGAAATAAATGGCCAGATCTGTCTTTATTTTCCTATTCAGCCATAATCTGCATGGAAAGGAAGATATAAGTTTCATTATCACTGCACTGATGCAACGATTAATTCACAGCAATTATGGTATTTTAGGTCACATTCCACCCGCAGCCAGGTTCTGGTCTTGATACATGTGAGCTAGACCTGGTTCTTCTTCTCACCTGCAGCCTAGTATTTGTTCCATTCTCTTAGCAGTTTTCAATCGAGATTTTAAATTGTTGATATATATCTGCTCCTTGAACCCCTAGTCCTTTGGGCTCTCTTTTCATTGTCAGTCCAGTCATACTCTCTCACCAGAATATTATCAGCATATTGATCACATTTCATAAGAATTTCATTGCATATATTAAAGACTACAAGAATTGGGGTCAAAGATCACATATGCTGAAGGGAGTGCATATCCCTTCTGAACAAATTCTACTTTAAACATTGCAGGCATGTAATTCTTAATTACATTTGGAGCTGTAGCCCATTGGTATGAAGGGAAGATCATTGGCCAGGAAACTCTTTACAAAGACTGAGGCAGTGTTTATCTACACAAAACTAATTGAATGTAAAGAGACCGTATCATTCTGTTTGTCGGCTGACTCAATCTGAAATTTGAAAACTGTTTTTGGATTTTATATATGGTCAATATTTTCAGAATTGTTTACCCTGTCAAATAAAATATACTCGACAAATAAGCTTAATTTATGCGTTGACATTTTTTACTGTTTTAGCATTGGTTCATCAAGATTAAAAATACTTGTTAAGAAGGTTCACGCATTTTATGAGCGAGACAGAAAGAAATTGAAACACCAGACAGATTTATCAAAACAGAAAGGTTGTGAATGAAATGTGTGCGCTGAAAAGGTAAAAATAAATATGAGACATTGATATTGTAAGTCATACTGTCTTCGGAGCTATTTCATGCTTGTTTCATTTTATATTTAACGTAAGTTTCTTTTCTGTTATCTTCCTAATTTTGGTCTTTATTGATATCTATGGAAAGTACAGGAAATATATTTTTAGGTTCAAAAGTTTTTAATACTAATAATTAGTGAATGTTATGCTTCAAGTGTACTTTGGAACGCGTTTTAACGTGAATTTAAAGGATTTATAATGACTCCAATATTGCTCTCGGGGGAATGATCAATTCGCAGGCACCACAGAATAGAAAAAGGGTTAAGGATCCATAACGTTAGGTCTTTTTTCCCTTTACATTGCCTCGGGATTTCCGGGGCTTCGACAAAGGGGTGGACCTGTGCCTGCAAAGGTGCAAGTCAAGCATACACATGGCAATGAAGCAAGACAGGGAATACCTGGCCTTTTCACCTCCATGTCCTGGTGTTGAGTCTTACATCTCAGATTGTAAAAAGAGAGGGGGCCAGTCAGCAAGGTGATGAAGATCCAAAAGATAAGTATAGCCTTTTTTTGCAGGGTCCCATCAGATTTCTTGCCCAGAAGACCTTCTAGTTGCTGTTCTCAAGCAGTAGGCAGAAGACGCAGAGATTATCGGCAAGTACCACCTCTCAGACCTACAGCTGTGCCTATGTTCCTACCTCTGTTTCCTGGCACAAGGCTCTGCCAAGGGGTTGACCTATGCTGGAGGTGCAACGAGGCCATGGATATGACCCAACCCAACAAATACAGGCACTTTGAGGTCTGGACAGGTGGCACAGACTTCCAGCTTGCTCTGCCTGTCCTACGTCCAGATCTAATCTCTCTTGCCTTCCATCCTATCACAGATCATTCTTTTTGTTCTTTCCTTCCCTCCCCCCTTTCCCTGCCTCTGTGCTTGCTTAAAGCCTGTTGCATCTCTAACCTTTACCAGTTCTGAAGAAAGGTCATCAACCTGAAACGTTAACTCTGTTTCTCTCTCCACAAGTGTTGTTTTTATTTCAGATTTTTAACATCTGCAGTATCTTGCTTTGGTATTAGTGGGAAGCCATATCAGGGCCATCATCTGTTCACCATAATGGGCCGAAAATTGCGGCCTCACCGCACGCTGATTCTTAAGGCCCGATGCGCCTGTGCCGAGAACCGACTTTTCCAACCTGTCAAGATTTCTTCTGACAGATCTGTGCATCCATGGGAGAAGGACATCTGCAGGGCAGAGATTGGGCGATTTGCCCAATTCTTGCCCAGCAAATGTCCTTCAAACTTTTACGACTGTTAAAAGCAGGCGTATAGTTTACTTTTACCAGCGTAACACTTTTAAAACATATAAAAGTTAAATTTAAATACAAATTTTTATATTAAAAACCCTGTCCATTAAGAGAAGTTTATTTTTAACCCATTCAAAACACATTCAAAAAATTCCAAAAATTATATATTTTTTCTACAACATTGAATTATATTTAATTTCAATTAATTTTAAATATGTGAGATGTTTTATTTATTTATTATACTGTGTTTTGGTATTTTAGTGGGTTTTCTCATTGACAGTAATGGGAGCCCATACAAACAGAGCTCCCCTTTTTATCAATGAGAATATTGCATAGTGATTGGTGGTCCGGGACCATGTGACTCCAGCATGCACGTATGCACATGAAAGACATCTCCCCATGCGCTGCGCAGTGAATCTCGGCCTCCGACTGGAATCCTACGTTCCTCCGGGACCACCAGGTACTTTCAGCGATGTTTTCCGGGTCAGAGGCAATTTTCCCCCCCATTCTGAGCCATAATGGAGTATAGATTTTTAAAAGTTCAGTTTTCTTAAATGTCATTTTTTTAAACCTGAAATATCTAAGATTTGTTTATGTAACTCCCATTAGCATAATTAGGAAACCACACATTGTGAAAACTATCTGTTGTTCTGACTCTGGTCTCTTGTGCATTCCCCATCATTCGTGGCCATGCTTTCAACAGCCTAGACCCCACACTCTGGAATCGCCTCCCTAAATTGCTCCACCTCGTTACCTTCCTCTCCTCCTACAGGGCCATCCTTACAACCCAGCTCTTTGACCAAGTTTTTGGTCACCGATCTAATATCTCCTCCTTGGGTTAGCGACTATTTTTTGATGATGCCTCTGTGAAGCACTTTGGCATATTTTTCTATGTTAATGGCACTGTATAATTGCAAGTTGCTGTTATTATTCCAAAAGGAAAGATGTTGTCAGATGAATGTACAATGCTTTGCTACGTTCCTCAGCATTTTCTGATCCTTGCAGAATATTTCACAGAGATGTCTTTTTTTGCTGCAGAGTGCTTCTCTCTCTCCTGGCGATCTTGGAAGACGTCCATGATAACTTCATGCAGAATTATTCCATCTGTGTAGCCTCTAGTCTCGAGATAGAAGAGAATAAAATTATACCTTGAAGGACTTTCATCTTCTGATGTACCTGTCTTTTAAAATTCTTTCTTTGCTACTTACTATCAAACAAAATTTGACACCGAGCCACATAAGGAGATATTGGGACAGGTAGGTAAGTTTACAGGAGTGTCTTAAAGGAGGAAAGAGAGGTGGCGAGGTTTTGGGAGGGAATTCCAAAGCTTAGGGCCTCGGCAGCTGAAGGCACGGCCGCCAATGGTGGAGCAATGAAAATCCAGAATTCGCAAGGCCCAAATTTAGAGGAGTGCAGATGTCGCGAAGTGTTGTAGGGCTGGAAGAGGTTACAGAGATACGATGGGGTGAGAAGCTAGAGGGATTTCAAAACAAGGATGAGAACTTTAATATCAAGGCGTTGCCGGATCGGGAACCAAAGTAGGTCAGCGAGCACAGAGCCAATGGCAAATGGGACTTGGTGCGAGTTAGGATACAGGCAACAGAGATTTAATTTACAGAGAGTAGAATGTAGGAGGCCAGCCAGGAGTGCATTGGAATAGTCAAGTCTGGAGGTAATAAAGGCATGGATGAGGCATGAGCTGAGGCAGGATAGAGATGGGTGATATTACGGAGGTGGTCGTAGATGGTTTTGGTGTTGGAGAGGATATGGGGTCAGAAGCTCAGCACCAGGTCAAATAGGATGCTAAGTTTATGAATGGTCTGACTTAGCCTCAGCCAGTAGCCAGAGAGAGGGATGGAGTTGATGCTTAGGGAGCAGAGTTTGTGGAGGGACCGAAGACAAAGGCTTCAATCTTCACAATATTTAGTTGGAGGAAATTTCTGCTCATCCAGGACTGGATATCAATAGCATGAAAAATCAGAGGCAGTGGAGAATGCGAGGGAGATGCTGGTGAGGTAGACTGGGGTGTCATCAGCATATATGTGGAACCTGAAGTTGTGTTTTCAGATGTCGCCAAATGGCAGCATATAGATGAGAAATAAAAGGGAGCCAAGGGTAGATTCTCAGGGGACTCCAGAGGTAGCAGCACGGGTGCGGGTGTGGGAATAGAAGCCAATGCAGGAAACTTTCTGGCTTTGGCTGGATAGATAAGAATGGAGTCAGGCAAGGGTAGTTCCACCCAGCTGGACAAAGGATGAAAGGCATTGGAGGAGGATGGTATGGTCAACAGTGTCAAAGACTGCAAACTAGTCGAGAAGGATGAGACAGGCTAGTTTACCACAACCACAGTCACATAGGATGCCATTTGTTACTTTGATAATGGTCGTTTCACCTGATAGGTGGGGGGTGGGGCTCAAACATGAAGTTGTGGGAAAGATAAGAGCGGATTTGAGAAGCGGCAACACATTCAAGGACTTTGGACATGAAAGGCAGTTGGAGATGGGGAGGTAGGTTGCAAGGACAGAGGGGTCAAAGGTGGATTTTTTGAGCATGTGGGTGATGATGACAGATTTTTGAAGGGGAGGGGGACAGTACTGGAGGAGAGGGAACTGTTACCAACATCAGCTAACATGGGGTCTCGGAGAGGAAGTTGGGTGGTTAGCAGTTTGGTAGTAATAATGTTGAGGAAACAGGAGGTGTGTCTCATGGACAAGATGAGTTTGAAGCGGACATGAGGGGAGATAGGAGAACAACTAAAGATACAAGTTCAGGCTCGGGCAGGGGGAAGTTTGGCTTGGTGGGTTAGGGGAATGGAGGGAAGTGGCAGAGGCAGCTGAACGGAAGGTCTCACTGACAAAGAAGTTCATGAGCTCCTCGCACTTGTTGGAGGTGAGGGTGGAGAGATGGTTGCTAGTGGAAAAGAGAAGATGGGGTTTACCTTTGCATCCCATGATGATCCTGTAATAGTGAGCAGTATTGGCAGAGGAGTGCAGGTCCCGATTATGCTATATGTGATCCAGCCAGACTTGGCGATGAATGGCGATGTCCACCATAAGTCTGCGTTCCTTGGACATAAAGGTGCAGAGATTGTGGCCATATGAGGAGGAATAACCAGGGTGAAAGAGAGTAAAGGTTTTACTGGGGACAAGTGCATCAGAGGTGTGATTGAGCCAATTGTAGCTGCAAAAATGTTGTGGTGAATTTCAGGGCAAAGGCTAGATAATTGTGAATTTGAAAGTGCCATTTTAAGTGACTTGGGGAGAGTTTTTTCGAGGGGTGGACACAGAAGAAAGTAGGGTTGGGAGGGGGAAGGGGGGTGTGAGTGGAGAGGAATACAAGGAATACAAAGATGGCATTATCCATGATTTACACAATTTAAGTAGAGAGGCCATGTGAGATGGCAAGGTCAAGGGAATAGCAGTGAATACGGGTAAGTGAGCTTATATTAAGGGAAAGGTTAAGGGAGGATAGGAGGGCAGTTAACTCAGAGGAGAGAGGGCATGATGAGTTGAGATGGAGATAGAAATCACCAAGGATGAAAAGTCTCAGTGCAGAGGCTGAGCGAGGAAAACAGTGAAGGTGAGAAACTTGGCGTGGTATTTGGTTGGGCGGCAGAGCACGAGAATTTTAAAGGAGAGAGGAGAGGGGAGGAACAAGGTGAGATGCTCAGAACAGCAGAAGGTGCCATAGGAATTGGGGGAAGACCAAGGTGTGATTTGGTGATGAGGGCCATATCGTCACCATGGTGGTCTGGGCGTGGCATATGGTGGAAGGTATAGCCAGTTTGGATGGTTTCAGTAAAGGGGAAGATGTAATCACTTGTGTAAAGCTTCTGTCAAGGCCATGATGTTGATGCATCATCCACAATAAGCTCATGGATGACAAGGGCCGTTTTACAAGTGAATGGACATTATGGACAGAGATGCGGTGAAGGGTAATGATAGCTGATCTGGTGGCAGAGTCCACAGTTCGATGCTGGGAGAGATGAATGGGACAAGAAGTAAGTTGGCAAGATTAGCCTTTCAGAGCCTTTCAGAGGATACCAAGAGAGGCACAATGGGAAGCTATAGGCTTATCCAAGGGAGAATCAAATACAGGAGAGTAGGAAGGCCAAAGAGTAGTGAAGGGTTGGGATAAGAATTTGGGGGTGGGGGGCAGAATATCAGAGAGGGGGAAAATGAAATGAGTCACGATGACAGGAAAAAGGGGCTTAGGAGGGATAAACAGAAAAGTAGAATAAAGGAGAATAGAACTGATGGGCTTGGGTCCGGTTGCATCTAAAGAAGATTGATGGTTGAGTAGACTTGTTTACTGATTGTAGTAACAGACTGTTTTGTTGAATGTGATTGTGGTTTTAAAATTAAGCACAAAATTGACATATATGATGCTCGATAGTTTACACACTCATGGCATCAACTTGAGCAAATTTTCACTTGGACTTTCTTATATGGACACCACCCCGTTCCCGACCCGAACCAACTCAAACAATGCCCCAAAGTGCTGGGAGGTGCCCTCACAAATAAAGAGCTGAATATTCCATCTCTTCCCTCCGACTCCCGTTGGCGGTAATGATTCAAATAATTCGAATTTACAGCCAGAAAGGCGGCGGAGGGCAATTTCCCCCCCCCCCCCGCCCCTTGAAGTCTTGATGCCCATAAAGTTGCAACCAAACCACACAACAAGAAAAAGCAGGAGGCAGTAGATTATAATTCTCCTGAAGTTCACACATTTGTTATTGAACATTGAAAATGTGCCGAAGTAACAGTTCACTGGATAAATAATTAGAGATCCAGTTCAAAGCAGGGAAAAAATGTATTGCAGTATTATTTATTCTTAGCTTTAGGCTTTCTGCTTGCCCGTGAATTGTTAAGAAAGAAAGACCCACATTTATATCGTGCCTTACAAGATCTCAAAACATCCGAAAGCACTTTACAGCCAATGAAGTATTTAAAGTGTAATTAGTATTATAATGTAGGAAATATATGGCAGCTAACTTGTGCAAGGTCCCAAAAATAGCAATGTGGTCAGGACCATTTAATCTGCTTTAAGGTGTTGGTTGAAGGATCAATATTGGCCAGGACACTAGGGAGAACATTGGGAAATGTTAAGGTCATGAAAGGCGCTATATAAATGCAAGCCTTTCTTTCTTCATCAGAATGCCGTGTGATTTTTTTACATCCAGCTGAGAGGGCAGAGAGGGCCTCAGTTTAATATTTCATCTGAAAGACAGTACCTCCAACAGTGCAGTACTGTGGGAGTGTCCACTTAGATTTTTTTGCTCAAGTCTCTGGAGTGGCACGTGAACCCACGACCTTCTGACTCAGGCGAGAGTGCTATCACTGAAGGGGGTCCAGCTTGGTGAGGTCTAACACATGTTAAAAATGTAACCTTGAGCCTGACAATTAATGGCAAGCTGCATATCAGCATCCATAACTTAGAGATTTAGGGCACAATAACAACAACAACTTGCATTTAAATAACATCTTTAACATTGTAAAATGTCCAAAGGCACTTCACATGAGTGTTATCAAACAAAATTTGCTCCTGAGCCACACAAGGAGATATTAGAAAAGGTGACGAACAGCTTGGTCAAAGGGGGAGGTTTTAAGGATCGTCTTAATGGAGGAGAAAGGGATAGAGAGGCGGAGAGGTTCAGGGAGGGAATTCCAGAGCATAAGGCCCGAACCAGCTGCAGGCATGGACGGCAATGGTGGGTCAATAAAAATTGGGGATATGAAAGAGGCTAGAATTGAAAGAGCGCAGAGATCTCGGTGGTTATAAGGCTGGAGGAGGTTACAGAGGTAGGTAAGGGCATGGCCATGGAGGTATTTAAAAACAAGGATGATAATTTTAAAATCGAGGTGCTGTCAATGTAGGTCAGCAAGCACAGGGTGATAGATGAATGGGACTTGGTGCAATCTGAGACAGGTGCAACAGTCTGATCTGACTAGGATCAGCTGTTCCTTTCTAGTTTTGGTGATAGTTGCTATTGATCTTTATCTTTAAATATCACTGTAAGCTTGGTTTATTGCTCAGAATAATCAATCTGCCTTTCCCCCCTTTTGCCTTTGATAAATATTCATTATTTTTTAAAGTCCCTTAAAATTTGATGGGTCAGTGGTGTAAAGTTATATAAAATCTAGCAGATTCATGATAAAATAAAAAAAGAAAAGTATCTGAATCAACTTTTTGAGGCAGCAATGATACAGCTGAAAACAATAGGCTAAGATGCAAACCTTGGATTTATACAACGTACGTCATTTGCAAAATCACATGGAATAAATGTTTTTTTGGAGTGGCCAACATAATATTTGGGGCATTAAATTGAGCGTAGCATTTATACAGACAGCAGCTGCAGTTTCTGAGCATAATTTAAATCAAAAAGTTGTGTTGTTTTGATGTACTGATATACCAATCCAGTCATTAAAATATGCCTACGATAGCAACAAAATAAGCTGAGGTAGACCCAAATGAATAAAATATTAGGCGAAGAGATCATGAGTATGAACTGCACATAAACACATAGAATTATCACTGCGGAGACAGCTACTCTTGCTGAATCATTAGTTCTTGTATAAACACAGGAACAGAAACTCAAATATGGAGCTAAGTTGCAGGAAAACTATAACCAAGAATTGATGGCTGCACTCTGGGCGAATACTGCTGGCAGTGGCAGACAGGATTACTTCAGTGCGCTTTCGTACGAGGCTTGCAAAGGAGATGAAAGAAAGGATTGGTGTGAGCACGGAAACTTTTCCGTGGCTACCGCGATCAGAAGTCTTAAAGCAGATAGTCCTAAATGGCCGACCCCTTATTCTGAGACTGAGATGAGGAGAAATTTCTTCACTCAGAGGGTAGTGAATCTTTGGCATTCTCTACCGCAGAGGGCTGTGGATGCTCAGTCGTTGAGTATATTCAACACAGAATTCGATAGGTTTTTGAATATTAAGGGAATCAAGGGATATGGTGATGGTGCAGGAAAGTGGAGTTGAGGTAGAAGATCAGCCATGATCTTATTGAATGGCGGAGCAGGCTCGAGGGGCTGAATGGCCTACTACTGCTCCTAATTCTTATGTTGTAGATACAAAAAAAGTCTGTGATGAGAAAGCCCTTTCAATTGTACCAAGGGCAATCTTGATGCTGAACAACTATTAACAGCAATCAAACTCCGCTAGCGACTCATTCTAAATGCTAAAATAACCAGCTGTTGAAGTTATGATTGCTCATTGTATTTCCATTAAGAATGCTATTTTCTGATAGGTAGTTCATTACGAGAGGGATGGAGTACAAAAGCAGGGATTCATTGCGAAAGGGATGGAGTACAAAAGCAGGGAGGTCCTTCTGCAACTGTATAGGGTATTGGTGAGGTCGCACCTGGAGTACTGCGTGCAGCTTTGGTCACCTTACTTAAGGAAGGATATACTAGCTTTGGAAGGGGTACAGAGACGATTCACTAGGCTGATTCTGGAGATGAGGGGGTTACCTTAGGATGATAGATTGAGTAGACTGTGTCTTTACTCGTTGGAGTTCAGAAGGATGAGGGGTGATCTTATAGAAACATTTAAAATCATGAAAGGGATAGACAAGATAGAGGCAGAGAGGTTGTTTCCACTGGTCGGGGAGACTAGAACTAGGGGGCACAGCCTCAAAATACCGGGGAGCCAATTTAAAACCGAGTTGAGAAGGAATTTCTTCTCCCAGAGGGTTGTGAATCTGTGGAATTCTCTGCCCAAGGAAGCAGTTGAGGCTAGCTCATTGAATGTATTCAAGTCACAGAAAGATAGATTTTTCACCAATAAGGGAATTAAGGGTTACGGGGAGTGGGCGGGTAAGTGGAGCTGAGTCCACGGCCAGATCAGCCATGATCTTGTTGAATGGCGGAGCAGGCTCGAGGTGCTAGATGGCCTACTCCTGTTCCTAATTGTTATGTTCTTCTGTTCTTATGTTCAGACCATGACATTGGCCTAGATTTTGCAGTGGTAATGACGGCGAAACTGTTTGCATTTGCCGCCATCACTCTTTTGAAAGTGACAGCAACTTCTAGAATCAGCACATGCGCAGATAAACACAGAAATCCAGAAGTTGTGGTCAGTCAGTCCTTGCTCTGCCACAGGTTGCAATCTCAAACTCCCCAGAGCCTGCAATCAATACAAACCACAGTTCCTGACGAAAATGTCCCCTCTTATGCTAGAATATTGCTGTTAAATCACCGCCCCCCTCCCCCCAGCCCCAAAAAGGTTAAACCTTGTTGAAAGAGGTGTAACTAGATTTTTAATGTGTATTGGCTGCTGAACAACCGTTCAGGCCCTGAAAATCTAATTTTACATTTGTGGAATGTCAATTTTTTTCCATTAGTAGAATTATATGGCTTTTAATATAATTTTTTTTTTAAGTTTGATAATGATATTTCAGCTTCTACCTTAATCCTATGTCCCAATCTTTATTATGCTTTCCGTAAAATTTATATGGAGTAAATTAGAATCTGTGCATTTTACTTCCTGGTTTGCTATCTGTGAGAATTCTTCAATTTGATTGGCTGCTTAGCCTGCTTGATGCCATCACTGTTGCTGGCATCAGTTTCTAACAAAGGTCAGGAGAGCTGAAATTCACACCACCGAGATCACGAGATCTCTGTAGGCAGATTTCTCCGAGGCCAGTGGCAAGCGCCGTTGCTTCACTGCTGACCGCAAATTCTGAGCCATTATTTCTGCCTGGTATCCCAGAAAGCACAATATACTAATTTATTCATTGCCACCCCTTCTATCTCTTACCTGTTTGCTTCCACTCTCATTCTGGTCGATCAAATTAAACAGTTAAGAATCCACCCTCACTCACAGGTGTTGATACCAATATCGCCTCTTTGATTAGTAGCTGACAGACACCCTTCCAAAGTTAAAACCTAGGCTGCATCTCGCGTATTTTTGACAAAAAGGGTGACAGCTCAATCTGTTACTATCTTCACCAACAACCTTATCAGTCTTGGCTTAGTGGTAGCACTCTCACCACTCAGAAGGTTGTGGGTTCTAAGCCCCACTAGAAATTGAGCGTATGATCTGGACTGATACTTCAATGTAGTAGTAAAACATCCCATGGCACAAAACAAAGAAGAGCACCAGAGTATTCATCATCATCATCA
The DNA here is from genome assembly GCF_044704955.1 of Pristiophorus japonicus. Classification (NCBI taxonomy): domain Eukaryota; kingdom Metazoa; phylum Chordata; class Chondrichthyes; family Pristiophoridae; genus Pristiophorus; species Pristiophorus japonicus. The sequence continues at coordinate 39,528,953 of NC_091983.1, read as the reverse complement.
TCATAGGCAGTCTCTCGAAGTGAGGAGAGGATGACTTGCTTCCACACCAAAAAGGGATGAGTTCACAGGTGTTTCAATGAAGGACTTAATATTCCAGGTCCCGAACTACATGTTGAAGGGTGGAAGATGCCTGTGCATGGATTTTTTGAATGCGTGGTGGCTGTTGCACACCAGCCACCACACAGGCTTGATAGAGCTAGGTCTTTGTCTAGTGGCAAGGATTAACCAAGACGACTGGAGACCAGCTCTGCTGCATGGACCTACTGCGCACACATATTGCAGTGTGGGCTGGCCCGTGCGGCCCCTGGGCTCCTTCGCCCCGACTTCGCTGCTCCTGCTGCACCTGCCCGCACTCCAGTCAGCGACCTGGATTTGGGTGACATCAAATCCAGTCGCCCTCTTCACAGCTGTCGCCCTCTTGCAGCAGCACGCGTTGTATTTTGTAGTGGCATGGCTCCATGCTTTTTTTAAGGTCCCGACCTGCCTCTGGTGTTCCTCACAGGTCGGGGCTGTGCCAACATTTATTTCTCAACTAGCAACAACAATAACAACTTGCATTTATCTAGTGACTTTAACATAGTAAAACTTCACAGGAGCGTTAGCAAACAAAATTGGACACCGAGCCGAATAAGGAAACACTAGGACAGGTGAGCGGTACATTTGAAGGAGCATCTTAAAGGAGGAGAAAGGGGTAGAGAGGCAGAGAGGTATAGGGTGGGAATTCCAGAGCTTAGGGCCTAGACAGCTGAAGGCACGGCCACCAATGGTGGCGCAATTAAAATCAGTGATGCGCAAGTCGCCAGAATTGGAGGAGTGCAGAGATCGTGGAGGTCTGTAGGGTTTGAGGAGATTGCAGAGATAAGGAGGCACAAAGGCATGAAGGGATTTGAAAACAAGGATAATAATTTTCAAATTGAGGCCTTGCCCGACCGGGAACCAATGTCAGCTAGCATAGGGGTGATGGGTGAATGGGACTTGTTGTGAGTTAGGCTATGGGCAGCAGAATTTTGGATGATCTCATGTTTATGTAGGCTGGAAGATGGGAAGCTGGTCAGTAGTGCATTGGAATAGTCAAGTCTGAAGGTATCAAGGGCATGGGTATGGTTTCAGCAGATGAGCTGAGACAGGGGCAGATTCGAGTGATGTTATGGAGGTGGAAGTAGGCAGTCTTCATGATGGAGCGCATATGTAGTCTGAAGCAAATCTCAAGGTCAAATAAGAAACTAAGGTTGCGAACAGTCTGGTTCAGCCTCAGATAGTTGCCAGGGAGAGGGATGGAGTCAGTGGCTAGGGAATGGAGTTTGTGCTGGGGACCGAAGACAATGGCTTCAGTCTTCCCAATATTTAGGAAATTTCTGCTCATCCAGTACTGGATGTCAGGCAAGCAGTCTGACAAATTAGAAGCAATGCAGGTTTCGAGAGAGGTGAGGTATAGCTGGGTGTCGTCAGCGTACATGTGGAACCTGATGTGTTTTTGGATGATGTCACTGAGGGCAGCATGTATATGATAAATATGAGGGCGCCAACAATAGATCTGTCATGTATTCAACTGTCATTGTAACCCATGTATAAGTTGACCTAAGTTCTATACCTTGAGAACACTGACCACAGGGGGCGAACTTGTGGGAGACACTCCGAACCTGGACTTTCCGGTATAAAAGGGGAAGCTCCACCCACCAACTGCCTCTTGAGGTCTTGGTAATAAAGGTAACTGGTCACAGAGTGATCTTTTCTCAAGTATGGGCCTCGTGTGCATTTATACTGTATAGTAAGGACATATTATTGGCGACGAGAAACTGGGATTTAAACCACACGAGCATAGCGACTAGCAGCACAGAGAGAGGTACTGTGTTGGTGATGATTGGGACGACTTTATTGAGAGACTACAGCAAAGTTTCGTCACTAAGGAATGGTTGTGCCAAGATTCGGCCGACAAACGCAGGGCTCATCTCCTGACGGTTTGTGGATCCAGAATGTATGCCCTCATGAAGGACCTTCTAGCAACAGAGAAGCCGGCAGACAAGACGTTTGAAGAGCTCAGTAAGTTGATCGGGGAGCACCTTAAACCGGCGAGCAGCATGCACATGGCGAGACATTGGTTTTACACGCACCGGCGGCGAGAAGAGCAAAGCGTTCCAGACTTTGTGGCAGATCTCCGGCGACTGGCGAACCTATCAAAGTTCCCAGATGCATGCAGAGCGGAGATGCTGCAAGACTTTTTTATTGAGGGCATCGGGCACGCTGGGGTTTTCAGGAAACTGATTGAGACCAAAGACTTGACCTTGGAAACGGCGGCTATGATAGCCCAGACAATTATCTCAGGGGAGGAAGAGACCAAAATGATTTACAGCAAAAATCTTGGCTCAAATGCGGCAAACGACCAGGGAGTCAACATTGTTAACGCTGCACACAGTTCTCTAGGCAGACAAGGGCAATCGGACATGTCCCAGCATGCAGTCGAACCCAAAGGGGGATTTCAACGAGACAATGGCTAACTGAACGGCGATTCATGCCATCACAATGGACAATGCAGCCAGTAATGGGGCCATCAACACCTGTTAATGGTGCGCTTAAGGACAGTTACAGAGACAGTCACAGACGATCGACTGGTAATGGATCTTTTGTTTCCAACAATGGGGCCTCCAGCTCATGCTGGAGGTGTGGAGGCAAACACCCAGCCAAAGCTTGCAGGTATCAGCAATATACCTGCAGAAACTGCAACGTCAGCAGTCACTTAGCGCTTATGTGCAGGAAGCCTGCAGCCAGGTTGATGTACGAGGAGGACGGGCCTGATGTAAGCCCTCTAAGGCCAAATGAATACTGGGGGAAATCGCTGGAAGCTGATGTTCAGCGAGTTCATGTGGAGCACATATACAGTTCATATACCAGGATGCCACCGATAATGATGAAAGTGCTCCTCAATGGCATTCCAGTATTAATGGAGCTAGACACGGGGGCCAGCCAGTACCTGATGAGTATCAAACAGTTCGAAAGGTTGTGGGTGTCCAAGGCCAGGAGGCCAAAATTATTGCCGATTGACGCACTGCTATGGACATATACAAAGGAGATCATTCGGGTGCTAGGCAGCGCCACGGTAGTCGTGACCCACAAAGATTCGGAGAACAGGTTGCCACTCGGGATTGTCCCGGGGGATGGTCCCGCACTACTGGGGAGGAGTTGGCTTGCTGTCATGAACTGGAAATGGGGCGATGTCAATGCAATTTCTTCTGTGGAGCAAGTATCATGCTCACAGGTCCTGGACAAATTTGACTCATTATTTCAACCCGGCATCGGCACTTTTATGGAGACCAAGGTAGTGATTCACAGAACCCCGTAGGCCAGGCCAGTACACCAAAAGGCCAGAGCGTGATGCGGGAAAAGATAGAATGCGAATTGGACTGCCTGCTGAGGGAAGGCATCACCTCGCCAGTCGAATTCAGTGACTGGGTGAGCTCGATCGTGCCGGTGCTCAAGGCGGATAGATCGGTCAGGATATGTGGTGATCACAAGGCCACCATCAATCGGGTGTCACTCCAAGACCAATACCCGCTACCGAGAGCAGAGAACCTCTTTGCGACGCTATCCAATGGCAAACTTTTTTCAAAATTGGACCTGACCTCAGCTTACATGACCCAGGAGCTGGCGAGTGAGTCGAAGAAGCTGACCACCATCACAACATACAAGGGGTTGTTTGAGTATAACAGATGTCCGTTCGGGATTCGCTCGGTCGCCGCGATCTTCAGCGAAATATGGAAAGCCTCCTCAAGTCGATTCCAGGGTCGGTTGTTTTTCAAGATGACGTCCTCATCACGGGTCGCGATACTGAAGAACACCTCCACAACCTGGAGGAGGTGCTACGCAGACTGGACCAGGTAGGGCTGCGACTGAAAAAGGCGAAGTGCGTCTTCTTAGCTCCAGAGGTAGAATTCCTGGGGAGGAGGGTAGCAGCAGACGGGATCAGACCGACTGCGTCCAAAACGGAAGCAATCCAGAGAGCACCTAGACCCCGTAACACAACAGAGCTGCATTCGTTCCTGGGGCTCCTGAACTATTTTGGCAACTTTCTTCCCAAATTGAGCACGCTGTTAGAGCCGCCAAACATGCTCCTATGCAGAGGTCGCGATTGGGTCTGGGGGGACAGCCAGGAAAGGGCTTTTGATAGAGCACGCAATTTGTTATGCTCCAACAAACTGCTAATGTTATATGACCCGTGTAAGAAACTAGTTTTAATGTGTGATGCGTCGTCCTATGCGGTCGGGTGTGTGTTGCAGCATGTGAATGCCAATGGTCAGTTACAGCCTGTAGCTTATGCCTCCAGAAGTCTGTCCCGGGCAGAAAGGGGTTACGGGATGGTAGAAAAGGAAGCGCTTGCATGTTTATATGCAGTAAAAAAAATGCACCAGCACCTGTTTGGCAGGAAATTTGAGCTGGAGACAGATCACAAACCTCTAACGTCCCTTTTGGCCGACAACAAGGCCATAAATGCGAATGCATCCGCCTGCATATGGAGGTGGGCACTTACGTTAGCCGCCTATGATTACTCAATTCGGCACATACCGGGCACTGAAAACTGCGCCGATGCACTCAGCAGGCTACCACTGGCCACCACTGAGGGGGCAGCTGAGCATGATGCTGAGATGGTCATGGCTGTTGAAGCTTTCGAAAGCGAAGGCTCACCTGTGACAGCCTGTCAGATTAAAGTCTGGACAAACAAAGACCCGCAACTCTCTTTAGTTAAGAAATGTGTCCTGAATGGGGACTGGGCAGCCACGTACAGGGCATGCCCTGAGGAGTTTAAACCGTTTCATAGGCGCAAGGATGAACTCTCGATTCAGGCCGATTGCCTACTGTGGGGAAACCGAGTAGTCATGCCCCAGAAGGGCAGAGAGGTGTTTATCAGAGAACTTCACAATGAGCACCCGGGCATTGTCATGATGAAGGCAATTGCCAGGTCACACGTTTGGTGGCCAGGGATAGATGCAGACCTGGAACTTTGTGTTCGCAGGTGCAACACGTGTGCTCAGCTGAGCAACGCACCCAGGGAAGCCCTCATAGCCCCTGGTCCTGGCCCGCCAAGCCATGGTCACGCATCCATGTGGACTACACAGGTCCTTTAATGGGAAAAATGTTTTTGGTTGTCGTAGACGCCTACTCCAAATGGATTACATAAGAACATAAGAACATAAGAATTAGGAACAGGAGTAGGCCATCTAGCCCCTCGAGCCTGCTCCGCCATTCAACAAGATCATGGCTGATCTGGCCGTGGAATCAGCTTCACTTACCCGCTCGCTCCCCATAACCCTTAATTCCCTTATTGGTGAAAAATCTATCTATCTGTGACTTGAATACATTCAATGAGCTAGCCTCAACTGCTCCCTTGGGCAGAGAATTCCATAGATTCACAACCCTCTGGGAGAAGAAATTCCTTCTCAACTCGGTTTTAAATTGGCTCCCCGGTATTTTGAGGCTGTGCCCCCTAGTTCTAGTCTCCCCGACCAGTGGAAACAACCTGTGATTGAGTGTGCCATTTTAAATTCAAGCACATCCTCTGCCACGGTAGAAAGTCTACGGGCAATGTTCGCTGCCCATGGTCGACCAGATGTCTTGGTCAGCGACAATGGCCCGTGCTTCACAAGCACTGAATTCCAGGACATCATGGCAGGCAATGGAATCAACCATGTCAGAACTGCACCGTTCAAGCCGGCCTCAAACGGCCAGGCGGAACGAGCAGTGCAGATAATCAAACAGGGGATGTTCAGAATGCAAGGGGGGTTCCCTACAAAGCCGCTTATCACACCTCCTGTTGGCCAATAGATCCCGACCACACTCGCTCACAGGGGTTCCAGCAACAGAGCTCCTAATGAAAAGGACGCTCAAAACCAGGTTATCCCTTATACACCCTACTATGAAAGAAATTGTTGAGAGCAGGCGTCAGTCACAATGTGACTACCATGACAGGAATGTGAGGGCGCGATGTATTGATGTCAATGACCCTGTTTTTGTCCTTAATTGCGCTGCAGGGCCCAAATGGCTTGCAGGCACTGTGATTGCCAAAGAGGGGAATCGGGTTTTGGTAGTTAAACTTACCAATGGACAAATCTGCCGCAAACACGTGGATCAAACTAAAAGGAGGTTCAGCAACACCATAGAAGAAGCAGAGGAAGAACACAACGTAGAGTTTACTCCACCACAGGTGACCGAACACCGGAACCAAGTGGAGGAGAGCCCAGTCACTGTGGGCAGTCCGGACAGGCCTGAGGCACTACAAACAGCAGACACTCAGGCCAGCGCCCAACAACCGGAGCCCCAACTCAGGCGCTCTACAAGGGAGCGTAAACCACCAGAGAGACTTAACCTGTGATCCCAATAAGACTTTGGAGGGGAGGTGATGTCCTGAATTCAACTGTCATTGTAAACCATGTGTAAGCTGACCTAAGTTGTATACCTTGAGAACACTGACCACAGGGGGCGAACTTGTGGGAGACACTCCTAACCTGGACTTTCTGGTATAAAAGGGGAAGCTCGACCCACCATCTGCCTCTTGAGGTCTTGGTAATAAAAGTAATTAGTCACAGAGTATGGGGGCCTCGTGTGCATTTATACTGTATAGTAAGGACATATTAAGATCCTTGGGGGACTCCTGAAGTAACAGTGCAGGAGCGGGAATAAAAGCAATTGCAAGTGATTCTCTGGCTACGATTGGCTGGATAAGAATGGAACTAGGCAAGCACCATCCCACCCAGCTAGTCGATTAGGAAAGACATTGGAGGAGGATGGTGTTAAAGGCTGCAGACAGGACGAGAGGATGAGGAGGGATAGTTTACTATGGTCACAGTCACATAGGATGTAATTTGTGACTTTGATAAGGGTCGTTTCTAAACTAACACCACCAAAAATAGATTAACTGGTCTATTATCTCAGTGCTGCATATGGGACCCTGTGTGCCTGAATTGTCTGTTGTGTTTGTTTAAAAACAAGTGACTACACTTCCAAAGTAACTTATTGGCTGTGAAGCACTTTGGAATGTGAAAGGCAGTACATAAATGCAAGTTCTGTTTTTAATAGGTCCATCAAAAAGATTCAGCCAATGAGCTGGTTCTTCTCTTTCGTTCATCATGTGACACCAAAAAGGCACTTTTTGGAAGAAAGTGCTCATATAAGCTAAGAGACTTTTGTAGAGCTATATACAAAAACTAGGTCTAATATTGTCCTCATTGACAATTAATTCTTATCTCCCATCACAGACAGCACACAGAGAAAGTGACTTTGTCTGCGTAATGAGTCTTTTTACACTTGAAGTAATATAGTCGCAACAGTGTCTCCTGTAGAAAAGTGCTATAAAGGTTTTGGCAAATGCTACTTGCTTTATTCAGTGACGTTTTGATCTCCCAGAGAGGTTAATGTGAATATTGCAAAACTGTCCAAGTTGCATTTGTTATTTTCATATGTTCATTCAGCCTCAGGTGGATCTTCCCCAGTTGATAACTTTCCTCCTTTTCTTCGTGCCTCAGGAAGCTTCAACATTGACTTTATGCAAAATGACTCATTTGTTGTTGCCAAGACAATAACTGAAACTTATTGAACAGAAACAGCCCAGCTCACATACATTATTTACAAAAGGTACTTACTTGAGGAATGCTTCTCCAGAAAGAGTTCAGCAAGAGTTACTGTTCTTTCAGTGTACTACTTATGCTTGGCAGGAAATAGAAGTTATTGAAAACTTGCTTATCATCACATTTCCCTTAATCAGCTTGCTAATTGCAGTTTGTAAAGCCATTGATTCGTATAAACAAAGTTCTGTGCCCATGTTCCTGAGATACGTTTGATATGCACCACTATGTGTGATGCCTCCACATTATCTGAGAAAGATTTGCCTACTTATTACAATTGATGCAGTTTGAAATGTATTAAACACAAGAGGGCCGATTTTGACTTAAGGTGGGCAACAGGTGTGCGGCGGATATGGTTGTGCTATCTGCTGTCCCCGGTGAGAGGATCAAGCCAAATTGATGGCCAGGCCTTATTTGGATAATGCTGGTGAGCTGCAAGCAGCTTGTTGGTCACATGGGGCAAGAGTTCTGGCAGATCCTCAATAGAGCCAAGTGGGAGGCTCCATGTTAAGGAGGTGGGGAGGCAATTGTGAAGGAGGGCCTGGATGGGTCGGTAGAGGGCCAGAAGATTCATGTTCCCCTGTCCCTATAAAAACTCTGCACTTATTTTTTTACTTAACTGTTCTTGGAGCAGCATGCTTTTAGGGACTGATGGTTAGGTAGCTCAACACTTAGTACCAATGGGTAGAGCATTGATACCTCGAAATTACATCGGGGTTCTACAACCAGAGCAGAACTATGACTTGAAAATTAAAAGTCGGCTCCCACCTGAAACAGGCAGGAGCTCTACCCACACCCAATTCTACTACGGGACGGAAAATGCGCTAGTCATATCCAGAGTGAGAGTGAGGTGATAAGTGGTGCATAGCTGTTTGCGGCTCATTACTGCCCCGTTCCCATCTGGCAGAAGAATTTACTTTACTCTGCAGACACCGATTAATGTCTGGTCTGAGCACAATTGTAGCTGCCATAGAGTATTATTTGTAACTGATCAAAACTTGAAGTGTTATTAAAGCTATTTAGATCCACTTCCGATTATTAGCTGCCATGTAAATCCATGGTGGAGTTTGTGAGTTGCCATAAAAACTGCCCAAATATGACTCAGCACCTCCTCGATGGCATAAAAGTTAAGCTAATGCCGAAGCTATCCCTAATATGCTTGTCAGTGTTTGCTGAATAGTTAATGAATTAAGGGGAAGGGTTCCTTTTCCGGTAAAATCTGATTGCCCTTTGGCTTATCTGAAGTCATCGTTCGTGCTCATCCTTTTGCCAGTAATGAATTTAGAGAGCAATGCTAATGTCAGAGCTGGGGTTCAATTTGCTCCTCACTGGAGATGTACAGCAGTGCCGTAAGAGATTGAGAAATATGTCCCCTAATTCAAAAGACATCCATGGTGAACATTTCTGATTACACTGTAATTTTTACCAAATCATCATCTGCATAAATCTACTTATCTCACACTCATAGTTTGGGAGATTATTTGAAATGAAGATCTAATGAGAAGCTGATTTTATGTCAGGGAGCAGAAATTAGATGTAAAAGGAGACAACCAGTTGAAGCACAATGATGGACATTGGTTTTATATGACAGGGTTTAGCACATTTACAAACCGCAGAAATACTTGGGTTAGTGTTGCTTACAAGGAAATCTGACAATAATAAGAAGGGATGTCTTACCACAGGAGAGAAGAGTTACGTTTACTCAGATGGAAACCGAAAATGCCAATGGAAAATAATTAACAATTAGAAACTGTAATAGGTGCTATATAAATGTAAGTCTTTCTTTTTCACCATTTCCTTTAATCCTGCATTGAAAGCCAATTTCTATATTAACGAAATACCGATAATGCAGATTCAGAAGCTGTTACAAAATCTCGCTGCAGAACAAAGTGCCAAATGTGATAACGGCGTTGAACTTATTGCCAACATTAATAATTGACTTCAATTCATTTCACATCGATGTCAACCTATGTTGTCTTTCTTAGAACAAGATTTACTAACTCCACTACTCCTATGAGGCGTTCCCCTATTGGTCTCAACAAAGTTGTTGAACGTCTGTTGTTGCTCCTGATAAGACCCTTGAGATGCTCGTAGCTACTGACTTGTGTGTGCTTGATCTGAGAGGGTTCAGTTGCCGACTACTGCACCGTGGCTGTTGCTGGATTGGTCCATCTGACTTCCTGGCACCATGCTGGGTATTGGTTGAGAGGGTGGCAAAGATGCGGACATGCTGACATTCTGAGAAAGAGACACATTGTTCTCATAGCGTTATTGCCACTACTGTGGGGCTGGGATTCATCACTTCCACTGATTTGTGGGACAGCACACTCCAGAAGATAGACTGGCTCCTTGAAACCTCTACCTATTCCGTTCACCAATCTGTCCAAGGTAAACCCTGATCTCTTCAATGTGGAGCCCAGAGCCTCCATGGCAGCCGTTATCTTCCACTAAAGTTGCAAAGGCTGGTAACATTAACTCATTTTGTGCAGGTCAATTGCAGTGTCCCAGCCATGGTGCTGAAGCTCCTTGGCAGGCCTTTTAATATGTTCTATAACTGTTTGTGTGAGGGAAGACATTTCCTTTTCATTGCTGGGCTCCTGAAGTCCTCATCTCTGTCTTGCTCAGCAGAGTTAGGATTAGACATCGCCCTCAAGCAAGCTGTCTCCTGGGTTGTTCCTGCCACAAGTGTCTGCTGCTGCTGCTCACTCATGCTGGCTGTTTCATCACATATTCACCTCTCTGGCTCACTATCTAACCCATGGTGAGTGTCAATCTATGCAGTTGCTCAGTGTGATATCTTGAGACACAGCATATATATAGAACTGCACAACATGGCTTCTGGTAAGAATTGTACTGCCCATGTGCTTTATTATTATATACATCAGTGGTCACCAGGAGGCATTATTACACTTCTTATTGAAGAAGATATACATTGCAAATAATCATTGTACATGACTTGCACGGTATACACAACTGTTGGTATACATTTCTCAAATGGACCTCATTTTATGTTTCCAAATTCTACGATAGAATTCTGTAACACAAACAAAAGATACTAACTTATTTTCCATATTTACCAATTAAACTTAGTCACTGGTTTTCTGTTTCGAAGAGGATACCTTCTTTCTTGAACAGAACTTTCAGATTTTGTTGTAGGACTTGTACTCATTCTAGGCTGAGCCTGAGGAGAGTTTTTCTCTAAGGGCTGACCTGGATCTACATTTGGACTCTCTACACTTTCAGACTGTTCGTCTGCCTGACTCGGACTCAGACTTAAATTCGGACTTTCTCATTCTGTCTTGATTGTTTCTCTTCGACTGACCATGCCAAGTTTGGCTTTAACAATGAGATAAAAATAGAAAATACTGGAAATCTCAGCGGGTCAGGCAGCATCTGTGGAGAGAAAAACAGAGTTAACATTTCAGCTCGATGACCCTTCATCAGAACTGCCGAATGTTCAAAAAGAACAGATTCTTAAGGAGCATTGACAGGAGGAGGGGAAGAAAGAACAAAAGGGAAGGCCTGTGATAGGGTGGAAGGCAGGAGAGATTAGAGAGACAAAAGGGATGATGGGCGGAATTGAAATGGTAATGGTGGAAGTTAGAAAAAGGTTAGTCGATATAGGGTCTAGATATCCACCTCACATATTTAAAATTAATTGAAATTAAATGTAATTAAATGTATTAGAAATGTTTTTTTTGAATTTTTTAAATGCAGTTTTAATAGTGTTAAAAATAAACTTATCTTAATGGACAGGGTTTTTAATATGAAAATGAGTGTTTAAATTTAACTTTTCTATGTTTTAAAACTCTTACGCTGGTAAAAGTAAGCTATGCACCTGCTTTTACCAGGCATAAAAGTTGAAAGACATTCGCTGGGCATGAGTTGGGAAAATAGCCCAATCTCTCCCGCACAAATGTTCTTCCTGCGGGGATGCGGAGGATCTGTCAAGAGAAATCTTGGCAGGTTGGAAAAGCCGTTTTTTGGCGCATGCGCATCGCGCCCCGTAAATCGGCTTTTGCGAGGCCTCGCCGGGTCCATGCGCACTTCGTACGCACCCGGCGAGGCCAGAATTTTCGGCCCATTGTCTACTGGAGAATATTTTAACACCTGTGGATATATAAGCATGCTTCCCAGGACTTATGGGACTAGCTGAATGTGGATAATGGTTATCTTTATCACAATGGAGAATGAAGTTGCAGCTCATCCTTGGCATTCAAAGTTGTCACTGGTATTGCAGACTGATAATAGTTTTCCTCACTGTAGTCTTGTGAAAACCGCAAATGTAACACCCCTATTCAAGAAAGGAGGGAGACAGAAAGCAGGAAACTATATGCCAGTTAGCCTAACATCTGTTTTTGGGAAAATGCTGGAATCCATTATTAAGGAAGCAGTAGCAGGACATTTAGAAAATCATAATACAATCAAGCAAAGTCAACATCATTTTGTGAAAGGGAAATTGTGTTTGACAAATTTATTAGAATTCTTTAAATGTGGTGAGGGTTTCTGCCCCCACCACCCTTTCAGGCAGTGAGTTCCAATTCCCCACCACCCACTGGGTAAAAATATTTCAGCTCAAATCCCCACTACATCTCTGACCAATTACTTTAAATCTATGCCCCCTGGTTGTTGATCCTTCTGCTAAGCAAAATAGGTCCTTCCTATCCACTTTATCAAAAGCCTCATAATTTTCTACACCTCAATAAGGTCTCCCCTCAGCCTACTCTGTTCTAAAGAAAATAACCCCAGCCTATCTAATCTTTCCTCATAGCTAAAATTCTCCAGTCCAGTCAACATCCTCATAAATCTCCTCTGTACCCTCTCTAGTGCAATCACATCTTTCCTGTAATGTGGTGACCAGAATTGCACACAGTACTCTAGCTGTGACCTAACTAGTGTTTTATACAGTTCAAGCATAACCTCCCTGCTCTATTATTCTATGCCTTGGCTTATAAAGGCAAGTGTTCCATATGCCTTCTGAACCAACTTATCTACCTGGCTTGCTATGTTCAGGGATCTATACACATGCACCCCAAGGTCCCTTTGTTTTCTGCACTTCTCAGTGTCCCACCATTTAATGTGTATTCCCTTGCCTTGTTAGCCCTCCCCATTACCTCACATTTCTCCGGATTGAATTCCATTTGCCACTTTTCTGCCCACGTGACCAGTTCATTGATGTATTCCTGCAGTCTACAGCTTTCTTTTTAATTTATCAACCACATGGCTAATTCTTGCACCATCTGCAAACTTCTTAATCATGCCCCTGCATTGAAGTCTAAATCATTGATATATATCTTGAAAAGCAAGGGATTTAGTAGTGAGCTCTGCCGAACCCAACTGGAAACAACCTTCCAGTCACAAAAGCACCTGTCGACCAATACCCTTTGCTTCCTGCCATTGAGCAAATTTTGGATCCAACTTGCCACTTTCCCTTGGATCCCATGGGCTTTTACTTTTCTGACCAGTTCTGCCATGTGGGACCTTGTCAAAAGCCTTGCTAAAATCCATGTAGACCACATACGCACTGCCCTCAATGACCCTCCTGGTTACCTCCTCAAAAAATTCAATCAAATTAATCAGACACGACCTTCCCTTAACAAATCCATGCTGACTGTCCTTGATTAATCTGTGTCTTTATAAGTGAAGATTTATCCTGTTCCTCAGAATTTTTTCCATTAATTTTCCCACCACCGATGTTCGGCTGACTGGCCTGTAATTACTCGGTCTATCCCTTTCTCCCTTTTTAAACATAGGTACAACATTAGCAGTCCTCCTGTCCTCTGACACCGCACCTGTGGCCAGAGAGGATTGGAAAATGATGGTCAGAGCCTCTGCTATTTCCTCTCTTGCTTCTCTTAACATCCTGGGATACATTTCATCCGGGCCTGGGGATTTATCCACTTTCAAAGCTGCTAAGCCCCTTAATACTTCCTCTCTCACTATGTTTATTTCATCTACTATTTCACAGACCTCCTCTCTGATTGCAATGTCTACATCGCCCCTCTCTTTTGTGAAAACAGATACAAAGTATTCATTAAGAACCATATCCACTTATTCCGCCTCCGCACACACATTACTTTTATGGTCTCTAATAAGCCCTACTCTTTCTTTAGTTATCCTCTTGCTCTTAATGTATTTATAAAACATCTTTGGGTTTTCCTTGATTTTACTTGCCAAAATGTTTTCATGCTCTCTCTTTGCTTTTCTAATTTCCTTTTTAATTTCACCCCGGCACTTTCTATACTCCTGCAGAGTTTTTGCAGTATTGAGCCCTCCCTTTTTTTCTTTATCCTACCCTATATGCCCCTTGACATCCAGAGGGCTCTAGAATTGTTAGTCCCACCCCTTTTCTTTGAGGGGAGATAAATATTAGGAATGCATTAAGCAAATTCAATGATCCGGATTTTACATGGAGAATAACGATAATAGCACAGCAAGTAATTAGGAAGGCAAATGGAATGTTGGCCTTTATTGAAAGGGGGATAGAGTATAAAAGTAGGGAAGACTTGCTACAATTGTACATGACGTTGATGAGATCACACCTCGAATACTGCGTAAAGTTTTGGTCTCTGTGCGACCGTGGAAGTCACCATGAGGACCTCTGCCACTTCTTTCCACGCCAGCATGCTAAGTTTGTGTGGCACCCTGGACCTCTTCTTCCCTGACAGACGCCTCAACTCCACCTCGTCGCAGAGTGCATGCAAGTCATCGTCTCTGAAGTTGTGAGACCTCTTTTCCTCTGTCTTTACTTGAGACATCTTTGGTTTTTCTGTGAAAAAGAGCATACGCAGAACACTGTTAATTACTTTCTATTGCTGTGTAAAACAGTTTTTAAAAAGTTTTTACACATTTTAGTAACTTTTTAAAGTTAGTTTTAGGTAATTTCAAAAGATACAGGTCACTCAGCTTTCAGTGCCACACTGTAACTGAGTTGATTGGGTCTGTTTTCAGCTATTTATAGTGTCATGTGGTTGGACATTTTCATGCACTCTTGATCCTATTATTCAGAAGCCCCGTTGCCCTCGCCATGCTATCAGTTTGCACGTACAGCAATTTGTGCACAAAAATAATTCTTGTTGAAGGGAGAGAAAAGAACACCTAGCCAATTGTGATCACAGCATTATACGGTTCCAATTGATTAGTAGAACTAAAGGTACTGAGAACTTGCAACTCGTACTGGATTTCAGAAGAGCAAACTTCTCCAAAATGGCAGATGATTTGGAACGGGTAAATTGGCTAACCCTCCTTGCGGGTGATGCGACCGATGTTGAATTTAAATGGAACGTTTTTAAGAATAAGATTAAAAATGTGAAAACCAAACATGTACCCAAAATCAAAAGAAGGAAATGTGGTAAGAAAAAGCCAAGGTGGCTGACTGGGTATGTACAAAGGTAAATAAGATGTAAACAGAAATGTTTTGATAAATTAAAGAAATTTAACACTTAAATAAATAGGGTTGAACACAAAGAACTAAAGAAAATGAAGGCTGCTATTAGATCAGCAAAAAGGCTAATGGAAAAAAGGATTGTAGACAACTGTGTCAGTAATGGGAAGAGCTTTTTTAGTTATGGAAAGAGTGAGAGAACTATCAAAGACTGTATTGGGCCACTGAAGGGTGTTGAAGGTTACATGACTCATTGAGTAGATAAGAAATATTAAATGAATACTTTGCATCAGTATTCACCCTTGAAGATGCTGCTTGAATATTAGAATTTAATACTACTCGTTTTATCAGTAACATTAACATAGATAAGCATATTGTTTTAGAAAGAATTAAGAACTTAAACATAGATAGAGCAGCAAGGCCGGATGATATTCACCTGAGGGTCCTCTGGGAGATGGGACATGTGCTGTGTGAGCCCCTGGCTTGTATTTTTAATAGCGCATTGTACTCTGGAGTGGTTCCTACAGATTGGAAGGAGGCGAATGTAGTCCTCATTTTTTTTAAAAGGTGACAAGGCAGACCCGGTTAACTATAGGCCCATCAGCTTAACATCAGTAATAGGTAAGATACTTGAAAGAATCATAAGGGATGCAATATATGAATACTTGGATAGGGAGGGACATATTAGGGAAACCCAACATGGCTTCATAAAAAGGAGGTCCTAGTTCACAAATCTAATTGTATTGTTTGAAAAAGTTACAATGTTGGTGGATAAGGGATGCCCAGTAGATATTGTCGACTTAGATTTCCAAAAAGCTTTTGCCAAGTTACCGCATAAGGGGCTTCTCTATAAGATCTGAGCCTCTAGTATTGGTGGAAATATATTGAGCTGAATTCAGAACTGGCTGGCAGGATGCAGGCAAAAAGTAGTTATGGATGGATTTGGAGACCGGTCAACAGTGGTGTCCCGCAGGGATCAGTATTGGGACAGGGTGTTTTTTACTATGACTGGGGTTTGCGGCACAATTTGCAAATTTGCAGATGATGCCAAGATCTGTGCAAGTGCTAGGACTATAGAAGAGGCTTGTCTGATTGAAGCAGATCTTAATGTGTTGGGAGACACAAGAAGCATGTGAAAAAGGAACGGCAGTAATCATGGGGGATTTTAACCTACATATCGATTGGTCAAATCAAATCGCACGGGGTAGCCTTGAGGAGAAATTCATAGAATGCATACGGGATTGTTTCTTCGAACAGTATGTTACAGAACCTACAAGAGAACAAGCTATCTTAGATCTGGTCCTGTGTAATGAGACAGGAATAATAAACGATCTCCTAGTAGAAGATCCTCTCGGAATGAGTGATCACAGTATGGTTGAATTTGTAATACAGATTGAGGGTGAGGAAGTAGTGTCTCAAACGAGCGTACTATGCTTAAACAAAGGGGACTACAGTGGGATGAGGGCAGAGTTGGCTAAAGTAGACTGGAAACACAGACTAAACGGTGGCACAATTGAGGAACAGTGGAGGACTTTTAAGGAGCTCTTTCATCGTGTGCAACAAAAATATATTCGTGAAAAAGAAGGGCGGTAAGAGAAGGGATAACCAGCCGTGGATAACCAAGGAAATAAGGGAGAGTATCAAATTAAAAACCAATGCGTATAAGGTGGCCAAGGTTAGTGGGAAACTAGAAGAGTGGGAAAATTTTAAATGACAACAAAGAATGACTAAGAAAGCAATAAAGAAAGGAAAGATAGATTACGAAAGTAAACTTGCGCAAAACATAAAAACAGATAGTAAAAGCTTTTACCGATATATAAAACGGAAAAGAATGATTAAAGTAAATGTTGGTCCTTTAGAAGATGAGAAGGGAGATTTAATAATGGGAAATGTGGAAATGGCTGAGACCTTAAACAATTATTTTGCTTCGGTCTTCACAGTGGAAGACACAAAAAGCATGCCGAAAAGTTGCTGGTCACGGGAATGTGGGAAGGGAGGACCTTGAGATAATCACTATCACTAGGGGGGTAGTGCTGGATAGGCTAATGGGACTCAAGGTAGACAAGTCCCCTGGTCCGGATGAAATGAATCCCAGGGTATTAAAAGAGATGGCGGAAGTTATAGCAGATGCATTCGTTATAATCTACCAAAATTCTCTGGACTCTGGGGAGGTACCAGCGGATTGGAAAGCAGCTAATGTAACGCCTCTGTTTAAAAAAGGGGGCAGACAAAAGGCAGGTAACTATAGGCCGGTTAGTTTAACATCTGTAGTGGGGAAAATGCTTGAAGTTATCATTAAGGAAGAAATAGCGGGACATCTGGATAGGAATAGTGCAATCAAGCAGACGCAACATGGATTCATGAAGGGGAAATCATGTTTAACTAATTTACTGGAATTCTTTGAGGATATAACGAGCATGGTGGATAGAGGTGTACCGATGGATGTGGTGTATTTAGATTTCCAAAAGGCATTCGATCAGGTGCCACACAAAAGGTTACCGCAGAAGATAAAGTTATGCGGAGTCAGAGGAAATGTATTAGCATGGATCGAGAATTGGCTGGCTAACAGAAAGCAGAGAGTCGGGATAAATGGGTCCTTTTCGGGTTGGAAATCGGTGGTTAGTGGTGTGCCACAGTGATCGGTGCTGGGACCACAACTGTTTACAATATACATAGATGACCTGGAAGAGGGGACAGAGTGTAGTGTAACAAAATTTAGTGGGAAAGCGGATTGTGCAGAGGACACAGAGAGGCTGTAAAGAGATTTAGATAGGTTAAGCGAATGGGCTAAGGTTTGGCAGATGGAATACAATGTCGGAAAATGTAAGGTCATCCACCTTGGAAAAAAAATCAGTAAAAGGGAATATTATTTGAATGGGGAGAAATTACAACATGCTGCGATGCAGAGGGACCTGGGGGTCCTTGTGCATGAAACTCTTTTTGGAGTTTATCGGAAAAACATAAAACATTAAACCGTGCCACCCGACCTGGATGACACACCAGACATTTACAAGGCCCTTTTTTTCTTTTTTGTGGTTTTTTTTTCTTTTTCTTTTTTTTGTTTTTTTTTGGGCACTAAAATCAAATTTTTTCCAGTGCCCCCTATAAAAGGGGAGGGGGATACTAAAAGCACCGGCAATTAAAACAAATTAAACTTTAAAACATAAAATCAAATTAAAATTTGGTTGCCGGGCATGACGATGCACTCCAGTCCCTCCGGTGCCCACCTCTCGTCCTTGTGCATGAATCCCAAAAAGTTAGTTTGCAGGTGCAGCAGGTAATCAGGAAGGCGAATGGAATGTTGGCCTTCATTGCGAGAGGGATGGAGTACAAAAGCAGGGAGGTCCTGCTGCAACTGTATAGAGTATTGGTGAGGCCGCACCTGGAGTACTGCGTGCAGTTTTGGTCACCTTACTTAAGGAAGGATATACTAGCTTTGGAGGGGGTACAGAGACGATTCACTAGGCTGATTCCGGAGATGAGATGGTTACCTTATGATGATAGATTGAGCAGACTGGGTCTTTACTCGTTGAAGTTCAGAAGGATGAGGGGTGATCTTATAGAAACATTTAAAATAATGAAAGGGATAGACAAGCTAGAGGCAGAGAGGTTGTTTCCACTGGTCGGGGAGACTAGAACTAGGGGGCACAGCCTCAAAATACAGGGGAGCCAAATAAAACCGAGTTGAGAAGGAATTTCTTCTCCCAGAGGGTTGTGACTCTGTGGAATTCTCTGCCCAAGGAAGCAGTTGAGGCTAGCTCATTGAATGTATTCAAATCACAGATAGATAGATTTTTAACCAATAAGGGAATTAAGGGTTACAGGGAGCTGGCGGGTAAGTGGAGCTGAGTCCACGGCCAGATCAGCCATGATCTTGTTGAATGGCGAAGCAGGCTCGAGGGGCTAGATGGCCTCCTCCTGTTCCTAATTCTTCTGTTCTTATGTTCTTATGAGACTGGGTCAAAACTGGAAACTGAAAGATAACTTAGATAACTGCAGCCTTATGCATGTGGTCAGGGCAAGTGGTCAACATTCATACACCGTCCAGCGAAAGGCATTAAAGATGTTGGAAATAGAAAGAGATTTGGACATTCTAGTGCATATATCCTTAAAGGTACACAAGCAATGCTGTGCAGCGATAGCAAGAGCAAATAAGGTGTTGGGGTGTATCCGTAGGACAATTGAGTATAAGACGAGGCGTACTGTCTTGTCCTTGTACAAGACCTTAGTCAGGCCGCACTTGGAATACTGTGTCCAGTTTTGGTCTCCACACATGGTGGGTGATATTGAGGCTCTGGAAAGGATGCAGAAGAGGCCACTGGACTAATTCCAAGTCTAAAGCATCTTAGTTATCAAGATAGGTTGAAAGAGTTGGGACTCTTTATTTTGAGCAGCGTAGACTTAGGGCGGGGAGGGTCGGGCGGCGGGTATCTGATTAAGGTTTATAAGACAATGACGGGAATAGTGTTCCAGCTGACAATTTATTTCAATTAGGTAGGTTAGGTTAAATAGGGGGCACAAATTTAAGTTGTATAAGTCTAGATCTTGGTTAGATGTCAGGAAGTGGTTCTTTTCAGAGAATAGCAGACCTCTGGAACAAGCTGCCCTTTCATGTAAAAGCTGGATTTGTTTCTGGCTGTGGCAGAGATTAACTCTTACAGAAGGTAGGTACTGCAGGGAATTTAATTATCAGAATGATGTGGACTAGTTTCAATTATTTAGATGGGTCGGAGAGGAATTTCCCAGATTTTTCTCCTCAAATTAGCTTGGGTTTTTTATCTGTTTTTTTGCCTCTCCCAGGAGATTACATGGTTTCGGGTAGGGTAGAGTGTATATGTTGTGACACACAAGGTATTGCAATTGTGTGGGACAGGCTTGATGGACCAGACGGTCTTTACCTGTCCGTCATTTTTCATATGTTTGTATGTTCGTATCACGATGTACATCACAAGATGCCCCAATCCAGCAAATTCTGGGCCAATAAATCTTTGCTGAATGCATGCCAGCAGACTACAGGCACAGTTGCATGATATGACTAGTTTTTGATCATTTTCACACTGAAACTGCAGATCATTAGCCACAATCTTTTCTAAAAGTGTGCACTGGAGCAAGACTATGCTTGGTACTCTACCAGCAAAACAAATAAAATAGTTTAACACTGGCTCATATTTTCCTAGAACAGCACATTTGGCCCCGAACACCATAAATGAGACCGTTGTGCTTCCCGATCCTCCGGTGGCAAATTTCCACCAAATTTTTTGGAGAACTCATTTGAAAACACCACAGCGAGCAGATCGGAGAGGCAGAAGCAGCATAAACAATGGTGCAGAAATTGCAGTTGGAGGCTTCCCACAGGCGGATGCCTCTGACTTGAAAAATTTCTACGAACTTACCTGGTGATCCGGGAAGTTTGGAGACTTGCAGTACTGGGCCTCAAAGCGAAGGCCTGCATAAAGGCCCATATATCCCAGGGACGCAGGCGATTTTCACACATCCCTGGGACCACGTGGGCCGGCCCAACCAATCAAAGTATGGGTATTCCCATTCATAGTTGTGGTGAGTTGAAACACAAAAAGTTAGCAGGCAAGTAATTAGGAAGGCGAATGGACTATTGGCCTTTATTGAAAGGGGGATTGAGCATATAAGTAAGGAAGTCTTGCTACAACTGTACAGGCCATTGGTGAGATCACACTGAGAGGCAATTCAGAGAAGGGTCACTAGGTTGATTCCTGGGATGAAGGAGTTGTCTTATGAGGAAAGTTTGAGCATGTTGGGTCTGTACTCATTGGAATTTAGGAGACTGAGAGGTGATCTTATTGAAATATATAAGAAATTGAGGGGGTTTGACAGGGTAGATGCTGAGGGGATGTTTCCCCTCATGGGGGAATTTAGAACTCGGGGGCATAGTTTCAGAATAAGGGATCGTCATTGAAGATGGAAATGAGGAGGAATTTTTTCTTTCAGTGTGTCATGAATCTTTGGAATTCTCTACCCAGCGAGCAGTAGAAGCTGATTCATTGAATATATTCATAACTAAGATAGACATATTCTTGAACTATAAGAGAGTCAAGGGTTATGGCGAACAGGCAGGAAAGTGGAGTTGAGGCCAAGATCAGATCAGCCATGATCTTATTAAATGGCAGAGCAGGCTCAAGGGGCTGTATGGCCTACTCCTGCTCTTATTTCTTATGTTCTTATGATGCATGTAAGGGGAAAATGGGAAGGCTTCTCCTCCCACGAGCGGGCCCCCTGTTATAGAGGGTCGACACTCGCCCCAACCTGCGTAGCAGTTTTCGAAGTTAGCAGACAGAGACAGATTGCAAGGTACAACGATCTTTAATTACGAATGTCTGGGAACATCTCACATCACAGCCGCCTGTGAGTGGAGATGCTCCCCAAACAGCACAATCATACAACTTTTATACATTTCAAAAACCCCTCCGTTCCCTGGTAAGACCTCCCTAGATCTCTAATTGGACTACCTTATCAGTGCTACTTCTCTAATTGAACTACCTTATCAGTGCTACTTCGGATTGACAGGCCAAGATCTCGTGACCACCTTGGGCCGTAACTCGGATGACGTCATTAGGTTAGAATTTGCTGATTCTCCTTGGTGCCCATGAGCCTGCCTTGAGCCTCTTCGCAAGGTCTTATCAATGTCTGTTTAGGTTCTCACATCGTATCCTGCTGGAATATTATCTGATGTCCTGGTACATATTGAATTAATAACTTCTGGAGCCTTGGTACTGGAATGTACAAAGTCGAAGAGGGACATTTTACCTCCTTATGGGTCGGTGCAGGAACCAGCACTTTAACCCTTGTCGCGCTGGTACCCCTAATGCCAAATTTTTCTCTTACAATGCATGAGCATGCCTCATTTCTGTGTTCCAAATTTACCACAGCTAGTTCATTTCTCCTTTTGCTGAGAAGCTGTACCTTATTTTTGCTCTTGTGAAGGAACATTTATTTGAAACTTTTCTCCTACTTTCTAAATGGTTTTCGTTTTTCCTTATGATCAGACTGTTTGTTGTTGTCAACAAGTGGAGCTGAGGCACACTCGGTACCAATGTGACTCCAATTTTGTACTATTCTTGTCTATCTGTTTGAAGTAACAGATAAAGAAAGATAAAGTATAGGGAATTATTCTTATGGATAGGATAGATTAGCTTGATGTACAACTCCACACACCAGGATTAAAACTTTAGAACTGGTTAATAAATCAAATCCAACAAGAAACACAAGCACATTAGTTGAAGATAAATTCATCTCGTAGGTAAGACAAGATAGCAGCTCTCAGGGCTGAACTGATACGAGAGGATCAGTTTAAGTCGCTCCATGCTAATCGTGCACAATCAAGAGAAGACTACCATGCTCCTCTTTGAGCGAGTAGATTCTTGGAAGCTCTTTCCCCAAGGTCTCAACATTAAGAGGAAATAATGCCGTTCTGATGGCATGGATTATAAAAGGATTTTCAAAACCCTTTATCACAAGATTGCAAGTGTTATCCATAAGTGCTTGGTTGATGCCTCTGCTCAACCACTGTTTGTCTCAACCACTTGCAAGTGGTCTTGATTCATTTATTGTCTGAAAGAGCGATCAGGCTAAGATAATAGCCAATGTTAGCTTTCTCCACTTCAATGCTTTGGAGAATTCTCAGAACAGGGTAGCCCTTGCATGCAAGCCATCCTTATAGGAAGTTTTTTTTTCTGATGCTGACACTAGAAATCAGTCTTTTTCCTCTAATCTGCTCTGCCTTTAGGGCCCTTATGTCTCAGTTACCAGAACTGTATGCACCACTCCAGATCCATTGTACAGTTTCAACACAACCTCTTAACTAATTTAACCTCTTAACATCTTAACCTAACCAATTTGGCAACAGAAGCCAATATTCTCTTTACTTGATTTCTTGGCTTAGAAATCCAGTTAGGCCGGAAATCGACCGGTGCCAGCTTAGGCCAAAGTTAACAGCCATCCGCAAGAAGAGCCGGGCCAGCACTATGTTTCGGTGCTGCCTGCTGATTTAATTTAACGCAGCACAAAACCTGCAGTGCAATGCATTGTTTTGGATGGTAATCTCAGCAGGGGGCTCAATATAGAGTGGCCATAGCGTCCCTGGAACAAGGCAGTGTTCTCTTAAAGCTAGCCTGTCATTTTAGAAATCAGTGTTGAACCCTTGAAGGGGGACTGCCTTCTAAAATGAAAAAAATTAAAATCATTTAAAAATAGGCAGTCTTTAGCCCTTAGAGCTCAAGCGGCTTCTGAAAAAAGAATAAGCATTAAAAATAATTCTGTAATGGCAGTCTTTAGCTCTGAAAGCTGAACTTCTTTCCACATGCTAAAAAAATGGTATAAGTGCTTCAGCACCAACACAAATGGCTCAACAAGCCAAGGAAGGGACACCTAGGGTCTCGCACACAGCATTCCAGCTTTGTGCAGGGGGCCAACACTGCAAGAGAGGTCCCCTATCCACAGGGGCCAGGAGGCCCTCCAGAAAGAAGGATGTGGGACCAGATCACCAATCCCATCACGGCCAGCAGTGTCACCCCCAGGACCTTGCTCCAGCACCCAAAGAAGCTTCATGACTACATGCTAGTGGTCAAAGTCAGTGAATGCATCTTCAAAAGCCATCTCCTTCCAAATGCACCACTGGCCTCACACATTGCTCATTGATGGGAGATTGTCGTGCACTCATCTACCAACAATCAGTACCAAACACGATGCACACCTCACATTCCTAGCTTCACCTCAGCCCCTTGGAGGAGACGGTGCTTGCCATTCTTGACAGGGGCATGGCTGAGCCCTTGACCAGCGGCAGGGCTCAAAGGATACAAGGTGCTGTAATCCTCATACATTATCCTTGTTCTCACATCCTGGAGAGAAGGAGAAGGAGAAGGAGAAGAAGGAGAAGAAGAAACACCGTCACTTGATTTCACACTCCCAGCTACCAGCTGCTAGAGGTCGTCTGCAAGGCCATCTGCAATGTCCCCCACTGAAAGTCAGCAGCCTTCCACCAGCCATGCTGCAACCACTGGGGTAGCACTGTGTGACATCAGTAGGTTAGGCAAAGGCACACACAAGACAGTCACTAAGAGAAGGCACAAGGGTGATCAGTCAATTCTTTGATGTCACATTAGATGGATAAATGCGTAAAGTTGGATTGGAAAGTTTGCTTTGTGGAGGCTTTTATTTCAGTATTGTGGCCAGGAGAATACAGTGATGGTCAGTTACAGAGTGAAGGTAAGGTGTGGGACAAATGATGAAAGGGAAGTTGGGGTTGTGGTCACTGGGACTGCAGGCAGATGTTCCATCCCGGATATTCCGGCCAGAAAGGTGTTGTCTGGGTTGAAATCTGAAATAAAAGCAGAAAATGCTGGAAATATTCTGCAGGTCAAGCAGCATCTCAACCTGAGACATGAACTCTATTTCTCTCTCCAAAGATGCTGCCTCATTTGCTGAGTATTTCCAGCATTTTCTAACTTCCTTTACCCTTCCTTTACTATCCAAAGCCTTGCAAGCATTCAGCAGCACTCCCTGCACTCCCTGCACAGTTTAAAAACTTTTAACATCTATTGCAGTAAGCCACTACTTCAATTAAATATATAAAAGTCCAAAAACTTAAATCCAAACTTACCTGAAAGATGTGTGGGTCACTTTAAGAAGCGCTGACCACACATCTGCAGGGCTGCTTCATGTTCACTCTTCAGTGTGTGCTTAGGACTGAGCATAATGATGAGCGAAAACGTCCAAGTTAGCAGTTGTTGCACGGCGATTGACGTCATGATCTGCTAATTTACATTTCAGAGGCCAACTCTTTCAATGGCAGCACCAGGGCCCTTACCAAAATGGCATCCACTGTGTCCCACGCCGGAAGCAGGCGGAAGCACGACGGCCGCCATCTTTTACCATAAAACGAATGTTGACGGCCGGCGGTAAAGTTGGCAATTTCTAGATCTTTGTTGCCTCACATTGGTTAAAAATAATGGGGCGGATTTTCAGTTGGGATAATCGGTTTAAAGGGGCAATAAGAGTTGACAAATGGGGTTGGTCGCCTTGCTGGCTGGATTGCAGTTTGCTGGCGTTCTGATCAGGAAATGGACAGAAAGTTTTTTTTGTGGAGCTGGCAGGAGCAGGAGTGTTGCTTCTGGTTCCACTGAAGTACTGCGGGACCTGGTCACCCACTGTCCCCCCCACCACCCCCCACCAAAGTCAGTGAATGCATCTTCAAAAGCCATCTCCTACCAACTGCACCACTGGCCTCACACATTGCTCATTGATGGGAGGTTGTCGTGCACTCATCTACCAACAATCTGTACCAAACACGATGCTCACCTCACATTCCTAGCTTCACCTCAGCCCCTTGGAGGAGACGGTGCTTGCCATTCTTGACAGGGGCATGGCTGAGCCCTTGACCAGCGGCAGGGCTCAAAGGATACAAAATGCTGTAATCCTCATACATTATCCTTGTTCTCACATCCCAGAGAGAAGAGGGAGAATGAGGAGGAGAAGGAGACGGAGAAGGAGAATGAGGAGGAGGAGAAGAAGAAACACCGTCACTTGATTTCACACTCCCAGCTACCAGCTGCTAGAGGTCGTCTGCAAGGCCATCTGCAGTGTCCCCCACTGAAAGTCAGCAGCCTTCCACCAGCCATGCTGCAGCCACTGGGGTAGCACTGTGTGACATCAGTAGGTTAGGCAAAGGCACACACAAGACAGTCACTAAGAGAAGGCACAAGGGTGATCAGTCAATTCTTTGAAGTCACATTAGATGGATAAATGCGTAAAGTTGGATTGGAAAGTTTGCTTTGTGGAGGCTTTTATTTCACTATTGTGGCCAGGAGAACACAGTGATGGTCAGTTACAGAGGGAAGGTAAGGTGTGGGACAAATGATGAAAGGGAAGTTGGGGTTGTGGTCATTGGGACTGCAGGCGGATGTTCCATCCCGGATATTCCGGCCAGAATGGCGTTGTCTGAGTTGCTTTCTTCCTTTCGCTTCCTCTTATTCTGCTTCCTCTTCTGCTTCTTCCTCTGGCCAGTGGATGCTGGAAATCTGAAATAAAAGCAGAAAATGCTGAAAATATTCTGCAGGTCAAGCAGCATCTCAACCTGAGACATAAACTCTATTTCTCTCTCCACAGATGCTGCCTCATCTGCTGAGTATTTCCAGCATTTTCTAACTTCCTTTACCCTTCCTTTACCATCCAAAGCCTTGCAAGCATTCAGCAGCACTCCCTGCACTCCCTGCACAGTTTAAAAACTTTTAACATCTATTGCAGTAAGCCACTACTTCAATTAAATATATAAAAGTCCAAAAACTTAAATCCAAACTTACCTGAAAGATGTGTGGGTCCCTTTAAGAAGCGCTGACCACACGTCTGCAGGGCTGTTTCATGTTCACTCTTCAGTGTGTGCTTAGGACTCAGCATAATGTTGAGCGAAAACGTCCAAGTTAGCAGTTGTTGCACGTCATGATCTGCTAATTTACATTTCAGAGGCCAACTCTTTCAATGGCAGCACCAGGGCCCTTACCAAAATGGCATCCACTGTGTCCCACGCCGGAAGCACGACGGCCGCCATTTTTACCAAGAATATGAGTGTTGACGGCCGGCGGTACAGTTGGCAATTTCTAGGTCTTTGTTTCCTCACATTGGTTAAAAATAATGGGGTGGATTTTCAGTTGGGATAATCAGTTTAATGGGGCAATAAGAGCCGACAAATGGGGTTAGTCGCCTTGCTGGCTGGTTTGCAGTTTTAGCCCACGTGTACTGGTGTTCCGATCAGGAAATGGACAGCAAGATTTTTTTGTGGAGCTGGCAGGAGCAGGAGTTTTGCTTCTGGCTCCACAGAAGTACTGCGGGACCTGGTTACCCACCGCCCCCCCACCCCCACCACCCCCGCTCCCCCCCCCCTCCCCTCATTACCGCTTACAATCACCCACCTTCAGCACCAAAGGCCTCCGCCACCGTACCCCAGCAGTCCCACTCAGACACTCCTGAGGCCGAAGAGCGGTGAGCTGCATCGGTACGCCTGTTTGACTTCCGCAGCTCACCTGTGAAATTCAAATGATACCTGGACCTCAAAATCACGACCATCTCTTCACCGCCAGAATGGACGGCTGTCTTTGCGCCTCGCCAGACAGCATCCAAAAGCCAAAATTGACTCCATTAAATGATGAACCAGCTAACACCCCGAGCTCTCTTTCAGCTTTCCACTTGACGCATCCTGTCCCACCCAGGGAGCAGACTGCCTTCTAGTTTTACATCTGTTCATATTGCACTTCATTTGGTGTTGATCGGCCCAAAGGCAAAACCTGTCAAACTCTCTTTGGAGAACCGTTGCCGCTTGCTTTGAGTCGACAGTCCCTCCCCCACCCATTCCCAACTTGGTGGGGAGAATTTTATCCCACCCAACCTGACAGGAACAGGGTTAGTGGACCTTTTAAGATGGCGTGGTCAGCCTTATCGCCCCATTCCAGCTATAATCTCGTTGGCTGCCATTTTAACTGCTCACTGCAGTTCGGTGGTTGCGGTGCTGGCTGGAAACAGGCGCGACGCAGGAGCCTCATAGATCTGTACAAATTGGGGTCACATGACTTCAGTGGGATTCTGACTGATTTGTTGCCTGGGCCTGTGGGGAAGCCACCGTGGTTTTACCTTCAGGTGAAGCAGGTCAGTAGCTCTCGGGAGGATGAAGAAGCCCTCTAAGATAAGTATGTACCAGCTGTGAGATGTTATTGGGGTCAAAAGGAGCCTGAACTCTCCCCATTCCCCCCAACGAGACCGTTCCAAAACTCCCACCCCACCACTTATTTCCTTGCCAGCAAGCCTTCCTTTGGTACTGGCCAGTGGCCTGAGGCCATGCAAACCTCTGCTCCTCACCTGCCAGTTGGCTATCACTTTCCGCACATTTCGGCCAGGTAACTGACGATGACTTTAAATATCTGGGCTTCAAACATACACTTGCAAATATATTTGGCCTCGCCCTCCAACCGCTCAAAACCTGCTGGGGATACAATGTTTTGTAAATTTAGCTATTTTGTATTAAGGTTGCAATTCCAGGTTAGTTTACCGTACCAGGAACAGGAGGGATCTTAACGAGGATTTGTGGGTACCCTGCTCAATACCTCCCCACATTGTGACCTAGCTTTCCTTATGGCTATTCTCTGCTTTCTTCTCTTTATCCAGTTGTTAATCCACAACCAACACTTAACCTTGATACCCAGCGACCTTAACATGTATAAGAAGCTTCTCATGATCTTTTATCAATTTTATTTTTGGATCTATGGCATATATCTTCCACTCTAATCCTGCCACCTCACTCCCTCATTCCTGTCCACCATTTTATTGCAACATCAATTCCTCAAAAGGTTTTTGCGATTGATCAGGCCAAATCTATCCCATCCAAAATCTTGCTGGTTCCCATTTATGAAAATTATTTTCATACAGGTGCTCTTTAATTTTACATCTGATTACTGATTCTCCACTGATTATTTACATTTCCCTCTCTTTCCTTTTTTCCTGGCTATCCTGCACTACATAACGTCTGTAATAGAAAGAAAGAAGAAAGAAAGACTTGCATTTATACAGCACCTTTCATGATCACAGGACATCTCAAAGCATGTTATATCCAATGAAGTACATTTGGACTGTCGGCACTATTGTGATGTGAGAAACGCAACAGCCATTTGCACACAGCAAGCTCCCACAAACAGCAATGTGATAATGGCCACATAAACTGTTTTTGTTATGTTGATTGAGAGATAAATATTGGCCAGGACACCGGGATAACTCCCCTGCTCTTTGAAATAGTGCCATGGGATCTTTTACGTCCACCTGAGGGCAGGTGGGGCCTTGGATCAAGATGTAGAATCAGTTTGGGTGGGAATAAAGGAAATAAGTCACAGCTGGGAGTGGTCTACATGCCCCCAAACAATAGTTACTATGTGGGACAGAGTATAAATCAAGAAATAATGGAGGCTTGTGAGAAAGGTACAGCAATAATCATGGGCGATTTTAATCTTCATATTGATTGGACAAATCAAATTGGCAATGGTAACCTTGAGGAAGAGTTCATAGAGTGTATGCGGGATGGTTTCTTGGAACAATACGTTGTGGAACCAACCAGGGATAAACTATTTTAGATCTAGTAATGTGTAACGAGGCTGGATTAATTAATGATCTTGTATTGAAGGATCCTCTTGGGAAGAGTGATCATAACATGCAAGAATTTCAAATTCAGTTTGAGGCTGAGAAAGCTAGGTCTCAAACTAATGTCCTGAACTTAATTAAATGTAATTAAAAAGGTATGAAGGCAGAGTTGGTTAAAGTGGACTGGGGAAAATATATTCCAGGGTAAGACTGCAGAAACGCAGTCGCAAACATTTAAGGAGATATTTCATAACTCTCAGCAAAGGTTTATTCCAGCGAGAAATAAAGATGCTAAGAGAAGGATCAACCATCGCTGGCTAATGAAGGAAGTAAAGGATGATATCAAATTAAAAACAAAGGCATACAATGTTGCGAAGGACAGTGGAAGGCCAGAGGATTGGGAAGTTTTTAGAAACCAGCAAAGGATGACTAAAAAAATGATAACGACAGAGAAGATAGCTTATGAGAGTTGTTATATATGTAAACTTGTATTTAATCTGTACAGCCACCAGAGGGCTCATCCCCTGGAGTCCCAAGGCATCCCATAATCCCTTGGGAGCACAGGTATTTAAGGAGGCTTCACAGGTTGGAGAGGCACTCTGGCCACCTGCAATAAAAGACTACCGTCACACTTTACTTTGAGCTCACAGTGTCCAGTCTGACTCTTACGCCATACACTACAACTGGTGACGAGATACAGATTGCAAACTCAAAGATGCAGAGAACAGTGGGCATCCTGGAGAAACTCTCGGAGGGAGATGATTGGGAAACCTTCATGGAGCGACTGGACCAATACTTCGTGGCCAACGAGCTAGATGGGGAAGAGAACGCTGCCAAATGAAGAGCTATCCTCCTCACCGTCTGTGGGGCACCAACGTATGGCCTCATAAAGAATCTTCTCACTCCAACGAAAGCCATGGAGAAATCGTACGACGATTTGTGCACACTGGTCCGAGAGCATTTGAACCTGAAGGAAAGCATTCTGATGGCGAGGTATCGGTTCTATACCTACAAAAGGTCTGAAGGCCAGGAAGTGGTGAGTTATGTCGCCGAGCTAAGACGCCTTGCAGGACATTGCAAATTTGAAGGACATTTGGAACACATGCTCAGAGACTTTCTCGTACTTGGCATTAGCCACGAAACCATACTTCGCAACTTTTGACTGTAGAGACCCCAAACTTGAGTAAGGTCAGAGCGATAGCCCAGGCGTTCATTGCCACCAGTGACAATACGAAGCAAATCTTTCAGCACACAAGTGCTGCTACAAGTACTGTGAACAAAGTGATGTTGTTTTTGAATCGTAACGTATAGGGCAGGTCACACATACCTGCAGCTACACGTCCGCAGATGTCTGAGTCCACCATCAAGGGTGATGAATGCAAGGCCATTAACACCTTGTTGGCGCTGTGGGGGTGATCATCATTTTCATTCATGCTGATTCAAAGAATACATTTGCAAGGGCTGTGGAACAATGGGACACCTCCAACAAGTGTACAGGCGAGCTGCAAAGCCTGTTAAAGCTGCAAACCACCATGTTGTAGAGGAGGACAGATCCACGGAGGATCACGATGAACCAGAGCCCCAGATCGAGGAGGCAGAGGTACATGGGGTGCACACATTCACCACGAATTGTTCCCCGATAATGCTGAATGTTGAACTAAATGGACTCCCTGTGTTAATGGAGCTGGACACGGGCGTGAGCGAGTCGATCATGGGCAAAAAGACTTTCGAAAGGTTGTGGTGCAACAAGGCCTCAAGGCCAGTCTTAACTCCAGTTTGCACGAAACTAAGAACTTACACAAAAGAACTGATTCCTGTAATTGGCAGTGCTACCGTAAAGGTCTCCTACGATGGAGTGGCGCACAAGCTACCACTCTGGTGGTACCGGGCGATGGTCCCACGCTGCTTGGCAGGAGCTGGCTGGGAAAGATATGCTGGAACTGGGACGATGTCCGAGCGCTATCGCCCACTGACGATACTTCGTGTGCCCAGGTCTTAAACAAATTTCCTTTGCTGTTCGAACCAGGTATCGGGAAAGTCCAAGGAGCAACAGTGCAGATCCACCTAATTCCGGGGACACGACCCATCCATCACAAGGCGAGAGCAATTCCGTACATGATGAGAGAAAGGGTAGAGATCGAGCTAGACCAGCTGCAAAGAGAGGGCAACGTTTCTCCAATCAAGTTCAAGGAGTGGGCCAGTCCTATTGTCCCAGTCCTCAAGGGAGATGGCACCGTCAGAATCTGTGGCGATTACAAAGTAACTATTAATCGTTTCTCCCTGCAGGACCAATACCCACTACCAAAGGCCAACGACCTCTTTGCAATGCTGGCGGGAGGAAAGACGTTCACGAAGCTGGATCTGACTTCAGCCTACCAGACACAGGAACTGGAGGAATCATCGAAGGCCCTCACCTGCATCAACATGCACAAAGGTCTTTTTGTTTATAACAGATGCCATTTTGGAATCCGATCGGCGGCGGCGATATTTCAGAGAAACATGCAAAGCTTACTGAAGTCGGTCCCGCACACTGTGGTGTTCCAGGACGACATCTTGTTCACAGGTCGGAACACAGTCGAGCATCTGCAGAACCTGGAGGAGGTTCTTCGTCGACTCAACCGCGTGGGGTTCAGGTTAAAATGCTCGAAGTGCATTTTCCTGGCGCCTGAAGTGGAGTTCCTGGGATGGAGGATTGCGGTGTATGGCATCAGGCCCACCAACGCGAAGAAGGAGGCAATTGAGAACGCACTGAGGCCACAAAACGTGACGAAGCTGCGGTCGTTTCTGGGACTCCTGAACTACTTTGGTAACTTCTTCCTGGGTCTCAGCACACTGCTAGAACCACTACATGTCTTACTGCGAAAATGGGACGAATGGGTTTGGGGTAAAAGCCAAGAAAATGCCTTTGTAAAAGCGAGAAAATTGTTATGCTCAAACAAATTGCTTGTGTTGTATGATCCATGTCAGTGTTTGGTACTAGCATGTGATGCGTCGTCATATGGCGTCGGTTGTGTATTGCAACAAGCTAATGATTTCGGGAAACAGCAACCAGTTGTTTATGCATCCAGGAGTCTGTCTAAGGCTGAGAGCATGATTGAGAAAGAAGCTTTCGCGTGTGTCTATAGGGTAAAGAAAATGCATCGATACCTGTTTGGGCTAAAATTCGAAGTGGAAACTGACCATAAGTCACTTATATCTCCGAGAGTAAAGGGATAAATACCAACGCATCGGACCGCATCCAGAGATGGGCGCTCACGTTGTCTGCATACAACTACGCCATCCGCCACAGGCCAGGCACAGAAAACTGCGCCGATGCTCTCAGTAGGCTGCCATTGCCCACCACGGGGGTGGAAATGGCGCAGCCCGCAGATCTAGCCATGGTTATGGAAACATTTGAGAGTGAGCAATCACCCGTCACTGCCCGGCAGATCAAAACGTGGACAAGCCAGGTCCCCTTATTATCTCTAGTCAAAAACTGTGTGCTTCACGGAAGCTGGTCCAGTGTCCCAGTGGAAATGCAGGAAGAGATAAAGCCGTTCCAGCGGCGCAAAGATGAAATGTCTATACAGGAAGACTGCCTTCTGTGGGGCAATCGAGTAGTGGTCCCCAAGAAGGGCAGAGACACCTTCATCAATGACCTCCACAGTACCCACCCAGTCATCGTAATGATGAAAGCGATAGCCAGATCCCCGCTATCGATACGGACTTAGAGTCCTGCGTTCACAGATGTAATACATACATTGTGGGCCGCCCCGACCTGTGTGAGAACATCACCGCAGGTCGGGGCTATACAGCTGGAGCACCGGGCCCTGGAACATCGTGGCAGTGGTGTGACGAATGAGGGTATGGGGCCCAGAAGAGCCGAGAGCCCAGGGGCAGCGCGGACCTGCCCACGCTGTGATATGTGTGCGCATTAGATCTGTGTAGCAGAGCAGGTCTCCAGTAGTCCTGGTTAATCGTTGCCACTGGATAAAGGCCTAGCTCTGTCAAGCCCGTGTGGTGGCTGATGTGTAACGGCCACCACACAGTAAAAGAAAATTCATGCACAGGCATCTTCCACCCCCTCAACTGGAGTTCAGAACTGGAACATCGGGTCCTTCATTGAAACATCTGTGAACTCTCGTGGAAGCAAGTCATCCTCATTCGAGGGACCGCCTATGATGATGACATGCTCGCAATTAAGCAATGCATCCAGGGAGGCGCCGCTAAGTTTATGGTCTTGGCCCTCCAAACCATGGTCTAGGGTACACGTCGACTATGCAGGCTCGTTCTTGGGTAAAATGTTCCTTGTTGTTGTAGACGCATACTCCAAGTGAATTGAATGTGAGATAATGTCGGCTAGCACGTCCGCTGCCACTACTGAAAGCCTGCAGGCTATGTTTGCCACACATGGCCTACCCGATGTCCTGGTGAGCGACAACGGTCCATCTTTTACCAGTGCTGAGTTCAAAGAATTCATGACCCGTAACGGGATCAAACATGTCACATCTGCCCCGTTTAAACCAGCGTCCAATGGTTAGGCAGCGAGAGCAGTGCAAACCATCAAGCAAGGCTTGAAGAGCATAACTGAAGGCTCATTGCAGACTCGCCTATTCTAAGTCCTGCTTAGCTACCGCAAGAGACCCCACACATTCACTGGGATCCCACCTGCTGAAGTGCTCATCAAAAGAGCACTTAAGACAAGGCTCTCATTAGTTCACCCTGATCTACATGAACAGATAGAGAGCATACCATGATAGTGCAAATGTGTCACGCGAGATTGAAATCAAGGATCCTGTATTTGTATTCAATTAGGGACAAGGCCCCAAGTGACTTCCTGGCATTGTCGTGGCCAAAGAGGGGAGCAGGATGTTTTGGGTCAAACTTTCAAAGAGATTCATTCACCGGAAACACTTGGACCAAATCAAACTCAGATTCATGGACTATCCTGAGCAACCTACCTTGGACCTTACCTTTTTTGATCCCCCAACATACACACCAGTGGCAACCGGCACCACGGTTGACCACAAAGCAGAACCCATCATCCACAGCAGCCCAGCAGGGCCCAACACACCAGGCATTCCAGCAAGGCCAGTTGCACAGCAGCCCAGCGAGGGCCCAACAAATGATTCAATAACACCAGCTTTCACACCGAGACAATCAACCAGGGCAAGAAGGGCCCCAGATTGACTCACATTGTAAATAGTTAGACTATTGACCTTGGTGGGGGTGGGGGGTTGGGAGAGTGTTGTTATATGTGTAAACTTGTATTTACTCTGTACAGCCACCAGAGGGCTCATCGCCTGGAGTCCCAAGGGATCCCATAATCCCTTGGGAGCACAGGTATTTAAGGAGGCTTCACAGGTTGGAGAGGCACTCTGGAAACCTGCAATAAAACACTAAGGTCACACTTTATTTTGAGCTCACAGTGTTCAGTCTGACTCTTTCTCCATACACTACAAGAGTAAGCTTGCAAGAAATGTAAAAACAGACAGTACGAGCTTCTACAGGTGTCTATAAAGGAAATGAGTAGCAAAAGTAAACGTTGGTCTCTTAGAGGATGGGACTGGAGAATTCATAATGGGAAACAGGGAAATGGCAGAGACTTTGAATAAATATTTTGTAATGGTCTTCACGGTAGAGGACACTAAAAACATCCCAATAATTGATAATCAAGGAGATATTGCGGGGGGGCGGCGGGGGTGGCGGGGGGACTTAAAACAATCAGTATCACTAGAGATAAAGTACTAGGCAAACTAATGTGACTAAAGATAGACAAGTCGCTTGGACCTGATGGCTTGCATCTTAGGGTATTAAAATAAGTGGCTGCAGAGATAGTGGATGCATTGGTTGTAATCCACCAAAATTCCCTGAATTCTGGAGAGGTCCCAGCGGACTGAAAAACCGCAACTGTAACACCTCTATTTAAGAAACGGGGGAGACAGAAAGCAGGAAACTATCGATCAGTTAGCCTAACATCTGTCATTGGGAAAATGCTGGAGTCCATCATTGAGGAAGTAGTAGCAGGACATTTAGAAAATCATCATGCAGTCAAGCAGAGTCAGCATGGTTTTATGAAAGGGAAATCATGCTTGACAAATCAACTGGAGTACTTTGAGGATGTAACGAGCAGAGTGGATAAAGGAAAACCAGTTGATGTCGTATATTTGGATTTCCAGAAAGCATTCGATAAGTTGCCACACAGAAGGTTACTGCACAAGCTAAGAGCTCACGGGGTTGGGGGTAATATATTAGCAAGGATAGAGGATTGGCTAACTAACAGAAAACAGAGAGTCGGGATAAATGGGTCATTTTCAGCTTGGCAAACTGTAACTAGTGGGGTGCCACAGGGATCAGTGCTGGGGCCTCACCTATTTAGAATTTCTATTAATGACTTGGATGAAGGACCGAGTTAATGGAGCCAAATTTGCTAATGATACAAAGATAGGTGGGAAAGCAAGTTGTGAGGATGACGCAAATAATCTACAAAGGGATATAGATAGATTCAGTGAGTGGGTAAAAAATTGGCAAATGGATTATAATGTGGGAAAATGTGAAGTTATCCACTTTGGTAGGAAAAATGTTAAAAACAAATTATTATTTAAATGGGGAGCGATTATAAAATGCTGTAGTACAGAGGGATCTGGGGGTTCTTGTGCATGAAACGCAAAAAGTTAGCATGCAGGTACAGCAAGTGATCAGGAAAGCAAATGGAATGCTGGCCTTTATTGCAAAGGGGATGGAGTATAAAAGTAGGGAAGTCCTGCTCCAACTGTACAGGGCATTGGTAAGACCACACCTGGATACATTTTTGGTTTCCTTATATAAGGAAGGATCATCATCATCGTCAGCAGTCCCTCAAAATCGAGGAAGACTTGCTTCCACTCTAAAAGTGAGTTCTCAGGTGACTGAACAGTCCAATATGGGAACTACTGTCTCTGTCACAGGTGGGACAGACAGTGGTTGGAGGTAAGAGTGGGTGGGGAGTCTGATTTGCCGCACGCTCCTTCCGCTGCCTGCGCTTGTTTTCTGCATGCTCTTGGCGACGAGACTCAAGATGCTCAGCGCCCTCCCAGATGCTCTTCCTCCACATTAGGATGGTCTTTGACCAGGGACTCCCAAGTGTCGTTGGGGATGTTGCACTTAATCAAGGAGGCTTTGAGAGTGTCCTTGAAACGTTTCCTCTGCCCACCTGGGGTTTGCTTACCGTGTAGGACTTCCGAGTCGAGCACTTGTCTTGTGTCAGGCATGTAAGCAATGTGGCCCGCCCAACAGAGCTGGTCGAGTGTGGTCAGTGCTTCAATGCTGGAGATGTTGGCCTGATCGAGAACACTGACGTTGGTGCGTCTGTCCTCCCAGGGGATTTGCAGGATCTTGCGGAGACATCATTGGTGGTATATCTCCAGTGTCTACTGCACATGGTCCACGCCTCTGAGCCATACAGGAGGGCGGGTATTACTACAGCACTGTAGACCATGAGCTTGGTGGTAGATTTGAGGGCCTGGTCTTGGAACACTCCTTTCCTTAGGCGGCCAAAGGCTGCACTGACGCACTGGAGGTGGTGTTGAATCTCCTCATCAATGTCTGCTTTTGTTGATAATAAGCTCCCGAGGTATGGAAAGTGGTCCACATTGTCCAAGGTTGCGCCGTGCATCTTGATGACTGGGAGCAGTGCTGTGTGGCGGGGTCAGGTTGGTGGAGGACCTTTGTCTTACTGATGTTTAGTGTAAGGCCCATGCTTTTGTTCGCCTTGGTGAAGATGTTGACAATGACTTGGATTCAGCCTTTGAATGCGCGTCAATGCCAGCATCGTCCGCGTACTGTAGTTCGACGACAGAGGATGGGACTGTCTTGGATCTGACCTGGAGGTGACGAAGTTTGAATAGGTTCCCACTAGTTCTACAGTTTAGTTCCACTCCAGCGGGGAGCTTGTTGAATGTAAGGTGGAGCATTGCAGCGAGGAAGATCGAGAAGAGTGTTGGTGCAATGACGCAGCCCTGCTTGACCCCGGTCCGGATGTGGATTGGGTCTGTGGTGGATCCATTGGTCATGATCACGGCCTGCATGTCGTTGTGGAGCAGGCGGAGGATGGTGCCAAACTTTTGAGGGCAGCCGAAATAGAGGAAGACGCTCCATAGCTTGAGAAGGTTCACGAGGTTGATTCCTGAGATGAAGGGGTTGTCATATGAAAAAAGGTTGAGCAGGTTGGGCATATACTTCTTGGAGTTTAGAAGAATGAGAGGTGATCTTATTGAAACATATATGATTCTGAGGGGGCCTGACAAGGTAAATGCAGAGAGGATGTTTGCCCTCATGCAGGAATCTAGAACTAGGGGGCATAGTTTTAGAATAAAGGGTCGCCCATTTAAAACAGAAATGAGGAGGAATTTCTTCTTTCAGAGGGTTGTGAATCTTTGGAATTCTCTCCCCGAGAGAGCTGTGGAGGCTGGGTCTTTGAATATATTTAAGATGTAGATAGACAGATTATTGCATAATAAGTGAGTCAAGGGTTATGGGGGGCAGGCAGGGAAGTGGAGTTGAGGCCAGGATCAGATCAGCCATGAACTTATTGAATTTTATTGAATGGCATTCCTAAATCGACCATGGAAGAAACATTATCCACCCCACCAACAGGACACAAATAGAACATACGTATTCCAACACCTTTTCGACAGGCATGGAAATATCTGGCTCAGCTCAGACTTCCCGAAGCCAAAGCAGTGATACTACAATGGACAAGAGCTTATCAGCTCATAAATAAGGAGTACCGCGATCCCAAAGTCTATCAACGCCAGATTAAAACATTTAATCAAGTTTCAGTTAGCTAGCCCGCCAAAACTTAAACAAAGAAGACCACTTAAAATCAATGGGCAGCAAAACTTAAACAAAAGAAACGTTAGATTTGGCACAAAGATTAAGCAGCCTCTCATAGTATAACTGAGGGCCTAACGTACCAAAAAAAGGAAGAACTATTCTGACCATCACTTCAGAACAACAAGATCAAGATCGAGAGCACATGGAGAGAAAACACAGGAAGAAATACCGCGACATCGGAGAAAAGAATTTAAAAAAAAACAATCAATGGAACATCAATACCAACTGACTTGGCAACAGCCATCAACCGGACCACCGCGACCGATGAACCCAACCAGGAAAATCAATCACCAAGAAAACCGGGGTCCACACAAGTTTTCCACTCTACAATTTGTGCCTAGACTATCCAGTGGGTAAAAATTACCTAAAGAACCTAAAACCCTATTGATAACAAAGAAAATTGGATACTCACCAGAGATAAATCCAAAACGCGTCTAACCGCATCAGCGGACTCACCCAAACTGGCTTCAATATGCAGCAGAGGTCTTCTACCACGTCCGAGGTACGGCAAGGCAAACCGGCTATAACCAAAGAACCCAAAACCGCAAAACAGCCCTAGCTGTCAAAGGAAGGGTCTGGTGAGCATAAATCCCTGGAGCCCTCGTGTTTGACCAAGTTAAGAGAGTAAGTGGGAGGTGGGAGATATTTCTGTTGTGTTTATTACCTGTAATAAAGTATTCCCCATTGTTGAGAACCTTGTTGTAAGATTTTACAGTTTTATTGGAGTGTATTTGTGTTATTTGCTTTCTTGAATAAAACCCAAACCTTGTTTGTACGAAACAGTTGTCTTCTGTACTTTATTATACCCTGATTAATAAATCCAAGGTCGAGAACCAGGGACTCGAAACCATTCTGGTCAGGAAGGCAAGCTGACAGACCCACCACCCCCCTACAGAGAGTTGTGAATCTTTGGAATTCTCTACCCAAGAGAGCTTTGGAGACTGGGTCTTTGAATATATTTAAGTTGGAGATAGACAGATTATTGCATGATAAGCAAGTCAAGAGTTATGGGGGACAGGTGGGGAAGTGGAATTGAGGCCAGGATCAGATCAGCCATGATCTTATTGAATCTTATTGAATGGCGGAGCAGGCTCGAGGGGCCAAATGGCCTACTCCTGCTACTATTTGTTATGTTCTTATGCTCTTAATGTCTCATCCAAAAGACTGCACTTCCGACAGTGCAGCACTCCCTCAGCACTGCGCTGGAGTCTCAGCCTAGATTTGTGTGCTCAAGTCCTTGGAGTGGGATATGAAACCACAAGCTACTGACTCAGAGGCGAGTGTGCTATCCACCGAACCACAGCTGGCATTATGACACATGAGCTGCTATGGTTAATTGCTGTATATAATGGCACCATCATTCCCATCCAGAATGGAGACTGCATTGCTGTAAGTGATTGATTTCACACACATAATTTGTGTTATGTAACTATCTTCCACTCGTTGCATTTTGCTGGAGAAATAACCCTGCTATGAGCAGCAGACTTTGCTGTAGTTTCAATCAAGTGTTCTGTTTGCTGTAGTTTGTAGAGACTCTTTTTAAGTAGACTCTGTTTGCTGAGTAAATAGACTGTTTGCTGTCATGCGCTGTTTAAATAAATTCTGTTTGCTGAGTAAATAGACGATGTTTGCTGGATAATCGACCATTTGTTGTCAGTCTTGCCATAAGTCCCGCCACACCTCCAACATATTGGCTGCACAGTGGTGTCGATGCTTACTTCGATGGTGAATACCCTATTATCACTGTGCAGTCAATTGGCATTTACCCAAAACTAGTGATCACTCACTGATCTTCTCTTTGTTGTCTCTCTCTTGGCTTTCTCACTGCTCCGGCTCATGCTGGCACACAATTGATTTTTATCTGTAAATATGCTGTGCACTGTTCAACCAGCCTATGTG
Source organism: Pristiophorus japonicus (assembly GCF_044704955.1). Taxonomy (NCBI): domain Eukaryota; kingdom Metazoa; phylum Chordata; class Chondrichthyes; family Pristiophoridae; genus Pristiophorus; species Pristiophorus japonicus. The sequence goes on along the minus strand of NC_091983.1, from coordinate 39,489,062 downwards.
CAGATAATTACTTTCCCATTTGGCAAAGTGTAATGCTTTGGAACTACAGGACTTGTTGTTCGTCTACATTATGGGAAATGAGAACTGCTACTGCCACAATCATGGGCCACCCAGTATTTTCAGCCTGGGAAATATGTCCCAGTCATCCCTGTCAATATCTGCCCTGTGCCTTAAGTCAACATGTAAGTTAGCTGTTTGGTGTTATTCCTGTGTCCTCAATAAACATTATTATTTACATTTGGCTTCCAAAACACCAGGGGTGGCTAAATTGGATAGCCCCCGAAAACGAGTGTGGGGATCGCGATGCACAATTAACCTGCGCCCATTGGTAGCGATGCAAGGAGTACAGCAACTTTGTGCTGCCTGCTCATTTTAATTATTTCAGTATCCGGCCAGCGCTGACCACACTGTTCGTTGGCTGGAGGCATCACCAGGAGCCAATGTGGTGAGATGCTAGTACTAGTTAAACCGAGCCTGCACTGCTTAAAGCAAGCCTGCACCTCTTAAAAGGGAGGTGCATTGTGGCTGGAGCAAGTGCGAGGAGTCGTGGTTGAAGAGATTCTGTCCTGGAAAAGAGTGAGGAATGGGAGAGAGCGGGCTCCAAGGTTTTGGGACACTGTACTGGAAGCCTTGGTGGAGTAGGTGGAAAGGAGGAGAGATATCCTGTATCTGCAGGGGGAAGGTGGCCCAAGGTCAAAAGGCAGTGGGAATAGATAGCCGTGGATGACAATGCCAGGAATCATGCCCCGAGGACCTGGATGCAGTGCTGAAAGAATTTCAATGACCTCACACAAGTGGTCAGGATCAGTGAGTGCATCTTCAAATGCCATATCCTACCAACTGCAACACTAGCCTCACATACTGTTCAATGCACCATACAACCCACAATCTCTGTCAATCAGGACTCATACCTAATGTTCATAGCTTCACCCGACCCTCACATACTTGGCACTGCTGCAAGCCTCACACAGCTTGCACACACAGCTAGCTATTCAACCTTGACAGCCACACCAGCCAAACAGATTGCACCACACTCACTGACTCAATTTCCTCTCTCTTGCATGACAAGGTGGCGCACAACCAGAGGCGGCAGGAGCTAACCGATGGGGGACAAGTCTGCATGTCCTAACTCTCCCATTGAGGAGTTGGTGCTGGCCATTATTGGGATGGTCATTGCTGAGCCCGTGGCCAGTGGAAGAGCTTAATCAATTGAAGATGACTGTATCCTCGTACCTACTCCTCCGTCTCACATCCCACTTGATCTTCAATGCACAATCTTTTCTGACATAAGCTGGAGATGGTGTAAGCATGCATCTCTTACTCCCCCGCGCCGTCCCCCACCACGACCCCTCATCACAATCTCACCCTTGTGCCTTGCTCCTTTCAAATACTCAAGAAATGCAACCTGACCAGGCAGTGGAAAGATAGCAAGAACAGTGATGATGAAGATGCACCGTCACTCGATTCCACACTCTCAGCCACCGGCTCAGATGCTGACACGGCAGGCAATTTAGTAAAGGTGGGATCTGCACATGGTGAGACAATGGGCATGAGTGGCCTGCAGCCAGGGCGGGGCAAGAATAGCGCAGGTGCCAGCTTGCCAGAGAGCGAGCTTGCACACGAGTTGTGCTGCAGAGTACTCAGATGAGGTCTTTGATGGGGCAGGCTACAGAAGGCGGCTGTGGTTACACACAACGGGTTTGCAGTTACTGGTTTCACATCAGGATGAGTTCTTCATGGACAACCCCGGCAGAAAGGGACTGTCAAGGTGCCTCCTCTCTTCCTCTTCCTCGTTCTCATGCTCCTGCTTGTCAGCTGCTCGTGGTATAGCTGGTCGCAAGGGCTGTCCCCTCATGATGGCGAGGTTGTGCAGCATGCAGCAGATAACCAGATAGCCGAGTACTGCAGAAATCCTCTAGAGCGGTCCAGTCAATTGAAGCGTCGCTTCAGCACACCAGTGGTCTGCTCTATCACACTTCTTGTAGCAGCATGGATTTCATTGTATGCATGCTCTGCATGTGTGCGTGGGTTGCGCACCAGAGTCATGCGCCATGTCGTCAGCAGATAGCCTTTGGTGCCCAGCAGACAGCCTTTGGTTCGCCGTGGTGTCTGAAATGCAGCTGGCACAGTGGACTGCTGCAGAATGAAGGCATCATAACTGCTGCCAGGATGCCGGGCATCAACCTGCATAATTCGCTGCCTATGGCCGCACACCAGCTGGACGTTGTAGGAGTGGAATCCCTTTCAGTTCTGGTATAGGGCAGAGCGGCCGCAAAGCGATGTGCGTGCAGTCCGTGGTGCCCTGCATCGTGGGGAAGCCTGCAATCCGAGCAAATCCACGTGCTCACTCCGCCTGTTGCTCTCTGACCAGAGATAATGACATGTAGTCAGCGGTCTTGGAATAGAGAACCTCAGTGACCTCCCTTTTGCAACAGTGGATGACAAACTGCGAGATGTTGCAAATATCTCCAGCTCTAACCTGCAAGGAGCCAAGCACAAAAAAGCTCATCACCACGGTCACCTTCACAGCCACTGGTAATGCGGTCATAGCCCTACTCTGAGGTTGCAGTTGTTGCTGCAGCAGATGGCAGATTTCAGTGAGGACATCCTTACTGTACCGCAGACATCTCAGATATTGTTTCTCACTGAGGTTCAGGTAAGAGAACTGCTCCCTGAACACCCTGGGGAGATATGGCCTTCTGCTGAGAGCCCTTCTCTCCCTTTTCCTCCTCACTCTTCCAGCAGCTTGTTCTGCTCTGTGTGGCCTCTGTTCATTCTCTAAGTCATGCTGTATTCCAGTGCACTCATGTCTGTCAGTAAGTGGTTTGTGCAGAAGCCTTGAAGTCAGGAAAATGTCCTTCAGCACATGCCACATCACTCCCTGTAGACTTTGCAACTTGAAACAACTAGAAAAAGCACCAAACACTTGTCGAATTGTCACAACAGCCAGAAGAAGTCAACCAGCAACTAACCTGGAAGTAGGTGATGATTGTAATATAGAGTTCTGCTTAGTGGACTACTGCTCCACCTGGTGGACTACAGTGGTGATGCAACTGCTAATGTAAAGACAACAAAGGGTCATGTGACAAAGTCACATGATGACAGGTTTTTGTTTGAGCCATCATGTAGAGTGTGTTTGTTAGTGATGTCATAAGGACACATCACATTGGCGACGTAGGAGAGGATTTCTGGATTCCCTAGCTGAAATTTTTGTTGGTGAATAATTGAGCCAACCAACAGAGAGACTTTGAGAGGTTCTTTTCTTTGCAGCATAGCTAAAAATCCAAGGTAAGTTACAAGCACACTTGGCTAAACTGTCGACATTGCCAGAGTCCAGATGGCCATGCCTATGGGAATAATAGGGCGCTTGAGTGATTCCATCATGACTGAGAGATGTTCGGAGCGTATGTGAAGTAATTAGAAATGTTTTTCACTGCAAATAGTATCGTTGAAGTCCCCGATAATGAAAACCGTAACCGGGTGGTTTTAAAAAGAAAAAAAGCTATTTTCTTGACTGAAGTAGACCCCGAGGTGCATGAAATCCTGAAAAATGTGCTTGTTCCTGTCAAGTCAAAGGAAACACCACTAACGGAGATTCTAGCACTACAGTCCTGAGCCCTTGAAAATTGCTGAAAGTTATCATTTTGGAACAAGAGATCAATTAATTGACGAGGGTATCAGTGAATACATTGTAGCTTTAAAAAAACTATTCATTCAAGACCAAGCATTGCATGACCACTTTGTTTGTGGGATGAAAAATGAAGCAATCAGAAGAAAGTTGTTGATTCCTAACTTGACTTTTGATTCAGCTTGTCAATCAGCTATGTCGATGCATATGTCTGACCAATACTCCCGAGAATTTTGCACCATTTCCAGTCTTCAGACAACCGAGGTGAATCATCTGCATGTTAACAGTAAAAGGCAGTTGAGCCCGAAGGCATCAGCAACTGGCCAAGGTAAGAGTTCATTAAAATCGTGCGGGACAGGACATGGCTCAAAGCTGTCCATATGTGAAGGTAGAATGCTTCTGCTGCAAGGAAACTGGGTGTTATGTATTGCTCTGATACAATAAATGTATGATAAGTACAATGGTGCATCACAGAGGGCGCTGTGGTGGGAGTACTGAAAGTACCTGCACGAGGCAGTATAAAAGGCTGCCCACCACACGTGGGGCACTCTGGAGCTATTCAATAAAGGACTAAGGCCACAGCAGTTAGATCAACACCAGACCGTGTGGAGTCAGTGATTTGTGTGCTACATACACCACACTGGGCATCTTGCGAAGGCTTGCCGACTGAAGAGAAAACCGATGTTCAATGCCAAAAGCAACAGGATGAGGAGGTTCTGGAGATACATGTCATCTGGAGCACAAGGGTATCTAACAGTGATTCGCGAAGTATCATCACCCAAGTAGATGTTGCAGGAACCAGGATACCCATGGAAATCGACACTGGTGCATCCGTGAGTGTAGTACCGGAATCGCTATATCTCGACAAGTTGAGTGATTTTCCACTGGAGAAGCTGAAGATAGAGCTGCGAAGCTACTCAGGTGAGCAAATTCCTGTGGTAGATCGTATCACCGAACCGGTGAAATACAAAGATCATTTTCAGAGCTTGCCTCTCATAGTAGTGGCAGGAGACAAGCCTGCCTTGATAGGTAGAAATTGGTTGGGATCACTGAAGCTGGATTGGAATGAGATTTTGAAATGAGATTTGCAATGAAAGATGACATCATCAAGCTATATCTGAAGGTGTTCCATGAAACAGGCAGTCTGATTTAAGACTTTAAGGCGAGTGTCAGAGTGCAGAAGGATTCAAGACCGCTTTACTGCAAGCTACATCCCTTACCATACGCACTCAAGGAGAAAGGTGAGCAAGAACTCAAAAGACTATCTCTCAGGTAGAACTGTTCTATTTTTCATACATTGATGAACAGCCAGTAACAGCTGAAGAGATTGGTAGAACAACCAAACGTGACCCAGTTATGTCAAAGGTGTATGATTACATTGCAAATGGCTGGCCAAAGCAGGTATCAGAGAAAGATATTCATCCATACTTCATTCGTAGGAATGAATTATCAGTGGATAAAGATTGTATCATGTGGGGTGCAAGATTAATTTTTCATGTTTCACCGGGCCTAGCAGGCTGCAGCATGGTGACGGCCATAGGGAACCTCTGGTGCCATCTCTCTGGGGGGCGAGTGCGCACACGAGTCCTGCTGAAGAGGACTCAGACGAGCCCATCAATGTTGGGGCTTATGAAAGAAGGGTGGAGGCCATGCATTCCCAGATGTTGGGGGCAGTGGCAAGGATACCGGACAGGCTGTTGGAAGTGGTCAGGAGTGTGGAGGAGTCCGCCGTCCGCACTGTCGACAGCTCTGCACACACCATGGAGCCCATCATTGCCCATGTGCAGGCGATGGTGGACTCCTAGATTGAACGTGCGGATCCAGCTGTGATGCCGCGACTCATAGGTGATGTGGCAGCTGCCAGTGCAGCACAGGGGCAAGCGAACGAGCGTATCGGTGCTGGTTTGGAGAGGATGGCCGCGACCATGAAAGCTCAGAATGCTCTTATACACTCTGGGCAACAGGCCACGGAGCGTCTTACTGCTGTCATTTCTGGTGGTTTTGAGACTCTGGCTCCTCGCATGCAGTCTCAGCTGGATGCCAACCGGCACCTTAGTGTTACTTTCGCGACTGGGTCCACCACGGGCCACGGGGGACCTTCCGGTGTTGCGCCATAGCACCGACCTGAGCTCCCTCAGATTGGTGCTGGTGTTGATGTGCTGCCCCCGGGGGCAGGCTCCCGTGACCAGAATCCTGATGATGTGCTCTCTCAGGATCACACCATTCCTAGACCCAGACCTGTCATTCCACCATTGCCTCCAAGCATGGAGTCACCTGAGCCAAGGCCGACTGAACCCTCCAAGGAGGGTGCTGACCGGTCTCCAGCCGGCCCTTCCAGGGCCAGAGCTGGTCGAGGGCATCTGAGAAGGAAATCTGTAGTTTCTGCACAGGAGACACAGCAGCCTTCCCAGACCCATGAGGCAGTCACAGGGAAGACACTACGGCGTAGAAGTAGAATAGGTTTGCGTAAAAGGGGTTATAAGGAGATGCACAAGGGTGAGAGATAATGTTGTGTTTGTTTTTTGCACCTTTCTTTATTACGCAATACATTTCAATTTTGTGTTCTTATATCTGGGCAGGTGTATGATTTGACAGGGGCCAATGATGTATGAAAGGCCTCATTGGGATAGCCATGGATAGCCATGGACGCCTCCTGGGTGGCTGATGGTGCGGATCCTCCTCCTGCACCTCCTCCTCCTGCTGCTGCTCCGCTTCCTCCTAAGGTGCTACTGCTGGATCGACACCCAGTGGCTGGCCCCTCATGATTGGCAGGTTGTGAAGCATGCAACAGATGACCAGGAATAGGGAGACCCGCTCAGGCGAGTACTGCAGAACTCCACCAGAGCGATCCAGATAATGGAACCACTGCTTGAGGATCCTGATGCAGTGCACAATTATGCACCTGGTGCCGGAATGAGCGTCATTGCAGGCATGTTCGGCAGCAGTCCTGGGTTTGTGAAGGGGAGTCAGCAGCCAGGTGGACAGGGGATTTCCCTTGTCACCTAGCAGCATTCACAATCCTGGTTTGGGGCCGAGAGCACAGCGGGCACACTGCTCTGGAGCAAGACAAAGGCGTCGTGGCTGCTGCCTGGATACCGGGCATCAACTGCCATGATCCTGCACTGGTGGTCACACACCGGCTGGACATTGAGGGAGTGGAATCCCTTTCTGTTCATAAATATCTCAGCATGGGTTTGTCGCGCTCTCAGTACGACGTGTGTGCAATCGATGGCCCCCAGCACCCTGGGGAACCCTGCAATCCAGACAAATCCCATCTGCCACTCCACCTGCTTCTCCCTGGTCATCGGGAACAAAATCAATTGCACTTTTCTCCTGTAGAGAGCATCTGTGACTTGACGGATGGAGCGATCGGTAGAGAACTGAGATATGTTCGATATATCTGCAGTTGCAGACTGGAAAGAGCCAGTTGGGTAAAAGTTTAGTGCAATGGTCAGTTTGGTTTCAACGCTCAGAGCTGTCTTCAGCCTTGTCTGAGGCTGTAGATCTGGGCGCAGGAGATTGCACAGCTCCCTGAGAATGTCCTTCCTGAATCGGAACCTTCGTAGAAATTGCTCATCGGTTAGCACCATGAAGGAAAACTGATGGCGGTAGACCCTTGGACGGTAGGGCCTTCTTCCTCCAACTTTATGCTAGGCCCCTCCTATGGCAGCTGGCTAATTGCATTCTCCTTTATCCTCTTGATGCTCCTCAGCCTCTACAGGCTGCTGCTAGCAAGCATCTGCCTCATCGCCCACTATCTGGTGCGGGGGGTCAGTGTTCCACACCCTCCTCATCACGCCAGCTCCTCCCTGGTCAACCTCTCTGCCTTGAGGTCTATGCCCATCTCCAGGCCCTTCTCTATGTTGAGCAGCCATATCTGCTGCCTCCATTGCCCGATGCCTCTGGACCCATTGCTGATGGCGCTGCCTTCTCCTGCGTGTCTCTCTGCCACACGCAATCTGCACAAGGCGTTCCCCTGCTTGCATTGAACCCATTGTGTCTGCAGTCTCAACCCTCACTATGAGGCCTCTGTGGAGTATAGATTGAGGCCTCCAGGACACTAGTAATGACTGCAGATATCAATAGGACGAGTGGTAAACGTTTCAAAAGTTGGCAAGACTTTGCACAAGTCTGCAAAAGTTTTAGCAACTCCCAACAATCTCTCACAAGTGCAAAATATTTTCGTCCAAAAAGTTTGCGATTTAAAAAAAAATCCTTTTTCCTCTGCTGGCGGTCTCGAGCAGCCCTGCACAGTGCTCAGACACAAAAAGCTGTCGGGGGCACCGTCAGGCAGCAGGTTTTTAAAAAATGTTGAATATAGCTTCCGGGGTGGGGAGGCAGCAGTGCGCGCTCTGATTGTGTCATTAGAGCCGCATCCACAATACCAGGCAGAAGTGGGGGGAACGGGCCAGAAATAAGCACTGCTGCAAAAACCCCCGAGGACAATTTCGCTGGCAGCAGCCATTGGACCGGAAGTCGGCGGCAACAGACCTTTTCATGAGGCTGAATTTCGGCCTGTGTCTGATAATAGGCCACAATTTTGTTCAGAAGAATTTGCATAGTTCATGAGCAGAAATGATGTGAAACATATCAAAGTTCCACCGTACCACCCTGCTTCAAATGGTGCAGCAGAGCGCACATTATAAATTGTCAAACGTGCCCTCATCAAGCAAATGTTGGATCCAAATCCAAATAAATGGCAGTTGTTGTGAGACCACAAACTAGCAAATTTTCTAATTACTTATCGTAATACTCATACAACTACTGGTAGAACACCAGCAGAGTTTGTTTCTCAAATGACAGCCATGAACTCGGTTCTCGTTGCTAAAGCTAAACTTGGCACAGTCAGTGGAAGAGAAACAATTAAGACAGAAAGAGAATCATGATAGAGGTAGAGTAAAAGAGAGAAGTGTGAAATTGAATCAGAAGGTGAGAGTGAAGAACCATCACCATAAATGGTTAAAATGAGTTCCCAAGAAGAGTAGTGAAGCTATGTGGCCCTCGCACATATTTGGTCAAGATGTTTGATCATGGACAGGTTAGGTTTGTTCACATTGATCATATTTTACCCACAGATGTGGAAGGAGTTGAAAGTTGAAATGATTTGATTATTTCTGATGAGTCGGATAGTCTTGTTACAAGTAGAGTACCAGCAGCAAATTCTATATCAGATGTACTAGGAACAAATCCAAGAGAAAGTCGAATTTAAGTCTGAGTCCAAGTCAGCCAGACAAATAGTTTGAAGTTCAAATGTGGATCAAAGGTTGCTCTTGGAGAAAAGCTCTCCTCAGGATCAGCCTAGAAGGAGTCTAGGTTCAATATCAAGTTTGGAATGTTCTGTTCAAGAGCAAAGGTATCCTCTTCGAAACAGAAAACGAGTGGTTAAGTTTGATTTGTAAATATGGCAAAATAAGTCCTTTTGTTGTGTAAACCATGCAAGTTAAGTATGATGATTATTTAGTTATGATTACTTCTTCATTAAGAAGGGAGAAGTGTAATATAGAGATCCCCCTAGTGGACTACTGTGATAATGCAACTACTGATGTAGATACAATAAAGGGTCATGTGATAGATGTCTGTTAGAGCCATCTTGTCGATTGTGTTTATTAGTGATGTCCTAAGAATATATCACAATGATCCCTTTAAATATTGCTGGTCGGGGGTGGGGTTCCTTCCTGCTGCTGAAAGTGTGCTCAGCTGTGTGAGCGTAAGAGAAAGCATTAGCTGGAGTCTTGTGCCCCAAAATCGCACCTTTGGCATCAAATTCGCATTGCACGCTGATTGCTATCATGATCTGCCTGCTCTGCATATTTCTGGTGGATCCTCACTGCCTGCATGTTAATGCCTGCACCAATATGGTGTCCAGCACGACTTGCCCCACAAGTGTGCGTGCTTATGCCGCAGATGCCATTTTGGAGCTCTAAGGGCAATTGTAGCGCCAAAAAAACGGGCGCTAATGATTTTAATTTTGTGCCCCACACTCTGGCGTATCTGTCCTTAAGCTTGGTTTTAAAATTAAATTATGAATTGTTTAAATTTTAGAACTACTGTTTGATTATCCTATGTGTGTGCAGAGGATAAACAAATAAATAAGAAATCTAGATTGGCCCAGATTTTGCAGTAAAAATAACAGTGAGGCTATCAGCACTCAATGGAGAGCTGACTCCAATGAAGAATAAAATTGGGTGGGGTGTAAAACTAACATTGCACCTGATCCCGTCAGTTTCCGAATGGGTGGGTTAAGTTGAAAATGCCCTCAAAGTTTCCATAAACTAGGCACTGAAAATCGGAATTGTGGCCAGGAAGGGACACCAACCTGGTCTGGATTGGAGGCAGCCACAGAATCAGCCTTGGTCTATTAGCTCAGTAATAATTCAGTGCAACTGTCTGATGCTTGGAATGAAGCCATACAGTGTAGTCATGGATGATCAACGCTACAGATCCCTGCTGTCTAAGCGTAATTGCTGCGCTGAATAGGTTAATTCAAACTACACTCCTAAACTATCGTATGGAACTAAGAGGACCAGCAGATTTACATTCCAGAAGGATATTTATTTTGGATGCAGTTGGTACAGTGTCTATCCATTAACTTGCCATCAAAGGGGATTGTGGTTGGGTTCAGGGGGAAAGTATCCTTCAGTGAAAATTGCTTTGTGGGTTGTGGATACAATTGAAACATTTACAACACTTTAATTAAAAGAATACATGTGTCCATCAATGATAATCCAAACAGAAATTCAAAATATGAAAATACTATGCTCTGTCCAGCAACAAAGATCAGCAGCTCTGCAGAAAACTGCTGCCAAATAGTAAAAGCAGAGCAGATTCAGATCAGATTTTATGCCAACTCCCCATTCACCACTGCCGCTTCGGCATGTAATATATCTGCCCAAAAATAGGTGTGCGCATTCTTTTTATCACTATTATGAAGAAGAGCAAGAGAGTTCTCTTTGGTGTCCTGGCCAATATTTATTCCTCACCCAACATTGCTAAAACAGATTATCTGGTCATTATCTCATTGTTGTTTGTGGGAGCTTGCTGTGCACGATTTGGCGGCCGCATTTCCTACATTACAACAGTGACAAACTTCAAAAGTATCTCATTGGCTGTAAAGCGCTTTGGGACGTCCTGAGGTCATGAACGGCGCTATGTAAATGCAATTTTTGCTTTCTTATATGTAAATAATGGAAATACAACATAGTCAGCAGCACTGGATACTAAGAATGCTGGTGTGCTCGAACATCCATCAGTGCTGTGGGTGCAGAGAAAGAATACAAAGATTGGATTGCCAGGCAGGCTCTGTAATTGATCACAGGTGATTGACTACGTAGGTTATTGTGCTTTTTGGAAAAACAAATTTCAGGTGCCACCCAGGCCCGAGACTGCCAGCCACGCCAGGTACCCAAGGGCTGCTGCAGCCATTCTCCAGCCACACCTAGCTGGGCTCCTGAGCAGAGGTCAGGGAGCGTACAAAAATGACGCAAAGAAGCCTGACTCCAGAAGAGTGACCAGGGCCAGAAGTGCACCATTGTGATGGGTGGAACTCCCACCACAACCAACATGGAATCAATGGGCTGGATTTTTGGTTGTCGAAAGCACAGTTAGCGGCCAGAGGGGATATTGATGCAAGTGTTAGAGCTTACCGACCGAGCGTGCAGATTTTAGCATCCCGACGGGAAGTTTATTGGAGGTTTACCGGTGGCGCAAACGGCTGGCGCCTGGCTGCTGATGATCACTCCGATCATCATGTCAGTCCTGGTGCAATACCCACGCTTGCGTCCTGCTCGCTAAATTAGGTGCGGCTGTCTCATTTAGCGCCCGCCAATAACAACATCCGAAAAACACTTGGTACAGGCTTGCAGAGTCATTAACTGGTGGCTACTTAAAGGGACGAGGAAGAGCTTACCTCAGAGGTCATAGTCAGTGCAACATTTACAGAGAGCACGGTGCGTGAGCCTCTGAGTTTGCAGAGGCAGACAGACATAACAGTTCAGCTTGAGAAAAAGTAATTTTGAAAACTTTAATTGGGGCATTACTCGTTCACCAGCGTCGCATTCTACATGCAAGGCGGTGTCAAGAGAGTATAGCGGGCTTCCCAAGGGTGCAAGGAGCAATTGACTGCACGCATGTGGCCTTGTGGGTACCATTCCATAATGCATAGGTTGGCCATGTCGGCGGCTGAAGGAGGAGAGCCCCTCGATGTCAGACAGGAGTCCTAACCACCCACAGCTTAACTGGCAGCAACGCTCATACTTGGACCTGTGTGAGGAGCAGTGTGTCAGAAGGCTGCACTACCGAAAGGAGATAGTTATAGGGATATGCCTTCTCCTGCAGCCTCACAGCAGCACCAGGACAACTCTGCCCATCGCAGTGAAGGTCACGGTGGCACTCACCTTCCAGGCCTCCGACTCCTTCCAAGCTGCATCGGGGACTTATGCAACGTTTCACAATCCATAGAAACTTAGAAAATAGGTGCAGGAGTAGGCCATTCGGCTCTTTGAGCCTGCACCACCATTCAATAAGATCACAGCTGATCATTCACCTCAGTACCCCTTTCCTGCTTTCTCTCCATACCCTTTGATCCCTTTAGCCGTAAGGGCCATATCTAACTCCCTCTTGAATATATCTAACGAACTGGCCTCAATAACTTTCTGCGGTAGAGAATTCCACAGGTTCACAACTCTCTAAGTGAAGAAGTTTCTCCTCATCTCAGTCCTAAATGGCTTACCCCTTATCCTTCGACTGTGACCCCTGGTTCTGGACTTCCCCAACATCAGGAACATTCTTCCTGCATCTAACTTGTCCAGTCCCGTCAGAATTTTATGTTTCTATGAGATCCCCTCTCATCCTTCTAAACTCCAGTGAATACAGGCCCAGTCGATCCAGTCTCTCCTCATATGTCAGTCCTGCCATCCTGGGAATCTGGTGAACCTTCGCTGCACTCCCTCAATAGCAAAAACGTCCTTCCTCAGATTAGGAGACCAAAACTGAACACAATATTCCAGGTGAGGCCCTGTACAACTGCAGTAAGACCTTCCTGCTCCTATACTCAAATCCCCTAGCTATGAAGGCCAACATGCCATTTGCCTTCTTCACCGCCTGCTGTACCTGCATGCCAACTTTCAATGACTAATGTACCATGACATCCAGGTCTCGCTGCACCTCCCCTTTTCCTAATCTTCCGCCATTCAGATAATATTCTGCCTTCCTGTTTTTGCCACCAAAGTGGATAACCTCACATTTATCCACATTATACTGCATCTGCCATGCATTTGCCCACTCACCTAACCTGTCCAAATCACCCTGCAGCCTCTTAGCATCCTCCTCACAGCTCACACCGCCACCCAGCTTAGTGTCATCTGCGAACTTGGAGATATTACACTCAATTCCTTCATCTAAATCATTGATGTATATTGTAAAGAGCTGGGGTCCCAGCACTGAACCCTGTGGCACCCCACTAGTTACTGCCTGTCATTCTGAAAAGGACCCATTTATCCTGACTCTCTGCTTCCTGTCTGCCAACCAGTTCTCTATCCACGTCAGTACATTACCCCCAATGCCATGAGCTTTAATTTTGCACACTAATCTCTTGTGTGGGACCTTGTCAAAAGCCTTTTGAAAGTCCAAATACACCACATCCACTGTTCTCCCTTGTCCATTCTACTAGTTACATCCCAAAAAATTCTAGAAGATTTGTCAAGCATGATTTCCCTTTCATAAATCCATGCTGACTTGGACCGATCCTGTCACTGCTTTCCAAATACGCTGCTATTTCATCTTTAATAATTGATTCCAACATTTTCCCCACTACCGATGTCAGGCCTATAACCGGTCTATAATTCCCCGTTTTCTCTCTCCCTCCTTTTTTAAAAAGTGGTGTTACATTAGCTACCCTTCAGTCCATAGGGACTGATCCAGAGTCAATAGACTGTTGGAAAATGATCACCAATGCATCCACTATTTCTAGGGCTACTTTCTTAAGTACACTGAGATGCAGCCTATCAGGCCCTGGGGATTTATTGGCCTTCAATCCCATCAATTTCCCTAAAACAATTTCCTGACTAATAAGGATTTTCTTCAGTTCCTCCTTCTCGCTAGACCCTCGGTCCCTTAGTATTTCTAGGTTTATCTGTGTCTTCTTTCGTGAAGACAGAACCAAAGTATTTGTTCAACTGTTCTGCCATTTTTTTGTTCCCCATTATAAATTCACCTGATTCTGACTACAAGTGACCGATGTTTGTCTTCACTAATCTTTTTCTCTTCACATATTTATAGAAGCTTTTGCAGTCAGTTTTTATGTTCCCAGCAAGCTTCCTCTCACACTCTATTTTCCCCCTCCTAATTAACCCCTTTGTCCTCCTCTAAATTTCTCCCAGTCCTCAGGTTTGCTGCTTTTTCTGGCCAATTTATATGACTTTTCCTTGGATTTAACACGATCCCTAATTTCCCTTGTTAGCCACGGTTGAGCCACCTTCCCCGTTTTATTTTTACTCCAGACAGGGATGTACAATTGTTGAAGTTCATCCATGTGATCTTTAAATGTCTGCCATTGCCTATCCACCGTCAACCCTTTAAGTATCATTCGTCAGTCTATTCAAGCCAATTCACGTCTCGTACCATCGAAATTACCTTTCCTTAAGTTCAGGACCCTAGTCTTTGAATTAACTGTGTCACTCTCCATCTTAATAAAGCATTCTACCATATTATGGTCACTCTTCCCCAAGGGGCGCCTCGCACAACAAGATTGCTAATTAGTCCTTTCTCATTACACATCACCCAGTCTAGGATGGCCAGCCCTCTCGTTGGTTCCTCGACATATTGGTCTGGAAAACCATCCCTAATACACTCCAGGAAATCCTCCTCCACCGTATTGCTACCAGGTTGGTTAGCCCAATATATATGTATAGATTAAAGTTGCTCATGATAACTGCTGTACCTTTATTGCACGCATGCCTAATTTCTTGTTTCAGCGCTGCATCCACGACGTCACACAGGCTCTGTATACCCGTAGAATAGACTTCGTTACCTTCCCGATGATCAGTGAGAAGCAGGATGAGCGCACATGTGGGTTTGCCAGGATAGCGGGCTTCCCAAGGGTGCAAGGAACAATTGATTGCATGCATGTGGCTTTGTGGGTAGCATTCCAGAATGCACAGGTCATCAGAAACAGAAAGAGATATCACTCCCTGAATGTGCAGCTGGTGTGCGACCACATGTAGCGCATCCTCGCAGTCAATGCCCGCTATCCTGGAAGTGCACACGGTGCACTACACATCACCCAGTCTAGGATGGGCAGCCCTCTAGTTGGTTCCTCTAGGTGAGCACCTTGCCTCGACCATTTCAACCACCACGACAAGGCCGGGGCTGGCTGATCGGGGACAAGGGATAAGGCCCGGCCACCTGAGTAATGGCCCCCCTCCGTAACCCCACCACAGAGCCGGAGGAATGTTACAATGAGAGCCATGCCGCCACCCGCAACATCAAAGAGCAAACTATAGGGGTGCTGAAGCAGCGATTCCGATGCATTGACCGCCCTGGAGGCAGCCTTCAATACTTCCCTCATGCTGCATGCTGCACCGCTTGGCCATCATGAGGGCCCAGGCCTTGCTAGTGGGGATCGCAGGACCACCTCAGGAGGAGGAGGAGGAAGTGGAACAGGAGCCTTGTGACGCTCCGAATGTCCAGCAAGATGACGAGGACCAGCAGCAGACACGGAGGAGGCAGTGTGTAAATGTTAGCGGTGGCAGGGCTATTCGGCGGCGGCTCATAAGGGATCAGTTTGTTAAAATGGAGGGAGCTGAGGGATGCAACTAATACTGACTGCGCATTGTGCCACAATGATTCCACATCTCCATCACAAGTCCACAGTCATACACCTTGGCTGAAGGAGATGGTCAAAGTAAGAGTTTATTTAACACACATCGCTGGACCAACCCCAAAAACCCACACCGTCTAAGAAAAAAAAATGGTGCATCTGCCCCTTCAAGGAAAACAAACAAACATGAGACTCAAATAAATTTTTACAGTGGTCCCATGGGAGACATTTTCTCAGTGGGTCTTATGCTGGCATTTCCCACCCCTCTGCCTCAACTCCCTCCCACGCCTACTGCTCCTCCTCAGTGTAGCCTCAGTGCCTGCAGCAAGGCCGCTTGACGGTTGCTGTGTGTCTGAGGCAGTCAGGACAGACGACCTACATGGAAGGCCCGGCTGCTGACTGCAACCCCTCAGGATGGGCGGCAGCAGTGCAGGCTGGGGTACAGGCCATGGCGGGTGCAAAGGCAGACTGGTAATAGCAGGAGCCGGAATACTATCATCGTGAGAAAGGACAGCATCTTCCATTTCCAGTGGCACACTGCCAGTCCTCCGGGGTGGTGCCAGAACATCAAGAGCAATATGTGCCCCCACAGATTGCTGACCTGCTGGGGCACCGTCTGTTTCCCGTCCGACTGTGGGGATGACAGAGAGGATAGCGGCAGACACTGAGAGCATGGCGGCACTCTGAGACTGCAGAAACGCAGGGAGCGCTTGAAACGCTGCAGTCTGCCAACAACCAGTGTCTACATGACATCATAAAGGCAGTGCGTGGCTTTGGCCTGTGATGTTATGGCTGCTGCCATGTCAACCATGGCATACGCTATCACCTCCGGGTCCCCACTGTCGCTCGTTGAGCCCGCTTCCCGGTTTAGATGGGCAAGGATGGTCTCAGTGCACTGCTGAGAGGCATGGGCCATGCTGGAGGCAGCCTCTGCCACGCTCACAGCAAGTGTATCCACTCTCTGCAGCACTCTCTCCAATGCACCTATCATATCACGGTGCATCTGCGACGACTCCCTGGACAGAGCGTCCCAATCCAGGTCCTCATCTGCCTGGCTCTGAGCTGAACTTCTGGGCCGACTTATCCTCCGGAGAGCTGGCCCCCGAGCTTCCCCTTGCGCTGCACATTGATGCAGGCCACTGGGGCCAGGAGCGTCAGGATCAACAAATCTCATGAACGTGTCCTCCTTCACCGAGATGGTGCCCCCACTCACTGCCACTGAGGATGTGTTGCAGTCTGTGGCCACAAACATCTCCACGTCCTCCTCATCCTCCCCCTCGTGTGAGGACGCCGGCTGACGGGCAGGCTACGGCTCATCTGGCTCATCATCTGCAAGCACAAAGCAACACAAGTGTGGGTGGCAGTGGGGGAAGGGGCACGAAGGCAAAAATGAGGGGTATCATTATTTTGGAACCATGTTGTAAGGCATGTGGGCTCAAGGTTCAGGGCTCTCACAGAAAACGGACATCTCATTCACAAACCGTCACTGTCGTGTGGTGGCTCTGCCTCGCCTGCTGCCACAGGGCCAACTGGTGAGCCCATTCGGACGGATACTCGCTCCTCGATGGCGGTTAGGTCCTGGAGGTCTGGCTCCCTTCCTCCCGTCCGCTTCTGCTCTCTCCTGTTGCGGGTGGGTTTGGCCGGCAATGAACAAAACAAGAAGCTGTCAGTGGGTCTGTAGCTACTCGTGTGCCACGTGTGTCTGCAGTCAGTGACTTGATACTAATGTCGTGAGGTGTGAATCTCTGCATCTCAGCCTGCGTGGCAGTGCACAGTGGATGTGTCAAAGGTGGGATTGAGGAACAAAAAAGCTACGAGTAAGTATGAGGCTGAAGGTCTGTGACCGCATATCGAGAGTTAGAAGGTGTTGGTTGGTGTCCTCCAGCTGAGTCGGGAGCTAGAAGGGGAGAGACGCTTGGATGGGCGGGCATATCTGGTGAGGTGATAGTGAGGTTCTAGGGTGTCTCCAGCAACGAGGAGCATGGCCTGGTAGTCATAGAGAAGAGGTGGGCAGGGTAAAGCCTTTAAGACAGTGAGGCTTGTAAGGGGTTCTCGGGGAGTGTTGTTGTGCCTTGGGTGTCTCTCTCTGGGCTTCTGCCCTCACAGCCTATGCCTGGCCTGTGAGGTACCCTGAGTGCTGCAAGAGCACCCCTGGAGAGACTGTCCACCGCTTATGAAGGGGGTTTTGAGACTCGTGCGTCCCCACAGCTTATGCCTAGCCTGTGAGGCACCTGTGAGAGTCAAACACTCCTAACCCCTTCTTCCCTAGCCTGTGACACACAGTTGAGCATTTTCAAGTCGCTCCTAGCTTCCCTTACACTGTTCTGACGATCAGGAGATGTAATGCAATAGAACTGAGACAAGGTGATTCCAAGAGGAACTTAGGCTTCCAATTTATTTGACAAGGTGTATCTCAACAAACAGCAATACACCAACAAAACAATCCCCCTAAATCCCACTAAACAGACACAACGAAAATTTTGACACAAGTTTAGCAGTACAATGTCCAACCTCCCACTTTTCCTGGCCTAACTGAGTTGGGAGTTCTGGGGACCAAAGGTTATACTCACTACTGTGCCTTTTGCAGTCTGGTGGTTTGTTTCTTCTATCTTCGGTGTCTTCGGACACTGGTTTTCCTTCAGTGTCGAGAGGCTTGCTGGTTGTTGGATCACAAGAGCAGAACACACACTGGGTCAGAAACCCCTTTTTATAGCCAGATTATCCAGTCCACCTCTCGTGCTGAAATCGATCCTTCCCATTGGTGGGCTTTGTGATTTTGAAAAATGCAGCAGTTTTAGATTATTGCGGGTTTTTTCCACTGATGTTAACCTACTCAAGGTTTGAGTAGGTGTTGATTGCGTTGGTCTCCTGTAGCCATTGTGTGGGCTCTTGGGTTGTTTTGGGTTCCCTAGTTTTCTGAAGGTCTGCATAATTTCCCTCCATAGTGTAAACATGGGGAAGACAATAGCCCGATAATGGCGATGAGTCAGTCCCACAGTTTTCGAGCAAGTGCTCTCCCATTGGCTTGAAAGCCCCATGCTTCAGGCTGACTCTGTCCCGCCATTGGCCCTCCGGTGTCCTCCCCCGTCTGCTTTGCCAAGGTCAAACCATCTCAGTTTCAATTCACATTGCAGCACAGACAGATCCCACAGCTCTTTTCCTTCTGGGTAAAATGAGGGGGTTTTCGTCCTCCCCTACAGGCTCACATGAAGGCATTGCAAGGTTACTGTAAAGGATGCTCACCCTGATAACCCTAACGATGTCGTTGTATTTCTTGTGACATTGAGTTGCTGTCCTGAGCACTGTGTCGCCGGCAGAGACGTGCTGGTCCAACTCTCTCCACAGCCTCCTGAACACCCATGGAGATGGCCTTCGTCCCCCTCCAGGATGAAGGGCATTGTTTCACCGCTCCGCATTCTCCAACAAAGCCTCAAGCGCTGTGGCTGAGAAGCGGTGTGCTCGCTGCCTTCCTCCCTGCTTCTCCATTTTCCCACTCTCAGGTCAGTCAGGAGGTAGAGCTGCGCATGCACATACCTAACATGCCGTGCCTTTAAGACTCGGCTTTTCCCGGGGTCGGAGATCGGCGCATGCGCAATGGGTCAGAAAAATTTAGCGTCAGAACTTTTGTTGGCACCCCTCCAGGTTAAGTGTGTAATGGCTGATTTTGTGCCATCTTTAGCTCTTCGTCGGATTCCGACAAATTTCTTGGCGGGAGGCGCAAACTTTTTCAAGGCGCTATAAAATTATCGTTCTGCCTGGGTTAACGCCGCAACAGAGATGCAACTGAATTTCCAACCCAGAGAGTCTTACAGCACAGAAGGAGGCCATTCAGTCCATCATGCCTGTGCTAGCTTTTTGAAATTGCTATCCAATTAGTTCCATTCCCCTGTTCTTTCCCCATAGCCCTGCCATCTTCTCTCCTTCAAGTATTTATCAATTTCCCTTTTGAAGTTACTATTGAATCTGCTTCCACTCCATTTCAGGCAATGTATTCCCAATCATAATAACTCACTGCGTAAAAAAAAAATGTTTCTTCATCTCACCTCTGGCCTTAAATCTGTGTCTTCTGGTTACTGAACCTTCTGCTAGTGGAAACTGTTTTTCATTATTTACTTTATCACAACCCTTCATGAATTTGAACACCTATGTTAAATAATAAAGATGTCTTGGAATTATGCAAAATGGGGAAATCGTGTCCTTCAGCTGTATTTATTGAATATATTATCAGCTGGACACCTTATGTGTTAAGTATCAAAAGAATTCTAAGCTAATTGCAGCAGTGTGAAATGGGTATCTCAGCACAGATGAATATTTAAGAACCATAATTACTGGTTCTATGACTATGAATAAAGAATAACAAATGTGATACTGTTTCTATTTTGGCTTTGTTTAATAAAATGCCATACACTTGTGTTTGAAAGGATTTTGCAGTCAATTTTATTTTAAAAGGTTAAAAACTCATGAGGGAAATTTTTGTTTTGCTACCATCCCATTTGTGCTTGAAAAACAAGGCAGTAGCATGACCGAATTAACACACCTAGTTGAAACGCTAACTTACTTCCGTTTTGCCATCTGTCCAGGTGGTTCTCTATCTAGGCAGCCGGAGCTCTTGTCTGAAACAAGCGTGAGCCTCATAGCCTTCACAGTCTCTGGGGCAGAGATTAACACCCTCTGTGAGAAGAAATTCCTCTTCATCTCAATTTTAAATGGAGGGCCCCTTATTCTAAGACTACGTCCCTGAGTTTTAGTTTCCCCTATGAGTGGAACTATCCTCTCTGCATCCCCCTTGTCAAGCCCCCTCATTATCTTATATGTTTTGATAAGATCACCTCTCATTCTTCTGAACTCCAATGTGTATAGGTCCAACCTACTTAACCTATCCTCATAACCCCCGCATCTCCAGAATCAACCTGGGTGAACCTTCTCCAAGGCATGTATATCCTTCCTTAAACATGGAGACCAAAACCGCACGCATTACTCTAGGTGTGGCTTCCCCAATACCCTGTGCAGTTGTCGCAGGACTTCTCTGCTTTTATACTCTATCCCCCTTGCAATAAAGGCCAACATTCATTTGCCTTCCTGATCACTTGCTGTGCCTGCATACTAACTTTTTGTTGACGCACAAGGACCTCCTGGTCCCTCTGTACTGCAGCATTTTGCAATTTTTCTCCATTTAAATTATAATTTGCTTTTCTATGTTTCTGCCAAAATAGATAACCTCACATTTTCCCACATTATACTCCATCTGCCAAATATTTGCCCACTCACTTAGCCTGTTAATATCCTTTTGCAGATTTTTTTATGTCCTCCTCACAAAGATGCTTTCCTACCCATCTTTGTATCATCAGCAATCTTGGCTACATTACACTTGGTTCCTTCATCCAAGTCATTAATATAGATTGTAAATAGTTGAGGACCCAGCACCAATCCCTGCGGCACCTCACTAGTTACTGTTTGCCAACTGGAAAATGACCCGTTTACCCCAACTCTCTGTTTTCTGTTAGTTAGCCAATTCTCTATCCATGCTAATATATTACCCCCAACCCCGTGAACTTTTATCTTGTGCAGTAACCTTTTATGTGGTACCTTATTGACTGCCTTTTTGAAATCCAAATTCGCCATATCCACTGGTTCCCCCTTATCCACCCTGCTCGTTACATCCTCAAAGAACTCCAGCAAACTTGTAGCTAAACACCTTGAAAATTTCCAGTTGATCAGAGAAAGCAAGCATGGATTTATGAAAGGTAGGTTATGCCTGACAAACGTGATTAAATCTTTTGAAGAGGTGACTAAAGTAGGGGACAGGGGAACATCTATGGATTTCATTTCTAGGGACTTCCTGAAGGCATTTGCTAAAGTCCCACATTAAGAGGATGCTAACTAAGGTGGAAGCCCACAGAATATACAAGCAGACAGCAAGACTTTCTATAGGTATATAAAACGAAAAGAGTGGCCTAAAGTAAATGTTAGTCCCCTAGAGGACGAGACCGGGGAATTAGTAATGGAGAACATGGAGATGGCAGAAACTCTGAACAAATATTTTGTATCAGTCCTTACGGTAGAGGACACAAACAATATCCCAACAGTGGATAGTCAAGGGCAAAAGGGGGTCGGAGGGGGCGGAGGGTGTGGGAGGGAGGAACTTAACACAATCACAATCACTAAGGAGGTGGTACTCAGTAAGACTAAAGGCAGATAAATACCCTGGACCTGATGGCTTGCATCCTTATGTCTTAAGAGAAGTAGCGGCAGGGATAGTGGATGCATTGGTTGTAATTTACCAAAATTCCCTGGATTCTGGAGAGGTCCCAGCAGATTGGAAAACTGCAAATGTAACACTCCTATTTAAAAAAGAAGGCAGACAAAAAGCAGGAAACTATAGATCAGTTCGCCTAACATCTGTGATTGGGAAAATGTTGGAGTCCATTCTTGAAGAAACAGTAGCAGGACATTTGGAAAAGCATAATTTGGTCAGGCAGAGTCAGCATGGATTTATGAAGGGGAAGTCAGCTTTGACAAATTTGCTGGAATTCTTTGAGGATGTAATGAACAGGGTGGATAAAGGGGAACCAGTGGATGTGGTGTATTTGGACTTCCAGAAGGCATTTGACAAGGTACCACATAAAAGGTTACTGCACAAGATAAAAGTTCACGGGGTTGGGGGTAATATATTAGCATGGATAGAGGATTGGCTAACGAACAGAAAACAGAGAGTTGGGGTAAATGGGTCATTCTCAGGTTGGCAATCAGTAACTAGTCGGGTGCCGCAGGGATCAGTGCTGGGACCCCAATTATTTACAATCTATATTAACGACTTGGAAGAAAGGACCGAATGTAACGTAGCCAAGTTTGCTGACGATACAAAGATGGGAGGAAAAGCAATGTGTGAAGAGGACAAAAAAAATCTGCGAAAAGACATAGACAGGCTAAGTGAGTGGGCAAAAATTTGCCAGATGGAGTATAATGTTGGAAAGTTTGAGCTTATGCACTTTGACAGAAAAAAAAAGAGCAAATTATTATTTAAATGGAGAAAGATTGCAAAGTGCCACAGTACAGCGGGACCTGGGGGTACTTGTGCATGAAACACAAAAGGATAGTATGCAGGTACAGCAAGTGATCAGGAAGGCCAATGGAATCTTGGCCTTTATTGCAAAGGGGATGGAGTATAAAAGCAGGGAAGTCTTACTACAGCTATACAAGGTATTGGTGAGGCCACACCTGGAATACTGCATGCAGTTTTGATTTCCATATTTAAGAAAGGAAATACTTGCTTTGGAGGCAGTTCAGAGAAGGTTCACTAGGTTGATTCCGGAGATGAGGGGGTTGACTTATGAGGAAAAGTTGAGGAGGTTGGGCTACTCATTGGAATTCAGAAGAATGAAAGGTAATCTTATCGAAATGTATAAGATTATGAGGGGGCTTGACAAGGTGGATGCAGAGAGGATGTTTCCACTGATAGGAGAGACTAGAGCTAGGGGGGATAATCTTAGAATAATGGGTCACCGATTTAAAACTGAGATGAGGAGGAATTTCTTCTCTCAGAGGGTTGTAAATCTGTGGCATTCGTTGCCTCAGAGAACTCTGGAAGCCAGGACATTGAATAAATCTTAGACAGAGATAGACAGTTTCTGAACCAATAAGGGATTAAGGGGTTTTGGGGAGCGGGCAGGGAAGTGGAGCTGAATCCATGATCGGATCAGCCATAATCGTATTGAATGGCGGAGCAGGCTCGAGGAGCCATAAGGCCTACTTCTGCTTCTATTTCTTATGTTTTTATGTAATTGAGGACAAATTATTGACCTGGTTAGAAAATTGGCTGAGCGGCAGGGGACAGGTAATAGGGTGAATGGATAGATACTCAAATTGACAGGCAGTTGACTCGTGGTGGCTCGTAGGAATCTGTGTTGGGGTTTCAACTATTCACAGTATTTATTAATGATTTAGATAATGACATAGAAAGTCACATATCCAAATTTGCTGGTGACACAAAGATAGGTGGCATTGTTGGCAGTGTAAATGGAAGCATAATATTACAAAAGGATATCGACAGATTAAGTGAATATGCAAAACTGTGACAAATAGATTTCAATGTAAGCAAATGTGAGGTCATCCACTTTGGACCTAAAAAGGATAGAACAGGGTACTTTCTAAATGGTGAAAGGCTAAAAACAGTGGAAGTCCACAGAGACATGGGAGTCCAGGTACATAAATCATTACAATGTCATGAACAGCGACAGAAAAGAATCAAAAAGGCTAATGGAACGCTGGCCTTTATATCTAGAGGACTAGAAGTTATGCTGCAGCTATACAAAGCTCTGGTTAGACCACACCTGGAATACTCTGAACAGGTTTGGGCAGCACACCTTAGGAAGCATATATTGGCCTTGGGAGTGAATGCAGCGTAGGTTTACCAGAATTATACCCGAACCTCAAGGGTTACGTTACGAGGAGAGATTACACAAATTAGGATTATATTCCCCAAAATTTAGAAGGTTAAGGGGTGATCTGATCGAAGATTTCTAGCTGTTAGATGGAAAAGATAAGAGTAGATAGAGAGAAACTAGTTCTACTGGTTGGGGAGTCTAGGACTAGGGGGCATGGTCTAATAATTAGAACCAGATCTTTCAGGAGTGAAATTAGGAAACACTTCTACACACAAAGGGTGGTAGAAGTTTGGAACTCTCTTTCACAAATGGCAATTGATGCTAGATGAATTGTTAATTTTAAATCGGAGATTAATAGCTTTCTGCTAACCAACAATATTAAGGGATATGTGCCAAAGGCGGGTATGTGGAGTTAAGCCGCAAATTAGCCATGATCTCATTGAATGGCGGAGCAGGCTCGAGGGGCTGAATGGCCTCCTCCTGTGCCTATGTTCCCTCTGTTTCGAGAAGAGGGCCTCATACAAGTCAGGGTCACCACCACCCCCATCCCAATTATCATGCAACACCAAAATCACCCCGCCCCCACCCCATGGTAATGAACAGGAATTGTCTTCTAAACTGGGCTTATTAAAACAGTCAAGCAGGTTACGTTTGCACCATTTAAGAGACTTATATCAAATGTTTGCTAGATATTGGAACTGACTTTACATTTGTGAGACAATTGCAAGGAACTGAGGTAAACAGACCTACATTATAACTGATCTAGCAATGCTTAATACTGCCATAAATGTAAAATTCAAATAAAAAGCTGCTCCATTTACAACCCTCACTAGTAAAAAATATTTTCACTCAGATTGTTAGCAGTTGAGTTCCATAGACAGTTGGCACATATTCAAATTCTGCTCTTCAAAGTGCATATGTTGGTGTTATCCAGCACAGCCATGCACTCCAGGAGATTTTCTTGTCAATGTTTGCACTCCGCACAGTATGTTGACAGACTAACCATATAATTGGAAGTTGTAGTATTATTTATCTCCATAAAATAATGCTACTTTTGGAAGTTGAATTATTTCAATAATCAGGTCAGCATTATAGAGAATTTTAAACTCTGTCACCTAATAATTGTTCATGTCCATCCCAAACAATTACAGCAACATTCCACATGTCAGTGCTGTGAACAATACATGCAACAGTGTATCTCCTCAACCAATCAGATTGAAGAATTCTTGATACAACATGCAGAGTCTGAACCTGGAAATGTCAGTCAGAATGTTAAATCACATTTGTAAAAATAGCTTCTATTTATTCACAAATACTACATATAATGGAATGAAGGTCATAAGAACATAAGAAATAGAAGCAGGAGTAGGCCACTTGGCTCCTCAAGCCTGCTCCACCATTTAATAAGATCATGGCTGATCTGATCTTCGGCCTAGCTCCATTTCCCTGCCCGCTCCCATAACTCTTCACTCCCTTAACTTCAAAAATCTGTCATCTCCAACTTAAATATATTCAATGACTCAGCCTCCACAGCTCTCTGGGGCAGAGAATTCCACAGATTTGCAACCCTCCGAGAGAAGAAATTCCTCCTCATCTCAGTTTTAAATGGGTGACCCCTTATTCTTAAACTATGCCCTCTAGTTCTACATTCCTCCACGAGTGGAAACATCCTCTCTGCATTTACCTTGTTGAGCCCTCTCAGCATTTTATATGTTTCAGTAAGATCAGCTCTCATTCTTCAAAACTCCACTGAGTATAGGCATAACCTGGTCAACCTTTCTTCATCAGTCAACACCTTCGTCTCAAGAATCAACCTAGCGAACCTTCTCTGAACTGCCTTCAATGCAAGTATATCCCTCCTTAAATAAGGAGACCAAAACTGTCCGCAGTACTCTAGGTGTGGTCTCACCAATATCCAATACAGTTGTAGCAGGACTGCTTTTATACTCTATCCCCATTGCAATAAAGGCTAACATTCCATTTGCCTTCCTGATTACTTGCTGTACCTCCATACTAACTTTTTGCGTTTCATGCACAAGAACCCCCAGATCCCTCTGTACTGCAACATTTTGCAATCTCTCTCCATTTAAAATATAATTAGCTTTTTTATATTTCCTGCTAAAGTGGATAACCTCACACTTTCCCACATTAAACTCGATCTGCCAAATGTTTGCTCACTCACTTAGCCTGTCCAAATCCCTTTGCAGATTCTTTGGACTAGATTTTCCCCAGCCTAACTCAAGTTTTAATGCAATATATTCACGTTAAAAGTGCTTTTTTGTTCTCAAACTAAATTGCACAAAATTCCCCAAACGTTAAGAATGGCGTTTTCAAAATATCGGCAAAAAGCGGATCAGCCGGGTGCAATGCGAAAAAAAACGCACTGCTTAAGTTTGGTCATTCGGCGAACCCGTTTTTAAAAGAAAAACGCACGTGAAAAGCAGGCGTTGCAGCCTCAGAAATGTTGGTAAGTAGGAATACTTTCAAAAAAATAGGTTAAAGTTTTTATTTTTTAAATTATTTTGCAGCAATTACTTAATTAAGGGTTGTAAATGGTTGGTGATTTTTGATTTTTTGTTTTCTGCAATTTTTTTTGTGTTTTCTCACCTCCCAGGGTCTGTGTTTTGCGTGTTGATAGGCCTCGGGCTAAAGTTGGTGACATTGCGGTTTTTAACGCCAATTGTCTTGGAACGCTGTTTTTTAAGAACGGGCGTATTTTATGGCCAAATTGACCCCCTTAAAAAATGGTGACATTTTTATTCTTATTTATTCACTATTTTGTCATTATTTATCAAATAACGACAGGCTGGGGAATTTCTAGCCCTTTGTGTCCTTCTCACAATTTGCTTTCCCACCCATCTTTGTATCATCAGCAAACTTGAGTACATTACACTCAGTCTCTTCATCCAAGTCAGTAATATAGATTGTAAATAGTTGAGGCCCCAGCACCGATCCCTGTGGCATCCCACTAGTTACTGTTTGCCAACTGGAAAATAACCCATTTATACTGACTCTCTGTTTTCTGTTAGTTAGCCAATCCTCTATCCATGCTAATATATTACCCCCAACCCCGTGAACTCTTATTTTGTGCAGTAACCTTTTATGTGGCACCATATCGAATGCCTTCTGGAAATCCAAATACACCACATTCACTGGTTCCCCTTTATCCACACTGCTCGTTACATCCTCAAAGAACTCCAACAAATTTGTCAAACGTGACTTCCCTTTCATAAAACCATGCTGACACTGGTTAACTATATTACGCTTTTCCAAATGTCCTGCCACTGCTTCCTTAATAATGGACTCCAGCATTTTCCCAACTACAGATGTTAGGCTAACTGGTCTATAGTTTCCTGCTTTCTCCTGTTTAAAATAGGGGTGTTACATTTGCGGTTATCCAATCTGCTGGTACATCTCCAGAATCCAGGGAATTTTGTTAGATTGCAACCAATGTATGCATTATCTCTGTAGCCTCTTCTTTTAAGACCCTCGGATACAGGCCATCAGGTCCAAGGGGCTTGTCAACCTTTAGTCCATTTATTTAACCAAGTACTTTTTATTTTGTAATAGTGATTGTTTTAAGTTCCCCCCTCCCAATAGCCCCTTGATTATCTATTATCGAAATGTTTTCATTGTCCTCTACCATGAAGACCGATACAAAATATTTGTTCAATGTCTCGGCCATTTACCTGTTCCCCATTATTAATTCCCCAGTCTCATCCTCTAAGGGACCAATGTTTACTTTAGCTACTTGCTTCCTTTTTATATACCTGTAGAAGCTCTTACTATCTGTTTTTATATTTCTTGCTAGTTTACTCTCATAATCCATCTTTTCTCTCTTCATTATTTTTTTTAGCATCCTTTGCTGGTTTTTAAAAATTTCCCAATCCTCTGGCCTCCCACTAATCTTGGCAACATAGTATGTCATTGTTTTAAATTTGATACCATTCTTTACTTTATTAGTTAGCCACCGATGGTTCTCCCTTCTCTTACAGTCTTTTCTTCTCACTGGAATATACTTTTGTTGAGAGTTATGAGAGAGGATGTTTCCCCTCATGGGGGAATCTAGAACTAGAGGGCATAGTTTTAGAATCAGGGGTCATAGAAACATAGAAATTAGCAGTGCAGAAGGAGACCATTTCAACCCATTGTGTCCGCGCCGGCCGACAAAGAGCCACACGGCACTCGGTCAGCAGCCCTGAAGGTTACATATAAACCAATGAACAATGAACAATGGCGGACAGGTAAAGAGCATCCAGCCCAATTAGTCCGCCCCACACAACTGCGATACCCCATGTATCACGACATTTTACACTCCACCCCACCCGGGGCCATGCGATCTCCTGGGAGAGGCAAAAAAACAGATAAAAACCCAGGCCAATTGGCGAAAAGAAATCTGGGAAATTTCCTCTCCGACCCATCCAGGTGATTGAAACTCATCAAGGAGACCACTCTGGCCGTATTAGATTCCCTGAAGTACTTACCATCGTATCTGCACCAGTCAACAAAAGGTTATCCAGTCGAATACCACTTACCAGCTCTAGGTCCATAACCCTGCAGGTTACGGCATTTCAGATGCGCATCCAAGCACCTTTTAAATGTGGTGAGGGTTTCTGCATCCACCACCCTTCCAGGTAATGAGTTCCAGACCCCCACAACCGTCTGCATGAAGATGCCGCCCCTCAAATCCACTCTGAACCTTCCACAACCATCTTAAAACTATATACCCTCATAATTGACACCCCCCCCCCCAACCAAGGGACATAGGCCCTTGCTATCCACTACATCCAAGCCCCTCAAAATTTTATACACCTCAATGAGGTGTCCCCTCAGCCTCCTCTGTTCCAAGGAGAACAAACCCAGATATCCAATCGTCCTCATAGCTAAGATTCTCCATTCCAAGCAACATCCTCGTAAATCTCCTCTGTACCCTTTCCAGTGCAATCACATCCTTCCTATAATGCGGAGATCAGAACTGCTTGCAGTATTCCAGCTGTGGCCTAACCAGTGTATTATACAATTTAAGCATAATCTCTCTGCTCTTGTACTCTATGCCTCAGCTAATAAAGGCAAGCATTCCGTATGCCTTCTTAACCCCCTTATCCACCTGGCCTGCTACTTTCCGGGATCTGTGGACAAGCACATCTACACTTCTAAGTGGCTTACCATTAAATGTGTATACCCTTTCCTTATTAGCCCTCCCTGTGTATTACCTCACAATTCTCTGAATTAAATTCCATTTGCCACTGTTCTGCCCACCTGACCAGTAGATTGATATCCTCCTGCAGTTCATGACTTTCCTCTTCATTATCAAACACACAACCAATTGTAGTGCCATCTGCAAATGTTTTAATCATAAGCCCTATATTCAAGTCTAGATCATTGATGCATATCACAAAAAGCAAGAGACCCAGTGCTGAGCCCTGCGGAACGCCACTGGAAACATCCTTCCAGTCACAAATCAACCATTACACTTTGCATCCTACCTCTAAGCCAATTTTGGATCCAACTTGTCACTTTGCCCTGGATCCCATGGGCTTTAACCTTTGCGACCAGTCTGCTACATGGGACCTTATCAAAAGCTTTGCTAAAGTCCATATACAATACATTTTACGCACTACCCTCATTGACCCTTCTGGTTACCTCCTCGAGAAATTCAATCAAGTTAGTCAAACATGATCTTCCCTTGACAAATCCGTGCTGACTGTCCCTAATTAATGCTTGCCTTTCTAAATGTAGATTTATCCTGTCCTTAAGGAATTTTTGCAGTAATTTTCCCACCACTGAGGTTAGGCTGACAGGCCTGTAATTACTCAGCCTATCCCTTTCGCACTTCTTAAACAAGGATATGACATTAGCAGTCCTCTGGCACCATGCCTGAATCCAAAGAGGACTGGAAAATAATGGTCAAGACATCTACTATTTACTCTTTTGCTTCGCTCAACAGCCTGGGATGAATTTCATCTGGGCCTGGGGACTTATCCACTTTCAAAGTTGCTAAACCCCTTAATACCTCCTCTCTCACTATGTTTATTTCATCCAGAATTTCACACTCCTCCTCAATAGCAGTACCTGCATTGCCCCTTTCCTTTGTGAAAACAGACGCAAAGTATTCATCAAGAACTATACCAACATCTTCCGCCGCCACACAAAGATTACCCGCATGGTCTCTAATAGACCCTACCCTTTCTTTAGTTATCCTTTTGCTCTTAATATATTTATAGAACATTTTTGGGTTTTCATTGAATTTTTCATGCTCTCTCTTAGCATTCCTAATATCCTTTCTAATTTCGCCTCTGAACTTTCTAGATTCCTCCAGAGATTCTACAGTATTTACCTGTCGTTATGTGACATAAGATTCCCTTTTGTTCTTTAACCCAGCTGTAAGTCACTAGATATCCAGGGGTCGCCCATTTAAAATGGAAATGAGGAGGAATTTTTTCTCTCAGTGGATCATGCATCTTTGGAATTCTCTACTTCAGAGAGCTGTGAAGGCTGGGTCATTGAATATATTTAAGGTGGAGATAGACAGATTTTTGAAAGTTAAGGAAGTCAAGGGTTATGGGGAGCAGGCAGGGAAGTGGAGTTGAGGCCAGGTTCAGATCAGCCATGATCTTATTGAATGGCGGAGCATGCTCGAGCGTCCAAATGAGCTCCTATTTATTACGTTCTTATTGTTAGACAAACATAGAAACATAGAAAATAGGTGCAGGAGTAGGCCATTTGGCCATTCGAGCCTGCACCACCATTTAATAAGATCATGGCTGATCATTCCCTCAGTACCCCGTTCCTGCTTTCTCTCCAAACCCCTTGATCTCTTTAGCCGTAAGGGCCATATCTAACTCCCTCTTGAATATATCCAATGAACTGGCATCAACAACTCTCTGCAGCAGGGAATTCCACAGGTTAACAACTCTCTGAGTGAAAAAGTTTCTCCTCATCTCAGTTCTAAATGGCCGACCCCTTATCCTAAGACTGTGTCCCCTGGTTCTGGACTTCCCCAACATCGGGAACATTCTTCCCGCATCTAACCTGTCCAGTCCCGTCAGAATCTTATAAGTTTCTATGAGATCCCCTCTCATCCTTCTAAACTCCAGTGTATAAAGGCCCAGTTGATCCAGTTCCTCCTCATATGTCAGTCCAGCCATCCCTGGAATCAGTCTGGTGAACCTTCGCTGCACTCCCTCAATAGCAAGTACGTCCTTCCTCAGATTAGGAGATCAAAACTGAACACAATATTCCAGGTAAGGTCTCACCAAGGCCCTGTACAACTGCAGTAGGACCTCCCTGCTCCTATACTGAAATCCCCTAGCTGTGAAGGCCAACATACCATTTGCCTTCTTCACCGCCTGCTATACCTGCATGCCAACTTTCAATGACTGATGAACCATGACACCCAGGTCTCGTTGCACTTCCTAATCTGCCGCCATTCAGATAATATTCTGCCTTCCTGTTTTTACCACCAAAGTGGATAACCTCACATTTATCCACATTATACTGCATCTGTCATACATTTGCCCACTCACCTAACCTGTCCAAGTCACCCTGCAGCCTCTTAGCGTTCTCCTCACAGCACACACCGCCACCCAGTTTAGTGTCATTTGCAAACTTGGAGATATTACACTCAATTCCTTCATTTAAATCATTATTGTATATTGTAAAGAGCTGGGGTCCCAGCACTGAGCCCTGTGGCAACCCACTAGTCACTGCCTCCCATTCTGAAAAGGACCCGTTTATCCTGACTCTCTGCTTCCTGTCTGCCAACCAGTTCTCTATCCACATCAGTACATTACCCCCAATACCATGTGCTTTAATTTTGCACACCAATCTCTTGTGTGGGACCTTGTCAAAAGCCTTTTGAAAGTCCAAAGACACCACATCCACTGGTTCTCCTTTGTCCACTCTGCTAGTTACATCCTCAAAAAATTCCAGAAGATTCGTCAAGCATGATTTCCCTTTCATAAATCCATGCTGACTTGGACCGATTCTGTCACTGCTTTCCAAATGCGCTGCTATTTCATCCTTAATGATTGATTCCAACGTTTTCCCTACTACTGATGTCAGGCTAACCGGTCTGTTTTCCCTCTCCCTCCTTTTTTAAAAAGTGGTGTTACATTAGCTACCCTCCAATCCATCCAGAACCTATCCAGAGTTGATAGACTGTTGGAAAATGATCACCAATGTATCTACTATTTCTAGGGCCACTTCCTTAAGTACTCTGGGATGTAGACGATCAGGCCCTGGGGATTTATCGGCCTTCAATCCCATCAATTTCCCGAATACAATTTCCCACCTAATAAGGATATCCTTCAGTTCCTCCTTCTCACTAGACCCTCTGCCCCTTAGTACATCCGAAAGGTTATTTGTGTCTTCCTTCGTGAAGACAGAACCAAAGTATTTGTTCAATTGGTCTGCCATTTCTTTGTTCCCCATTATAAATTCACCTGAATCCGACTGCAAGGGACATATGTTTGTCTTCACTAATCTTTTTCTCTTCATATATCGATAGAAGCTTTTGCAGTCAGTTTTTATGTTCCCGGCAAGCTTCCTCTCATACTCTATTTTCCCCCTCTTAATTAAACCCTTAGTCCTCCTCTGCTGAATTCTAATTTTCTCCCAGTCCTCAGGTTTGCTGCTTTTTCTGGTCAATTTATGTGCTTGTTCCTTGGATTTAACACTATCCTTAATTTCCCTTGTTAGCCACGTTTGAGCCACCTTCCCCGTTTTACTTTTACTCCAGACAGGGATATACAATTTTTGAATTTCATCCATGTGATCCTTAAATGTTTGCCATTGCCTATCCACCGTCAACGCTTTAAGTATAATTTGCCAGTCTATTCTCACCAATTCACTCCTCGTACTGTCGAAGTTACCTTTCCTTAAGTTTAGGACCCTAGTCTCTGAATTAACTGTGTCACTCTCCATCTTAATAAAGAATTCTACCATATTATGGTCACTCTTCCCCAAGGGGCCTCGCACAACAAGATTGCTAATTAGTCCTTTCTCATTACACATCACCCAGTCTAGGATGGCCAGCTCTCTAGTTGGTTCCTCGACATATTGGTCTAGAAAATCATCCCAAATAAACTCCTGGAAATCCTCCTCCACCGCATTGCTAACAGTTTGGTTAGCCCAATCAATATCTAGATTAAAGTCGCCCATGATAACTGCTGTACCTTTATTGCCCACATCCCTTATTTCTTGTTTGATGCTGTCCCCAACCCACTACTACTGTTTGGTGGTCTGGACACAACTCCCACTAATGTTTTCTGCCCTTTGGTATTCCGCAGCTCCACCCATACCGATTCCACATCATCCAAGCTAATGTCCCTCCTTACTATTGCATTAATTTCCTCTTTAACCAGCAATGCCACCCCACCTCCTTTTCCTTTCTGTCTATCCTTCCTAAATTTTGAATACTCCTGGATGTTGAGTTCCCAGCCTTGGCCACCCTGGAGCCATGTCTCCGTGATGCCAATTACATCATATCCGTTAACTGCTATCTGCGCAGTTAATTCGTCCACTTTATTCCGAATATTCCTCGCATTGGGGCACAGAGCCTTTAGGCTTGTCTTTTTAACACACTTTGCCCCTTTAGAATTTTGCTGTAATGTTGACCTTTTTGTTTTTTGCCTTGTGTTTCTCGGCCCTCCACTTTTACTTTTCTCCTTTCTATCTTTTGCTTCTGCTTCCATTTTATTTCCCTCTGTCGCCCTGCATAGGTTCCCATCTCCCTGCCATGTTAGTTTAACTCCTCCCCAACAGCACTAGCAAACAATTCCCCTAGGACATTGGTTCCAGTCCTGCCCAGGTGCAGACCATCCGGTTTGTTCTGGTCCCACCTCCCCCAGAACCAGTTCCAATGTCCCAGGAATTTGAATCCCTCCCTTCTGCACCATTCCTCAAGCCACGTATTCATTTGAGCTATCCTGCGATTCCTACTCTGACTAGCACGTGGCACTGGTAGCAATCCTGAGATTACTACTTTTGAGGTCCTACTTTTTAATTTAGCTCCTAGCTCCCTAAATTCGTCTCGTAGGACCTCATCCCGTTTTTTACCTATATTGTTGGTACCTCTATGCACCACGACAACTGGCTGTTCACCCTCCCTTTTCAGAATGTCCTGCACTTGCTCCGAGACATCCTTGACCCTTGCACCAGGGAGGCAACATACCATCCTGGAGTCTCGGTTGCGGCCGCAGAAACGCCTATCTATTCCCCTTACAATCGAATCCCCTGTCACTATAGCTCTCCCACTCTTTTTCCTGCCCTCCTGTGCAGCAGAGCCACACGGTGCCATGAACTTGGCTGCTGCTGCCTTCCCTGATAAGTCATCCCCCTCAACAGTACCCAAAGCGGTGTATCTGTTTTGCAGGGGGATGACCGCAGGGGACCCCTGCGCTACCTTCCTACCAGTGCTCTTCCTGTTGGTCACCTATTCCCTATCTGGCTGTGTACCCTTTATCTGCGGTAAGACCAACTCGCTAAACGTGCTATTCATGACATCCTCAGCATCGCGCTTGCTCCAGAGTGAATCCACCCGCAGCTCCAGTGCTGCAATGTGGTCTGTCAGGTGTTGCAGGCGGATGCACTTCCCGCACATGTAGTCGTCAGGGACACTTGAAGCGTCCCTGACTTCCCACATAGTACAGGAGGAACATAACACGTGTCCGAGCTCTCCTGCCATGACTTAACCCCGAGATTAACTTAATTTGGCAACAACAATGCTGAATGCTACTTACTGATAGAGAAAAAAGAAAAAACTACTTACCAATCACCAGCCAATCACTTACCCCCTTGGCTGTGACGTCACCTTTCGATTTCTTTCCACTTTTTTTTGCCTCCATGCTGCAGCTGCACCAGCTGCCTCTCCGACGACGCTGCTGCCGCTGGACCTTTTATAGACCTCACCAACGCTGCTCCCCGACATTATATCTGTAATGTACCTATGAATGACTCCATGAAGCAATGTGTAGTACTCAAACTGCAGTGACCTTGGTCCTTTATTCGTAACTCCAGAGTGAGGCAGCTGCATGGTGGCTACCCTTCTATACAGCCTCTGCCTCCAGAGCAGGAAACCCCAGTCTCCACCAGTTGCACCCTCTAGTGGTGCCAGTATAGTATATACACAGTGTAAACCTTATTGAGAGTACATCAGGTAAACAAGTCTCCATCTTATGCAACTATACAGTGACTACACAGTGAATATATCTATAGTCTGCATATATAACATCACTCTTCCCCAAGTCCTTTGTGCCAATTACCTTTGCACTCTGTGTCTGGCTTAGTGGCTTAGCTCTCCCCAGACTTAAGTGCCAGTAGCCCTTGCAGATTGGCTTGCTTGTCTTTGCTCTCTCCCTGTTAACCCCCATGTTTTTTTGCCACAATGTTGGGTAGTGGTTACCAGTTTGGATGGTTCGATGATGCAGTGGAGGCTCCACTGGGTTCTGGGTGTGATCCATGTGTGTGTCCATGGCTACATACAACCATTTACCCGCCCCCTCCCGCCCCAACTCCCACAGCGAGATCATGCAGCTGGCCCATTACAATAACATACCAGATCAGACACAGTGCAAGTACAAAAGGAAGAAAAAAAAAGTTTATGTCATGACACCTTGATTCAGTGAGTTACATTCGTTACGTTTTACGGTCGTGCGCCAGGATTAGGTAGATAGCATTCATGGTTCAGTCATGGTCAGTATTGAGGTAGCAGTACAGGTATGCGAGGGCGCTGGTTCCAGGGCAACCGGACTGGGTCCTATTCATCTGATGGCAGTGCTGCACCCCCTGCTAATGAGGTGGGCTTGGTTTGCTCACCTTGCCAGGACTCAGGACCTTTGCTGTTGCCTGGTGGTGGGCAGAGCCACAGATGTGTGTGGCCTCCCTGTCCTCCTTGGAGGGCTGCAGAATCTTCTGCCTACTCTCTAATAGTGTTGGGAACCTGGCTGTTCCCAGTCCCGGTCCCATTTGGGGACATGGCCGGGGTAGTGACTGGGTCTGGGGACTGCACCGTCTCCACCCGGGTGGTGGACAACAGCGGCTGACTGCATGTATTGGCGCCGTTTTCGTTTCCAGATCCGTGGGGAATAGTGCCATCGGGTGCCTGCAGCGTGGGATAGAGCTGGGACAGGATATCAGAATCACTACACCCTCTTGAGGTTGCTGGCCTATAACCTGTGGGGACACGTGGGGCAGGGCTTCAGGATCAGCACCTTTACCCTCCCTAATTTGCTCTCTTGCTACTTTTGGGGACACTCTGTTCCCTACATCTCGCAACAACATTTTGTTCACAATCTTAATCGGTTCGTTACATTGATTGCCATGCATACAATGTCTCTTTAAGTTCAGTTGGTTGCAGATCTCCTTTAAGAGAATCCTGCTGGCTTTACCTCAATCAAATCCTTTGTTAGACAGCATGTGTTGGTCCCTCAGTGTTGCACCTCGTGGTATTGCCGTGGCCATCTTTTTTTTCAGCCACCCTGCACCTCACTGCAGCAGGTACGCCACCTTGCCTCTGTCCTCGAGGTCGACTGCCTTGATCCTTCTCTCCCACGATTCTGCCACAAAAGTTGGAAGAGTGTCTGTGAATTCGATCTTTCTCCCCAGGAGTCCAGCCGGGAAGGAACTTTTAGCTCGTTCCAGTCGGATCATTGCCACGCAGTCATGATGGACGGTCTGTGCCTCAGGTGCTGCGCTGGTCTGTTCTCTGGTGCCTGGTCCAAGCGAAAGTGAGGTTTTGCTCTGCCTCTGAGCATGGGAGACATCGATTGCTGGAGAGAAGAGGTCTTCCCATTTCCACTGGATGTTTCCCATCCACCTTCTTCCGAATAGCGTTGGACCATCACCTGCAACAACCCACAGAGGTAACTTGTGCATCACGCCATTATGGATGATACTTACATCCGCACGACCAAGGACTGGGATCAGCTCCTTGGTGTAGGTGCGCAACTTTTGCTGTACTGGAACCAGCTCGGGTCTGTTATGTATTGAGATGTGTATCGCCTTGGTACCTTAAATGTATAATAAGCACAATGGTACACCACAGAGGGCGCTATGGTGGGAGACCTGAAAGTACCTGCAAGAGGCAGTATAAAAGGCTGACCACCACACCTGAGAGTCACTCTGGAACTGTTCAATAAAGGACGAAGGTCACAGCACAGCACACAAGACCGTGCGGAGTCAAGTCATACGAGGAGCTGACTGAACTCATTTGTGACCAGTTGAAACCGAAGGAGAGCATCCTCACGGCCAGATACAAATTTTACCATCACTGCAGACCCGAGGGCCAGGATGTCACCAAATATGCTGCAGACCTCAGGAGACTCGCGGCGCCGTGTAATTTTGGGGCACACTTTGACGACGCTTTGCGGGACGTTTTCGTTATGGGGATTGGCCACGAGGGCCTCCTTCACAAGCTGCTAGCCACAGAACCCACAGTCACCCTGACAAAGGCCATCGCCATCAGCCGGGCATATATGACCTCGACTTGCAGCACCAAACAAATGATCCACACAGTCTCGAACCCGGCAGGCACGGTCCACAGGATAGCACCCACCATGGACAAAACTGCAGAACGTGGCTCTGCCCGGGGCAGAGAACACGGATCTCGGGGTCCTG
The DNA here is from genome assembly GCF_044704955.1 of Pristiophorus japonicus. Taxonomy (NCBI): domain Eukaryota; kingdom Metazoa; phylum Chordata; class Chondrichthyes; family Pristiophoridae; genus Pristiophorus; species Pristiophorus japonicus. The sequence goes on along the minus strand of NC_091983.1, from coordinate 39,451,618 downwards.
GAACTCAGAGTCCGCTGAGGGGGGCCAATCAAGCAGCACCATGCTGGCGCTGTGGAGGAAACCATGGGGCTCACCGGTGCAGGTTTGCGGAGTACACGTGCAATACCTGCCACATTAAAGGCCACCTTCAGCGTATGTGTAAAAGAAATCGGACTCACCATGTGGCTGAGGAGATGGGGGATGATCCACTGTTCAGCGAGGAGCAGGTAGAAGAAGATGAGGTGCTTGGACTGTATACGTGCACCGGCGATTCGCCCCCAGTAGTAATGGAAGTAAAAATCAACGGAGTCCCTGTAAGTATGGAAGTGGACATGGGCTCTGGTCCGTCGTTGATGAGTCAGAGAACTTCTGAGAAACTGTGGATTAACCCAGCTGCACGACCCAAGCTGGTCCCGGTCACGGCGAAGCTGCGTACCTACACCAGGGAACTGATACCTGTTCTTGGCAGAGCGATGGTGCAGGTATCCCACGGGGACGAGACGCACGCTTTACCTTTGTGGGTCGTTGCAGGCGATGGGCCGACGCTCCTCGGCCGGAGGTGGATGGGGACGGTCTGTGGGAGCTGGGAAGACTTCACCACTCCACAGGCTGTTGCTCCCCAGGGTGCTGCCGTGCCCCGGGTTCCCAGAGAGCAGTGCTGACCGAGCTGGAGCTGCAGCCTCAATCCACCCACAGGCAAGCCCCAGGCCCGGACCTCAAGCCACAGAGATCCTGCAGCCTTAGCCCCCACAGGCAAGCAGCCCTGCAGAGAGGGGCCTAGTGGGGGAGGGGTTGGTGAGCCGGCGGGGCACTGCGGGCGGGATGCGAGAGATCCAGGATGGCTGGCGGATCGGAGGGGCCCACGCAGAGGGAGAGTTGGGCGACGGCAGCAGCTGGAGGTCAGCGGCCACGAGGCCGCAGAGGAGGCCACTACGGAGGCCACAGGGGAGGCGACAAGAGTGGCGGCTGGAGAGGCCACGACGGCCGCAGGGGAGGCGGCTACGGTTGCCGCTGGAGAAGCGACGACGACGGCCACAGGAGAGGCGGCAAGTCAGGTGGCAGTGGAGGGGAGCGGAGGCTGCAGCGGCGGAGGGCATCCAGAGCGGCCGAGAGCAGGATGGCGGCGGCCTCGTGTCCAGAGCAGCAGAGCATCAAAGATGGCGGCGCCCAAGGAGAAGCCTCGTGGAATCCAAGATGGCGCCTTAAAAAGGAAATGCACCCGGGAGTCTTAAAAGGGCCTTACCACGTGGTGGTCCCCACAAAGTGACTTTTGTAAGGCAAGAGCGAGTCTTAAATGAGCTATGTTAATGTGAGATGACGGATTTATAATAAGAATTAATATTTTAATGCTGAATGGTCACTGTGTTTGTGTAAAATAATGGATATGAAGTACAATTAATGATAAGAGCTAATAAGGAAATCAGGGATCCGTTACCATATCACTGCACCTCACCCAGAGGAGCTGGGATTTAATAACTATTTAATGTAATTGCTCAGTGTACCCGCAACCCGTTGTACCAGATAACATGTACCATACAAACGCACTGTCTATGCATACCTGCCTTCCGTTGGACAAACAAGGCCGAGATCTTCGGCAACGGCTTTAGGACTGGCGGGAGGTGGGGGGAAGTGAGATGTTATGTATCGATGTGTGTATCGTCCTGGTACCTTAAATGTATAATAAGCACAATGGTACACCACAGAGGGCGCTGTGGTGGGAGACCTGAAAGTACCTGCAAGAGGCAGTATAAAAGACTGACCACCACACCTGAGAGTCACTCTGGAGCTGTTCAATAAAGGACGAAGGTCACAGCAGTTAGATTAACACCAGACTGTGTGGAGTCAGTGATTTGTGTGCTACATACACCACAGGGTCGTTTTTCGTTCCATAGCCTCTCAAAGGCATCCTGGCTCATCACCGACTGGCTTGCTCCCGTGTCCACTTCCATGAAGACTGGAACGCCATTTATCTCGACTTCCATCTTCACTGGAGGACAATCAGTGGTGCAGGTATACACTGCATACACTTCTTCTTGGGGCTGAGCTGCCTCTCTGGCCAAATCATCATACTCCCCACTGGATTCAAAGTAATCTACTGATTCCTTTGCGAGATGGTGGATCGTATTTCTTTTACACATACGCTGGAGGTGGCCCTTCGTGTTACAGGCTTTGCATATGTACTCAGCAAACCGATACTGGTGAGCCCTATGGTTTCCTCCACAACGCCAGCATGGTGCTACTCGATTAGCACCCCTCGGCAGACTCTGAGTTCTGGAACCCCGAGGTCTGTACTCTATGCCCTGGGCAGAGCCACGTTCTACAGTCTTGCCTGTGAAAGGCACCGTTCTGTGTGCAGTACTTGCCGGGTTTGGGTCCATAGGATGAATAATTTGCTTGGTGATGCAGGTCGAGGTCATGAACGCCTGACTGATGCTGATGGCCTTCTGCAGGTTGACTGTGGTGTCGGCAGATAATAGGAGGCCCTCGTGGCCAATTCCCATAACGAAGATGTCTCATGGTGCCGCAAGTCTCCTGAGGTCAGCAGGTCTGCGGTGAGTGTAGAATCTGTGCCTGGCTGTGAGGATGCTCTCTTTTGGTTTTAGTTGGTCGCGAATTAGTTCAGTCAGCTCATCGTATGTCTTATCCTTGGCCTTCGTGGGTGCCAGCAAGTCCCTGACGAGGCGGTAGACCTCGGGCCCACAACTGGTCAGCAGTATAGCCTTGCGTTTGTCCACCGATGCGTCCGTGTCCCCTGACAGGTCGTTTGCCATGAAATATAGCTCGAGCCTTTCCGTGAAGGCATCCCAATCATCACCCTCTGCGAAGTCTTTTAGTGTGCCAAAGGTAGCCCTAATCGCGTGAAAGTCCATATTCTCGTCGCCAGTTGTTATGTCTGTAATGTATCTATGAATGACTCCACGAGGCAATGTTTTGCACTCAAACTGCAATGACCTTGGTCCTTTATTCATAACTCCAGAGTGAGGCAGCTGCATGGTGGCTACCCTTTTATACAGACCCTGCCACCAGGGCAGGAAACCCCGTCTCCACCAGTTGCACCTTCTTGTGATGTCAGCATAGTCTATACACAGTGTAAACAAGTCTCCATCTTATGCAACTATACAGTGATTACACAGAGAGAGTATCTATAGTCTGCATATATAACACTTATGTTATGAAATATCTCCTTCAATATCACTTTACTGGTATAAGCAGATCAGTGAAAAGCTATTTGGTTTGATTCAGTTCAGAAAAATTATTTTCCCCATGTAAATGTAGCTGTTAATTTCTTTTCCAATCAATCCATTTGCAATAATGAACTACAATAATGTGACTCAAAAAGCTTTGTTACACTGCATAATGCCCTCTTAGGTTTCATGACGGTAATACATTCAGCTTCAAATATGTCTGTTGGAATATACCATTTCAAAATTCAGAAATTCCAGCATAACTTAAGTTCATTTGATCTTTCCCCATCTGCTAGTAAGTGGCTCAACTGACGTCTTCAGTTCGCTGGCAAAACACTGGGAGCCCTGTTAAACCAACAATGGGATACTATTCATGAATTAATGAATCTCATGCTGAATAGATTTAACACCTTGGTTGCTATTTACTGCATTGCATCAAGTTAGTGTAAAAATTACCAACATTCTGAAGATAGTTTCCATGTTGTTAAAAATGAAGATGTTCCCCGATAAGCAAACAACCGCTTAATGGAAACCAAGGCTGTTGAATAATGGACTGTGTTACAGAACTGAGGTATTTCCTCACAGAGAGGCAGAAAAAAATCATAGGATCGGACCCTCCGACTGCCTTGTGAGCTGGGAATATATTGTACAAATACCAAATTACTTCATCAAACTTCACATCATCTTTTAAATTATTAAAAATACAGTAAACTACTCATAAATTAGGAACTTCACGCTTGTGGTTAGCCAGTCATTGAGAGTTCAAAATGCAGTTGGTAACGTAATATTGAAATCTATATATTAAATGTTTTAAAACTGTTTGCACAACTTGACATCCTGTTGTCATGCTTTTGTCATAATTTTTTTGTGTCAATTATTTCCTGTCATAATTTCCTATCTCCACATTCATAATGAGTTTTGCATATGTATACTCATCGCTCTGATTGTGCAATCTGACCAACCAGTTTCCACATTCATTTAAAATACTTCCTGAAAATGTTTTCATCGACCATGTTTCTCATAATAACTGAAACTTTTAATGTCAGAATAAGGGTTACAATAAAACATTTAAAAATTCAAAAAATTACACATTTCACAATAACTTGATAATTTAATATTGAACTGTCTTCAATGCCTTTATTAAAATTTTTATTTGAAGACCCCAACTTGATATTTTTACCCAGATCTGGGATCCTGTGGGGTGCATTTGGATTCTGCAGTCTGAGCATATGCAGTTTACCTAATATCCCAGGAGGTATCAGTGCCATTTAGTCAGCTGTGCTGATGGAATAATTTTCAGAAGCAGCTAACATTTTCTGCTCAGTTGTCTTTCTTCAAACTGATCCTACAACAAGACTTTCAAAAAACAGTTGTCTTATAGCTTTCCATAGTGGCTCTGTGGGCAACTTCAAGAATTCTGCTTTGCTTTAAAAAAAAATCAAGAGGACACATTTCAAAAACTTGAGCACTATGGGAATTATTAGCCAAGAACCCATGTTACACTATTGCTCAGAGCTTGCTGTTAGTGCTCTGAAACAATGCACCCTTTTGGTTCACTTTGCTGTATTTGTTTGGTCTTGCACTTTAGGTCTAACAGCACCACACATTCTCTGACTTACAAGGCAGGGAGTTAACAGTATTCGCATGGTCCTGGAACCTGGTTATGAGGTCAATTAGTCAAGACTGAATCATCTGGCCATTGATTTTTCTTGCATAGCCAAACCCAAGAACTTAGACTGTAGGTGCAAACCATGACCCCATTTACTGGAGCACCAAAGCACTGCTCTGTTTGCAATATTTACTATAAAACATATCTTATTTATGTAAGATATACATTAAAGCAAGAGGAAATATCCACAAAGACAGCGCTAATGCACTTCAGACGTTAGCATAATATTTACATTTTGATTTGCACTTGCTGTGAGCACAAGGGAAAATCATCTTTTTGTCAATTCACAAGAATTTTGCAACAGGCTCTTGTATTGGAACTGACAGGGCCACTCTCTTTGATTTGCTTCATGATTAAACATAAATCATTGCTGCTTTTTTCTCCATTTACCAATTGAGTTAGAGTGTGTAATGTACTGTAATTTTTAGAACATACTAGTCGATCCCCTGTGGCATTTCACACGGAGAATCAAGACCATGTGTATTCATCATGTGAAGGCCATTGAGAATTGGATTGGGAACATAGAAATAATCTCGTCATGCTGTACTTAAACACGCCTACCTGGAGGTCCTGCTGTGCTAACATAGGTGGGAGGGCGTAATTACAATGTGACAAGATTAAATAGGCAGTTTCCATTATAATTGAGGAAATTACAATGGAAAAATTGAAGTGCATGCAAATATAAGAGTTTAAATGCATTATAGATAGATAGATTTGGTTCCTTAAATATGTTATACAAAAGACTATGGCCCAAAATTGATGAAGGCCAAGGCCCACCCAAGTTCGGCCCAAAGTACCACCAATGGCCGCCGAGAGACCGGGCGGTACTTTGCCTGGAAGATTCCTCTCATAGAGATGGCAGTACCGGCCAGCGGCAAAATAACGGCTTACACTGTCAATCTGGGCGGCAGCGGGCGGGAGCTCTCAATCTCGGCGGCAAAGGCTCTTGCCACCCAAGTGTCGCCGAGGATGGAGTCAGGCCCAGGGAGGGTGGAAGAGATGAAAATAAAAAGCATTACAAAAAAAACCAACAGAACACCTTCAGGAGACCCCATCCAGGTAAGTCGCTGTGAAAATAAAATTTTAATTATGTTCACGATCCTTTTTTTTCCTTTCTTCATACCTACCATTGGGGTTAGACCTGCCTCCACACAGCGGTCCTTCCCCCTGCTGGCGCTGACTCTCACCGACTCCCGCCCACACCAATCTGGCATCTCGGCGGGCGGGAGGTCACTTGCGCTACCTGGCCTCTAGAGGATGTCAGCGGGCGGTTCCTGGTGGTACTCCCCTCCCGCCGCTCCAACCCAAGTAAAAACTGGGAGAGAGGGGAAACCGGAGACAAAACTCGGCGGCAGTAGACAGCAGCAGGTGGCAGTGGGCGGTAAGGCCACCAATATCGGGCCCTATGAGGTTTAAATTACACGATGTGATATTGATAACACATTGGTTCACAGACATCTGTAAAATGTCTTTGTTCATTATTTTAACAAAATTGTTGAACCCTTTAAGTAATGGGTGAGAGTAGCAAACAGGGTTATCTCACAAATACATAAACTAATGTTGTACAAATATCATACAGCAGAATTTCAACCTTATTTTTCCAAAGGTTTTCATTCTCTCTTTTTAAGACAAAATCTCCATTTCTCTTTTCTTGAGTCTCTCTGTGGCATTCACCATTTCTAGTTGAGAAGATGGTCGAATAATTTCTCCAGTGTTACACCAATATCGCACTGGAATTGGGCACTAACAGATATGCGAGAGCGGCACAGATGGTTATCCCTCTACGGTTCGATGGGAAAGTCTCTGATTGGTGCCTGGACATGGTAGCAGAAGTGAAATTAAGAATTCAGTATTGGAAGGATTGTCGGTATATCCAATCATTTAATGGCACTGTGGCTTAGTGCTCCAGTGCACTGTATCATTGAGCCACCCAGTAAACTCTATAAGACAGATTCTATGAATAATGGTTTCAAATCCTGTGGGATTTGCGTGCTCAAATTCTTAATAAGTGCTTTGAGTGTGCAAGCTTCTTGCCCCAAAGGTCCAATGTGTTATATGCTGAGTCCCTAAAGCTCTGCAACTGCCTGTCCCACCCTGAGCCTCTGATGAGCCAACTGCCCCCCAGCTATTTTGGTTCTTGCCACTGAACCAAGACCAAGCTCTGTCAAGCCCATATGGTGGCTGGTGTGCAACAGCCACCACATGTTAAAAAAATTCACGCACAGGCATCTTCCACCCTTCAACATGTAATTCGGGACCTTGAAACAACTGTGAACGCATCTCTTTTTGGTGTGGAAGCAAGTCAGCCTCGATACGATGGACCGCCTAAGATTTTGGAACAGTTGCTTAACTTATTCCCTTTAATCCTCCTTTTCTATACCTCAGTCATCGACCTACTCCAGATCAGTTGAGAAGAATGTGGCAGCGTTGTACTCCTGTATATTTACATGTGCAAATCATTAGGGTCCTTTTCTACAACAAACTGCACAAAAATACACTGCCTGACAGCTTGGGTAACTCTGGAAGGAAATAAAACAACTGTGTAAATAAACTTTTAAAAAATTAGCACCTAAGTAATGGTGAGCAACAATTTTGGGATTGTTTTTGATCACTCAATGAAGTGTGGCGTATTTAAATAATTGCATAGGGCAAAAGAATTTGGCCTTTTAACAATAAATAATATTTGAATTTATATAACAACTAATCACATCAAAATGACTTAAGGCACATTCACACAATGAATTATTTTTGGAGTGCAGCGAATACTGTTATGATGGGCCTCTCACATCAGTACCTTACATGCTAGGTTCACAGTAGTGATTAACAGGTGAGGTAGTGATTAACAGGTGAGGTACTGATATAAAAGGCCACACATTAGAACAGTCACTGCACTCCAATAGTACTTCATCGTGTGAAGTACCATGTGTCAATTCATATTCTTCAGTTATTTTTGCAGTTTGCTAAATCCATTTTGAGGGTTTTAGCAGACTATGTGCTGACTTGCAAAGATTTTCTGCACCTGCAGAATTGGAGCATATGTCTTCTGACCCTGACAGATTTTCCAGCTTTGAGGCCATTTTCAGCATTTTGGCTGGCTCACTGGCCTCCGCAAAGAACTTCACCGGCAATGGGGAAAGAGAAAGGCTGCAGTAAATCCTAGACACTTGGCCAAAAAGTGCTGGGACTCTGAAATGAAAACAGGTTTTTTAGAAATACACATTAGCATCTGAAAGGAGGAAAGATCACTTAGTGCTCAGCTTGAGGTCCTTTATAAGAATTAAAGAGCCCCGAGAAGGACTTATCAAAGTACAGATGGTGCAAGACATAACAGGTAAAATCAAAAGTCAGATATACTAAAAACACAGTCATAGAGGGGATTATGGGTTATTTGGATAGGAAGAAACCAAAATGTTGGATAATTTGCAAAAGCCATTTTAGTCCAGCTATAAAAAAAAAGACTTTAGATCAGCAAAGGATAAGTAAAACAGCTCCGAAGTAGAAAGAGAGCAAAGTGGAATTTGAGAGTGTTTGAGGAAGTTGAGATCTGGAGTTGCTCAAGTCAATGTTCAGACCAAAGGGCTACAAAGTGTATCAGAGGAAGATGATATATCCTGCTCATCGACTACGAATAGTAGAAATTTGGCTTAGTCCCTGAAGTATTTGTTTTGTTGTATTGTCATGGTGCAGGAGGTCAACAACACAAAAATCAGGATAGGAATGGGAAGGGAGATTCAAGTGATGAGTATGGGGTGGGATCTGGATCATGCTTGTTGGCAAAATGAGGGTGTTCAGTAAAGCAGTCACCCAATCTGCATTTGGTCTTCCTAATAAAGAGGAGATAACATGAACAGTAAATACAGTATTCTAAATTGGAAGAATATAAATCACTGTCTCACATGGGAAGAATATTTGGACTCCAGATATTAGTGTTGGACGAACTGAATGAGCGAATCTTGTATCCGCTATGGTTGCATGGGAAAATGCCTGGGGAAGAGTGGCTTTGAATAAAGGAGATTTGGGCGATGTGAGCAAGGTGCATCTATTGCCCATTCCTCGCTGCCCAAGGAAGGTGGTGGGCCTTCTTCTTGACCTGCTGCAATCTTTGTGATGATGTTGCTCTTAGTTAGGGAATTCTAGGATTCTGAGCCAGCAATGATAAAAGAGGGTGAAGAGTAAAGGTGGGTTTAGAGGTGGAAAATTCCACCATGAAGAGAGAGAGAGGGGTGGAGAGGCTGCCCTGAGTAGTAGGGTTATTCTAATGGGACTAGCTGAAGAAAATCTGGTGGATGTTAAAGCTGATATACTGAAAGCTGAGGACAAGAGGAACCATATCACTGTTGCTGCAAGCAATAGGTTAAATATGCTAATGAAGTATAATGTGGATAAATGTGAGGTTATCCACTTTGGTGGTAAAAACAGAGAGACAGACTATTATCTGAATGGTGACAGATTAGGAAAAGGGGAGGTGCAACGAGACCTGGGTGTCATGGTACATCAGTCATTGAAGGTTGGCATGCAGGTACAGCAGGCGGTGAAGAAAGCAAATGGCATGTTGGCCTTCATAATGAGGGGATTTGAGTACAGGGGCAGGGAGGTGTTACTACAGTTGTACAGGGCCTTGGTGAGGCCACAACTGGGGTATTGTGTACAGTTTTGGTCTCCTAACTTGAGGAAGAACATTCTTGCTATTGAGGGAGTGCAGCGAAGGTTCACCAGACTGATTCCCGGGATGGCGGGACTGACCTATCAAGAAAGACTGGATCAACTGGGCTTGTATTCACTGGTGTTCAGAAGAATGAGAGGGGACCTCATAGAAACGTTTAAAATTCTGACGGGTTTAGACAGGTTGGATGCAGGAAGAATGTTCCCAATGTTGGGGAAGTCCAGAACCAGGGGTCACAGTCTAAGGATAAGGGGTAAGCCATTTAGGACCGAGATGAGGAGAAACTTCTTCACCCAGAGAGTGGTGAACCTGTGGAATTCTCTACCACAGAAAGTAGTTGAGGCCAATTCACTAAATATATTCAAAAGGGAGTTAGATGAGGTCCTTACTACTAGGGGGATCAAGGGGTATGGCGAGAAAGCAGGAAGTGGGTACTGAATTTGCATGTTCAGCCATGAACTCATTGAATGGCAGTGCAGGCTAGAAGGGCCGAATGGCCTACTCCTGCACCTATTTTCTATGTTTCTATGTTTCTAAATACATTTAAGGGTCCTGATGAGGGAAAAGCTTGATAGGGATAAAAGGTTCTGGTGTGGAAAGTGAGGTCATCATTGCAGATATGATGGAGACAGAGACATTTTGAAAAAGGGGAGGAGGAAGGGTGATATGCAATGTACACCACATCGTTGCAGGAGTCTGTAGGTTTGCAATATATATTTATGGCAAGCCCATTTCCACAAACGGATTGCGAGAGGTCCATGAAGAGGAGGGAAGAACCAGAGATGCAAAGGAGTGAGATGGGTGGAAATGGGAAGCACGGTCCATAACTTCTTCAGATGAGCAAAGACAGGGAACAGCACCAATACAATCATCAAGGTATTGGAGGAAGAGATTAGAGGCCCCAGCCCAGTCAGTGGGAATTGGGTAGGTCAACGGTTAATATTTGAAAAATCAAATTACCGCCCTGTACCCGCCAGAAACCCGCTGACCACCATTTTAACTCCGGCGCTGTTCATTATGCTGCTGTTTGGGAATGATGCAGCAAGTGATGATGCCTCCTCAGGATTCCTCTCCTCTGAGATGTCTTCTTCTGTGGGTTGCAGCTGCTGAGAAATATCTAGAGGATGAGAAAAGGGATGAGTTAGCATGGTGCTGAGTGGCAAGACAGTAGCAGATGACAGACATCACAATGGAGCCTGATGTAGTCACTCTTATGGTGCATTTTTCATATCTGCACGAAAGGGTCAAGTAATAGTCAGAGACCCTGTACAGAGAAGCCCCAAGTCTAGAAATCCCTATTCTGACTGTCCTAGAGGGGCCACTGATTTTCAGCTCTTGCTGATGGCTGGTCCTCCACCAGTCTTGCACTCTTCCTTATCTTGTCCTGCAGCGAGAGAGAGAGGAAGCGAGTTAGCGAGTGTCTCCTACCAAGGAGAATGCAGTTGTATGAGGCTTTTATATCCACCTGAACAGACAGACAGGGATTTGAACATTGTATCTGAAGGATAGGACCTTTCACAACACAACATTCTTTGAGTACTGCACTGAAGTGTCAGTCTAAATTATATGCTTAAGTCCAGGAATGGGGATGAACCCGCAAACTTCTGACTCAGAGACAACCGAATGTTTCACATATTCTGCAAAATAGCTGGGGCCCATGCAATGCTAGTCTGGAGAAGCATAGGAACTGCTAGTTGGCACATAATAACATAAGAACATTAGAAAGACAAGCAAGAGTAGGCCATTTGACCCCTCGAGCCAGCTCTGCCATTTAATAAGGTCATGGCTGATCTGATCGTGGATTCAGCTCCATTTCCCTGCCACTTCCCCTTAACCCTTTATTCCCTTATCGCTCAAAAATCTGTCTATCTCCGCATTAAATACAGGTTGAACCTCCCTTATCCGGAAATCCTCGGGACCTAGCCTGATCTGGATAAGGGATTTTTCTGGACGAGGGGTGGTCACGTTAAATTGGATGGTACAGGTACTGAGCAAGGAGATATCAGGGCTGGCTGCTGGCTGGCTTGGGGCTGGGAGTGCGGCAGAGAGATCATGTGCGGGGGGGATAGGGGGCGCCGGTGGATCACGTGGTCAGGCCAGCGATTGCGGGAGTTGGCAGCGAGGAAGGACTTCAAATCGTTCATGTCGGAGCGGCCGGGAATGGTTCTGGACGAAGGCTGGTTCCAGATAAGGAAGTTCTGGGTAAAGCAGGTTTAACCTGTATATTCAATGACCCAGCCTCCAGTGCTCTCTGGGGCAGAAAAGTCCACAGATTTACAACCCTCTGAGAAAAGAAATTCCTCCTCATCTCAGTTTTAAATGGGCGGCCCCTTATTCTAAGACTATGCCACCTAGTTTTAGTGTCTCCTATGAGTGGAAATATCCTCTGTGCATCACGCTTGTTGAGCCCCTCATTATCTTATATGTTTCAATAAGATCACCTCTCATTCTTCTGAACTCCAATGAGTATTGGCCCAAACTAACCTATCTTCATAAGTCAACCCCCTGCATCTGGAATCAACCTTGTGAACCTTCTCTGAACTGCATCCAATGCAAATATATCCTTCATTAAATACGGAGACCAAAACTGTATGCAGTACTCTAGGTGTGACCTCACCAATACCCTGTACAGTTGTAGCAGGACTTCTCTGCTTTTATACTCCATCGCCCTTGCAATAAAGGCCAACATTCCATTTTCCTTCCTGATTACTTGTTGTACTGCATACTAACTTTTTGTGTTTCATGCACAAGGACCCCCAGATCTGTCTGCCTCCTTTTTTAAATAGGGGCATAACATTTGTGGTTTTCCACTCGGCTGGGACCTCCCCAGAATCCAGGGAATTTTTGTAGATTACAACCAATGCATCCACTATCTCTGCAGCCACTTCTTTTAAGATCCTAGGATGCAAGCCGTCAACTCCAGGGGACTTGTCCATCTTGAGTCCCATTATTTTACCGAGTACTGCTTCTTTAGTGATAGTTGTTTTTAGTTTCTCCCTCCCTATAGCATCTTGATTATCCAAAATATTTGTTCAAAGTTTCTGCCATTTCCCTGTTCCCTATTAAGTGGTCAGCAGCTGGAAAACTGGGGGGAGAGGCAGCAGGGGGACATCTCAGCTACCCCATGGGCATCCAAGACTCGTGTGATGCTAGCGTGTTCCACCTACAAGATGCACTGCCGCAACTCCCCAAGACGTCTATGACAGCACCTCCCAAACCCGTGACCTCTACCACCTAAAGGGACAAGGGCAGCAAGCGCATGGGAACACCACCACCTTCAACATCCCCTCCAAGTAACACACCATCCTGAGTTGAAAATATAGAACCATAGAATTATAGAATGGTTACAGCACAGAAGGAGGCCATTCAACCCATTGAGCCCGTGCCGGCTCTCTGCAAGTGAACTTGAGCTAGTCCCACTCTCCTGCCCTTTCCCTGTAGCCCTGTAAAAAAATCAAGGTATTTATCTAATTCCCTTTTGAAAGCCTCAATTGAATGCCTCCACCACCCATTCAGGCAGTGCATTCCAGATCATAACCACTCACTTGTAAAAAAGATTTTCCTCATATTGCCATTCCTTCATGGGTCAAATTCCTGGAATTCCCTCCCTTCACCACATGGACTGCAGCAGTTCAAAAAGGTGCTCACCATCACCTTCTCAAGGACAATTAGGGATGGGTAATAAATGCTGGTCTTACCAACGACTCCCACATCCCGTGAATGAATTAAAAAATGTTCAGGTGGGGCTGTAAATGGGCAGACTGTCTGCCTACCTGTAACAGGAGTAAGGCTGATTAAATATGAAAAAAAGGGTCCTACGCCAGTTGTAGGGCTCCAACTGGGAAATGCACATACGAATAGGCAAAGCGTGTGCCATGCACACTGTGTTTAGTTGTACCAAGTTGGAGGTCACTCACTAAAAAGGCCCAGGAAATGTTGAGTTTTATTTGAGTAATATGAGTTGATGTAGCACAGGCTAGCAAGACCATAAAAAAAGCAAACCAAGCACTAGGGCTTATTTCTAGAGGTATAGAATTGAAAAGTCGGGAAGTTATGCTAAACCTGTCTGGAATCTTGGTTAGACCACTCATGGGGCTAGAACCTCCACTTTTTTTGCATGCTTAACACTCACAATGCCCATTTTACCGCTGAAATGATGTATAAAGCCCACATATCGCCCATTTTGGCACAAAATGGAAACTGACGGGCATTTTTAGGAAACTTATCGCCAAGCATTACTATCCTCATGTGCTTAAGGCTGGGAAAAAATATTACTGCCTGGCCACTTTTTTTGGGTGGAATCAGCAGAATGGGCGAAATCAACGCCCATAATATCGTCCAGTGTTAATTTCTGCACTGATTTAACGCTGAAATTCAATAATACCGTCTGCCCATTTTTTTTTGTCGTAAAAAGCATAGTTACTGAAACTAGCGGCCAGGAGATCGGCCAGCGTCAATTTCACCACCTCGCACACATATCGCCCACTATATCGCTCGCCCAAAAATCCGCCCAGAAAAAGTGCAACTAACCGCAACTAACCACAGCGTTATAGACGCCATATTCTAGATCACATGTCGCGTCCTTTAAAAGGCTGCTGTGCTTCAACCTCGGCAGAGTTCGGATGTACTCTGCAGGCTTTGGAGTTGATGTGTGCAGCTCTACAAACATCTTGACCATACGGTGACCGATTGGAATTGAATAGGTGTCTTCGTCAGGACATTCCTTGTTTGTGACCAATCGGTGGAAAACAGAGAGCTACTGCAATGTGGCCTGTCCTTTCTCATCCTCTCTTGGTGACCAATTACATGCAGCAGACTCGAGATCGCCGCAGGTACACTCCACTGCATTATGTGCCCAATGTAAGACATGACAGACTGAAGACGATGACCAGACGTTACACCCCCCGCAAGTACAAGGAGAAGCATTCTTAATTCGACACCAGCTGCCTACGGAGACTGCGCTTCCACAAAGAGGTTATCACTGAGGTATGCCAGCTGATAAGGGCAGATCTGCAGCTTGCCAGCACCATCACTGTCCATCGAGGTCAAAGTCACTGCAGCATTGTCGTTCTAGGCCTCGGGTTCTTTTCAAGCCACAGCTGGAGACATGCCACACATTGTTGCATTAGGCAGAAACCCTGTATGCATGCAGGAGGGACTAGATCAGCTTCCCTATGACCAGGGAGGCACAGAGTGAGAGGGCTCTGGGATTCTCCAGAATTGCAAACTTCCCCAAGGTGCAGGGAGCAATAGACTATAAGCACATTGGGATGCGGGCACCTTTTCAAAATGCAGAGGTTTTTAAGAACCGCAAGGGATTCCACTCCCTGAATGTCCAACTGGTTGTCGACCACAAGCAAATTATACAGGCAGTGAATGCTCAATTTCCGGGCAGCATCCATGATGCTCACATCCTGCATGAGAGCACTATATCTGACTTGTTTAACAATCAGCCACAAGGTCAATGCTGGAGCCTACTAGGGAACAGGCTATCCTAGACTGGGTATTGTGTAATGAGAAGGGGTTAATTAACAGTCTTGTTGTATGGGGTCCTTTAGGGAAGAGTGACCATAACATGATTGAATTTCTTAAGAAGATGGAAAGTGAAGCAGTCCAATCCGAAACTAGGGTCCTAAATCTAAACAAAGGAAACTATGAAGGTATGAGGAATGAATTGGCTATGATAGATTGGGAAGATTTATTAAAAGACATGAGGGTTGTTAGCGCGAATGTTGCCCAGGAAGAATCAATCGACACTCTGAGTCGGTTCCAACATCAAAACGGCCTTTATTACGCCAGCGGGGAGAAAGCCTCTGGGTTACACCAGGCATTACTCTCCATCGAACAAAGAAATTCAGTGATATTTATATGTTTTACAACAGTTCACTACAATTACTCAATCTATGTCGGCTGGACACAATCCAATCGTAACAATTATAGATTACATACAGGTATCTTTAGGCCAATAGAATTGACTCTCAAGCATCAAGGGGCTGCATGGTCAGCTTATGTTTAGCTGGAGCTGATTTATGTCCTTGTGATGTTTTTCCAGACCCCCCCCCATTATCTCTGTTGTCCTTGGGTTCTGCCTGTGCCTGACTTTCTTATCTTAACATAGTTTCAGGGATTCTTTTGTTCAGTGTTCTGCTAGGACATCTTTTCTGGGTTTGTTGATTTAAAGACATTCTGCTGAACTGCAATGTCATCAGCTATCCAGAAAGTTAGCCAACCTGGTTAGCTGAACACCCCTTGTGCTTTGCGGAATTCCTGGCAGCCATCTTATGTCTGGCAGCCATTTTACACATATATCGACATACATTCTGCAGGTGCCTTCGCCTTTGAAAGTTCCCTAAAATAACGGTGGATAGGCAATGGCTAATGTTTAAGGAATGAATGCATGAATTGCAACAGTTATACATTCCTTTCTGGTGTAAAAACGCAAAATGAAAAGTGGCCCAACCATGGCTAACAACAGAAATTAAGGGAAGTACTAGATCCAACGAGGAGTTATACAAAGTTGCCAGAAAAAGTAGCAAGTCTGAGGATTGGGAGCAGTTTAGAATTCAGCAAAAAAGGACCAAGAGATTGATTAAGAGGGGAAAAACTTGCAAGGAACATAAAAAATGACTGCAAAAGTTTCTACAAGTAAAAAAAAAGATTAATGATGACAAATGTAGGTCCTTTACAGACAGAAACGGGAGAATTTGTAATGGGGAACCAGGAAATGGCAGAACAATTAAATAAGTACTTTGGTTCTGTCTTCATAGAAGAGGACTCAAATAATGCCCCAGAAATGCTCGGGAACCAAGGGTCTAGTGAGCAAGAGGAATTAAAGGAAATAATAATTAGTGTAGTGTCCTTACACCTTACTATAGAATCACACGAGGCATGTACTGCAGACAAGGTCACTACGTGACCTGAACCTTTATTCCCAGGACCAAGAAGTGCTGACCCTGCGTGGGACCTCCCTTTATATACTGAGATGACCAGGTGAGGAGTGTCTCTCACAAGTTCACCCCCTGTGGTCAAGGTGTGCATTACTCAGGTGTATACAGTGCACAGTGTTGTTACATAAAGGTTACAGTTATGTGAAGGTTACAAACATGATATCACCTCCTCTCAATGTCTTTGGGTCAAAGATTGAGTCTTTCAGGCGGTCGACGCTCTCTCGTGGAGCGCCGCAGTTGGGGCTCTGGTGGTTGGGCCTTGGCATGTGTCTATGTCACCTGTGGTGATTCCGGCTCGTCCGGGCTGACCACAGGGACTGTGCATGCTGGTGAATGTCCTTGTTGCTCGTTCACTGGCAGTGGTGTGGGTAACATCTCATGCTCTTCCTCAGGTTCCTCAGTGTCCATGCTGAATCTTTTCTTCACTTGGTCCAGATGTTTGCGGCATATCTGCCCATTGTTAAGTCTGACCACTGTGACCCTATTTCCCTCTTTGCCAATTACAGTGCCCTCAAGCCACTTGGATCCCAAAGCATGATTGAGAACGAATATCGGGTCATCAATTTTTATGCATCTCCCCACTGAGTTGCGATCATGGCACACGATTTGGGACTGGCGCTTGCCCTCAACAATGTCTGACAGGGCTGGATGAATGAGGGACAGCCGCGTTTTAAGCGTGCGTTTCATGAGTAGTTCCACGGGTGGGACTCCCATGAGCGAATGTGGGCGGGACCTATAGGCCAGCAGGAAGCGCGATAGGCGGTACTGAAGGGAGGGTCCTTGAATCCGGAGCATGCCCTGTTTTATGATTTGAACTGCACATTCTGCCTGGCCATTGGAAGCCGGCTTGAACGGTGCTGTCCTGACGTGTTTGATACCATTACCCGACATGAACTCCTGGAATTCATAGCGCGTGAAACAGGGGCCATTAACGCTAACCAGGATGTCCGGCAAGCCGTGGGTCGCAAAGACCGTACGCAGACTTTCCACAGTGGTGGATGTCATGCTCGAATTCAATATGATGCATTCGATCCATTTCGAGTACGCATCAACAATCAGGAACATTTTTCCCATGAACGGGCCTGCGTAGTCTACGTGAATACATGACCATGGCCTGGTGGGCCAGGGCCACGGGCTGAGTGGGGCGTCCCTGGGGGCATTTCCCTGCTGAGCACACGTCGTGCACCTGCGAACCCAGTGTTCCAGGTCTGAGTCAATTCCCGGCCACCATACATGTGACCGGGCAATGGCCTTCATTAGCACGATGCCTGGGTGCTCGCTGTGGAGTTCCCTGATGAATGCTTCCCTTCCTTTCTGGGACATGACTACCCGGCTGCCCCATAGCAGGCAGTCGGCTTGGATGGAGAGCTCGTCCATCCGTCTGTGAAACGGTCTGACCTCCTCGGGGCACGCTCCGTGTGCGGGCGCCCAATCCCCGGTCAGGACACATTTCTTAATTAGGGATAGGAGGGGATCTCTGTTGGTCCAGATTTTGATCTGGCGGGTTGTGATGGGGGAGCCTGCGGTGTCGAAAGCCTCAACGGCGATGACCATCTCTGCGCTTTGTTCTGACGCCCCCTCGGTGGTCGCCAGTGTGAGACTGCTGAGCGTGTCAGCGCAATTTTCGGTGCCTGGCCGGTGCCGCATGATGTAGTCATACGCAGCCAGCGTGAGGGCCCACCGCTGTATGCAAGCTGACGCACTGGCATTGACAGCCTTGCTGTCGGACAACAGGGATGTTAACGGTTTGTGGTCCGTTTCTAACTCGAACCTTCGGCCGAGAAGGTACTGGTGCATCTTTTTCACCCCGTAGACACATGCGAGTGCTTCCTTTTCAACCATCCCATATCCCCGTTCTGTCTGGGAGAGCAACCTGGAGGCATAAGCCACAGGTTGGAGTTGGCCCTCATCATTACTCGGCTGCAACATGCACCCAACCCCATAGGTTGATGCATCACATGTTAAAACCAATTTCTTACAGGGGTTGTACAAGGTCAAAAGCTTATTAGAACAAAGCAGGTTCCGCGCCCGATTGAAAGCTCGTTCTTGACAGTCCCCCCAAAACCAATCGCAACCCTTATGCAGGAGCACGTGTAGCGGCTCCAATAATGTGCTTAAGTTCGGCAGAAAGTTCCCGAATTGGTTCAATAGTTCCAGAAATGACCACAACTCTGATGTGTTGCCGGGCCTGGGCGCACGACGGATCGCCTCAGTTTTGGATTCGGTAGGCCGGATCCCATCTGCGGCAACCCTCCTGCCCAAAAACTCGAACTCTGGGGCCAAAAACACACACTTGGACTTCTTTAGTTGCAAGCCTACCCGGTCCAGTCAGCGTAGCACCTCCTCCAGGTTGTGGAGGTGTTCCTCGGTGTCTCGATCCATGATTAGGATGTCATCTTGGAATATGATTGTTCCAGGGATGGATTTGAGCAGGCTTTCCATGTTCCTCTGGAAGATAGCGGCTGCTGAACGAATGCCAAACGGACACCTGTTGTAAACTAATAGCCCCTTGTGTGTAGTGATGGTGGTCAGAAGCTTGGATTCTTCAGCCAGTTCCTGAGTCATGTCGGCTGAAGTGAGGTCCAACTTGGTGAACAGCCTGCCACCTGCCAGTGTGGCAAAAAGATCCTCTGCTCTCGGAAGCGGATATTGGTCCTGTCGTGACACTCGGTTGATGGTGGCCTTGTAGTCGCCACAAATCCTGACCGAGCCATCTGCTTTAAGGACAGGAATGATGGGGCTTGCCCAGTCACTGAATTCAACAGGCGAAACTATGCCCTCTCTTAGCAGCCTGTTCAACTCACTCTCAATTCTCTCATGCATCACATACGGCACGGCTCTGGCTTTGTGGTGCACTGGTCTGGCGTCCGGGGTGATGCGTATCACTACTTTGGTGCCCTTAAAAGTCTCGACGCCTGATTGAAAAAGTGGCTCGAATTTCTGTAGGACCTTTGAGCACGAACTTCGCGCCACAGATGAAATGGCGTACACATCCCCCCATTTCCAGTTCATCTCGGCTAACCAGCTCCTCCCCAAGAGCGCGGGACCATTCCCTGGGACAATCCAGAGTGGCAGCCGGTTCTCCGATCCATTGTGTGTGACCACCAAGTTTGCAATGCCTAGTACTGGGATGATCTCTCTGGTGTACGTCCATAACTGCATGTCAATGCGTTCCAGTTTGGGCCTGTTAGCTTTGAGTGGCCATAGTTTTTCAAATTTTTGGGCACTCATAAGTGACTGGTTAGCTCCTTTGTCCAGCTCCATGTGTACCGGGTTGCTGTTTAATAGGACTTTCATCATCATAGGTGCCGTTTTGGTATACGAGCTGTGGATGTTGGCCACATGAACCCGCTGGACTTCAGCATCCATAGCTTTGCCCCAAGCATCACCCTGTCTTGCAGACCCCTCATCTGGTTCCTCTGCCTCGTAAACTAGCCTCACTACGAGCTTTCTGCACATTCTGGCCAGATGTTCACGGAAGTTACAATTTCTACAGATAAATTGTTGAAACCTACAGGTTTTCGCAGCATGTCTGCCACCGCACCTCCAGCATGAGCTGAGATTGTTGTGAACAAAGGAACTGTTAACGGGTATTCCTCTCATTGTCTCTTTGATTACTCCTGAGCACTCTGTTGCTGAGTGTCAATGGTCCCATCCCCGGACGCAGTGTTCCTTGTGATGGCGTGAATTGCCGATCCCCCTGCTATTGTCTCTGTTGCTGGCCCACCCTAGAGTCTGTTGCTGCCTGGGCGGTGTCGAATTGCCCTTGCCTGCCTGCGGGGTTCTGACTCTTGTTGACAATGTTAACTCCCTGGTCCATTGCCACGTTGGAACCAGGGCTGCGTGCGTAAGTTACCTTGGTCTCCTCTTCCCCTGCCATGAAGGTCTGAGCTATCAACATTGCTCTTTCCAAAGTCAAGTCCTTGGTCTCAATAAGCTTCCTGAAAATCCCGGCATGACCAATGCCCTCAATGAAGAAATCCTTTAACATGTCCCCCCTGCAGGCGTCTGTGAACTTACAGAGGCTGGCCAAACGCCAAAGGTCCGCAAAGAAGTCCGATATGCTTTGTCACTCCCAATGCCGGTGTGTATAGAACCAGTGCCGGGCTATGTGTATACTGCTCGCCGGTTTGAGGTGCTCACTGATCAGAGTGCTGAGCTCCTCAAAGGACTTGTCTGCCGGCTTCTTGGGTGCGAGCAGGTCTTTCATCATCATATACGTCTTGGATCCACAGCTGGTCAGTAGATGCGCCCTCCACTTGCCAGCCACTTCCTCTCCCAGCCAGTCCTTCATGACAAAGCTCTGCTGGAGCCTCTCAACAAAATCGTCCCAGTCCTCACCAATACAGTACCGTTCCTCTGTGCTACCGGTGGCCATCCTCGTGGGTCGCTGATCCCCATTTCTCGTTGCCAAATGTAGTGTCCTTGCACCGTCCTATAGAATCACACGAGGCATGTACTGCAGACAAGGTCACTACGTGACCTGAACCTTTATTCCAAGGACCAAGAAGTGCTGACCCTGCATGGGACCTCCCTTTATATACCTGGATGACCAGGTGAGGAGTGTCTCCCACAAGTTCACCCGCTGTGATCAAGGTGTGCATTACTCAGGTGTAAACAGTGTACAGTGTTGTTACATAAAGGTTACAGTTATGTGAAGATTACAAACATGACAATTAGTAAGAAAATAGTGCTGGAGAAACTAATGGGACTGAAGGCAGATAAATCCCCAGGGCCTGATGATCTGCATCCCAGAGTACTAAAAGAGGTAGCCATGGAAATAGTAGATGCATTGGTTGTCATCTTCCAAAATTCTATAGATTATGGAACAGTTCCTGCAGATTGGAGGGTGGCAAATGTAACCCCACTATTTAAAAAAGGAGGGAGAGAGAAAACGGGGAACTATAGACCGGTTAGTCTGACATCAGTAGTAGGGAAAATGCTGGAGTCTATTATAAAGGATGTGATAATGGCACACTTAGATAATATCAACGGAATTAAACAAAGTCAACATGGATTTATTAAAGGAAAATCATGTTTGACAAACTGACTGGAGTTTTTTGAGGATTAACTGATAAAATAGATAGGGGAAAATCAGTGGATGTAGTGTATTTGGATTTTCAGAAGGCCTTTGATAAAGTCCCACATAAGAGGTTAGTGTGCAAGATTATAGCACATAGGATTGGAGGTAATGTATTGGCATGGATTGAAAATTGGTTAACTGACAGGAAACTGAGAGTAGGAATAAACGGGTCTTTTTCGGGGTGTCGGGCAGTGACTAGTGGGGTACCACAGGAATCAGTGCTTGGGCCCCAGCTATTCACAATATATATAAATGATTTGGATGAGGGAACCAAATGTAATATTTCCAAGTTTGCTGACGACACAAAACTAGGTGGGATTGTGAGTTGTGAGGAGGATGCAAAGACGCTGCAAGGTGATTTAGATAGGTTGAGTGAGTGGGCAAACACATGGTAGATGCAATATAATGTGGATAAATGTGAAGTTATCCACTTTGGTAGGAAAAACATAGGACAAAGTCTTATTTAAATGGTGATGGCTTGGGAAGTGTTGACATACAGAGGGATCTGGGTGTCTTTGCACACCAGTCATTGAAAGCAAACATGCAGGTGCAGCAAGCAGTTAGGAAGGCAAGTTGTCTGTTGGCCTTCATTGCAAGAGGATGAGAGTACAGGAGCAAGGATGTGTTACTACAGTTACACAGGGCCTTGGTGAGACTGCACCTGGAGTATTGAGTGCAGCCTTGGTCTCCTTACCTAAGAAAGGATATACTTACCATAGAGGGAGTGCAGCGAAGGTTCACCAGACTGATTCCTGGGATGGCAGGACTGTCGTATGAGGAGAGAATGGGTTAATTAGGCCTGTATTTACTAGAGTTTAGAAGAATGAGCCGGGATCTCATTGAAACGTATAAAATTCTGACTGGGTTGGATAGACTGGATGTGGGGAGGATGTTTCCCCTGGCTGGGAAGTCTAGAATAAGGGGTCACAGTCTCAGGATACGGGGTAGGAAATTTAGGACCGACATGAGGAGAATTTTTTTCACTCAGAGGGTGGTGAACCTGTGGAATTCTCTACCACAGAAGGCTGTGGAGGCCAAGTCACTGAATATATTTAAGAGGGAGATAGATAGATTTCTAGAAACAAAAGGCATCAAGGGGTATGAGGAAAAAGCAGGAATATGGTGGTGAGATAGAGTATCAGCGATGATCATATTGAATGGCGGTGCAGACTCGAAGGGCCGAATGGCCGACTACTGCTCCTATTTTCTATGTTTCTATGGATGCTTGGTGACAAAGGACATGGCCTCGCCATCTGGCTGATGACCCCTCTGCCTGACACCCACACCGAAGCCGAGAGGTGATACAATGAGAGCCACAGAGCAACTTGCAATATCATGGAGAAAACCATTGGAGTGCTGAAGCAGTGCTTTAGATGCCTGAACCACTCAGGAGGCGAGCTCCAATACCACCCTGAGCAGGTAGCTCAATTCATGGTGGTGTGCTCCATGCTGCGCAACTTGGCTATCAGGAGGGGACAAGAATTGCCTGATGAGTCTGACAGTCCACCTCACCAGAGAGTGGAAGAGGAAGACAAGGAGGCGGACGCTGACATCGGCCCAGACAATCAGGCTGATGCTGACACCATGCTCCCGCCTCCCTGTAGACTGCATGAAAGGGCACGTGGTGGTATGATAGCTGCAAGAGCCTTACGTCAGGAGCTCATCAATGATCGCTTTGCCTGAAAGAACATTGGTGTTATTTACAAGGCTGACACACTGCTGAGTGTGCAGGTCATACATCAATGGTGGGTATCACCTTGGTGACAGTTAAAGTTTAAGTTAATTGAAGTTAAGTGCATTGTACCCTTTGATAAGGAATTACCAGTGTATAACGGTGCAGCTATCTGAGCCAATGCGCTACAAGGTTTTGTTAAATAAAAAACATTTAAACAGAACATTAGTCTGAAATCATCAGTATTTCTGTACAAACCAACCCTCCTCCCCCCACCGCCCCCGCTTCTCCTCCCCACCTCTACCCCTCTCCTTCCCCTCCTGACTCCAAGCCGTCTGGCCGAGGAGCTCCTCAGGCAATGCTTCATTGGGGGGGTGGTGGGGGGGGGGCGGGGAGGCGGGTGCGGTGACGGCTGAAACGTTGCTTGGACGGATATGGGAAAGGACGATCCTGAGATGGAAATGTGCTCCGAGCCAGAAGCAAGATATTGCTCCTGGCTATCATATGTGGTTGGCAATGGGGGTGTGGCACCTTGGGATGCAGTGCCGCGCTCCGGGACCACTGGGAGCCCTCTGCCACCAGTGTTCCTGGCTACCAGCTCCAGGGCCTCCACCATCCCTTCCATGTTATATCTTATTTGTTGGACAAAAACTCGGTGCCAACTATGTTCTTGTTGCTTAGTTTGGCTTTTTGCAACTGGTGAATCTCTCTCATGCCTCCGACAACAGCCAGACAAGCACACACCACAGCCACACATGCTTTCAGTGCCTCTGAGCTCCCTCTCTCTCTCTCCTCTTCTGCGCATGTCATGATGACCCTTGACCTCCAGAATCGCAGGAATCGAGCGTTGCCATGCCGTTGCTAAATCGGTGACAGTTTACGGCAGAAGGTCAAAAAAATTTAATGCTAATGCCCATTTCAGATCGTTCGCGGTAACGCCCAGTTTAAAAAATGCAGACCAGGTGCTTTGAGAATGCATGAGAAGCCGGCGATCTGAAAACCCTTTTTTACCGCCCACGCCGGAAATATCACCCACAAAAGTGGAGGTTCTAGCCCTTAGAGTACTGAATACAGTCTGGTCGCCATATTATAAAAAGGATATAGAGGCACTGGAGAGGCTGCAGAGAAGGGATTATGAGCAGCTCGGGGCCAAATTAAAAAGCAGAAACACAAAGGTAATATCTCTGGATTACTACCTAAGCCCTGAGCAAATTTACATAGGTTAAATAAGATCAGAGAGCTAAGCTCGTGGCTGAAAGACTGGTGTGGTAGAAATGGGTTTTGGTTCCTGGGGCACTGGCACCAGTAGTGGGCTAAGAGGGAGCTGTTCCATCGGGACGGACTCCACATGAACCATGCTGGGATTAGTGTCCTGGCGAACCGAACAGCTGGGGCTGCAGAGACAGCTTTAAACTAATTAGTGGGGGGGAGGGTTCAGGTGAGCAGAAACCTAAAAGCTCAAAGAGCAAGGTGAAGGCAATAGAGCAGGGTAGCATTGGGGGAAACGAAAACCAGAGCATGGCAGGAAGGGACAGAATCTATAAACATCAGAGTGTTATCAGAAACTGGGGCTATAGCAGGAGAAAATGGTAAGAAAACACATTTAAAAGCTCTTTATCTTAATGCACGCAGCATTCGTAACAAATTAAATGAGCTGTCGGCACAAATAGTTACAAATGGGTATGATCTGATAATTATAACAGAGACGTGGTTGCAAAGTGACCAAGGCTGGGAACTAAGCATTCAGGGGTACTTGATAATTTGGAAGGACAGACAAAAAGGAAAAGGAGGTGGGGTACCACTGTTGATAAAGGATGGAATCACTGCACTAGTGAGAAACGATATTGGCTCAAATGATCAGGATGTTAAAGCAGTTTGGGTGGAGATAAGAAATAATAAGGGGAAAATGTCATAGGGGGCCTCTAGACTACACCCACCAAACAGTAGAAACTCTGTTGGTTGGAGTATAAACCAAGAAATAGTGGGGGCTTGTAAAAAGGGAACAGCAATAATCATGGGTGATTTTAATCTCCATATTGATTGGACAAATCAAATTGGTCAGGGTAGTCTTGAGGAAGAGTTCACAGAATGCATAAGGGACGAGTTCAGAATCAACCAGGGGACAGGCTCTCTTAGATCTGGTCCTGTGTAATGAGATAGGATTAATAAACAATCGCCTAGTAAAGGATCCCCTTGGAACGAGTGAGCATAGCATGGTGAATTTCAAATTCAAATGGAGGGCGAAAAAGTTGGATCTCAACCCAGCGTACTAAGCTTAAATAAAGGAGACTACAAAGGTATGAGGACAGAGTTGGTTAAAATGGACTGGGAAAATAGATTAATGTGTACAACAGTTGATGAACAGTGGCATACACTTAAAGGAGATATTTCACAACTCTCAAGAAAAATATATTCCAGTGAGGAGGAAAAATAGCCACCTGTGGCTAACTAAAGAAATAAAGGACGGTATCCAATTAAAAACAAGGGCATACAAAGTGGCCAAAACTAGTGGGAGGACAGATGATTGGGAAGCTTTTGAAAGCCAGCAAAGAATGACTAAAAATATGATTAAGAAAGGGAAGATAGACTATGAAAGTAAACTATCACAAAATATAAAAACAGATAGCAAGAGTTTCGACAGATATATAAAAAAGAAAAGAGTGGCTAAAGTAAATGTTGGTCCCTTAGAGGACAAGGCCAGGGAATTAGTGATGGGGAACATGGAGATGGCAGAAATTCTGAACAAATATTTTGTATCAGTCTTTACAGTAGAGGACATTAAAAATATCCCAACGGTGGATAGTCAAAGGCCTATAGGGGCCCCTATTTAAAAAAGGAGGCAGACAAAAAGCATGGTACTGACGAGTTAGCCTAACATCTGTGGTTGGGAAAATGTTGGAGTCCATTAAAGAAGCAGTAGCAGAATATTCGGAAAAGCATAATTCAGTCAGGCAGAGTCAGCATGGATTTATGAAGGGGAAGTCAGGATTGACAAATTTGCTGGAATTCTTTGAGGATGTAATGAACAGGATGGATAAAGGGGAACCAGTGGATGTGGTGTATTTGGATTTCCAGAAGGCATTTGACAAGGTGCCACATAAAAGGTTACTGCACAAGATAAAAGTTCACAGGGTTGGGGGTAATATATTAGCATGGATAGAGGATTGGCTAACTAACAGAGAACAGAGAGTCGGGATAAATGGTTCATTCTCGGGTTTTCAATCAGTAACTAGTGGTATGCCGCAGGGATCAGTGCTGGGACCAAGCTATTTACAATCTATATTAACGACTTGGATGAAGGGATCGAGTGTAACGTAGCCAAGTTTGCTGGTGACACAAAGATGGGAGGGAGAGCAATGTGTGAGGAGGACATAAAAAACCTGCAAAAGGACATAGGCAGGCTAGTTGAGTGGGCAAAATTTTGGCAGATGGAGTATAATGTTGGAAAGTGTGAGGTTATGCACTTTGGCAGAAAAAAAATCAAAGAGCAAGTTATTATTTAAATGGAGAAAAATTACAAAGTGCTGCAGTACTGCAGGACCTGGGGATCCTAGTGCATGAAACACAAAAGGTTAGCATGCAGGTACAGCAAATGATCAGGAAAGCCAATCGAATCTTGGCCTTTATTGCAAAGGGGATGGAGTATAAAAGCAGGGAAGTCTTGCTACAGTTATACAAGGTATTGGTGAGGTCACACCTAGAATACTGCGAACAGTTTTGGTTTCCATATTTAAAAAAGGAAATACTTGTTTTGGAGGCAGTCCAGAGAAGGTTCACTAGGTTGATTCTGGACATAAGGGCATTGAGTTATCAGAAAAGGCTGAGTAGGTTGGGCCTCTACTCAGTGGAATTCAGAAGAATGAGGTGATCTTATTGAAACATATAAGATTATGAGAGGGCTTGACAAGGTGGTTGCGGAAAGGATGTTCCCACTGATAGGGGAGACTAGAACTAGGGGGTATAATCTTAAAATAAGGGGCTGCCCATTTAAAACTGAGATGAGGAGGAATTTCTTCTCTCAGAGTCATAAATTTGTGGAATTTGCTGCCTCAGAGAGCTGTGGAAGCTGGGTCATTGAATAAATTTAAGACAGAGATAGACAGTTTCTTAACCGATAAGGAATTAAGGGGTTATGGGGAGCGGGCAGGGAAGTGGACCTGAGTCCATGATCAGATCAGCCATGATAATATTAAATGTCGGAGCAGGCTTGAGGGGCCGTATGGCCTACTCCTGCTCCTATTTCTTATGTTATTATGTAAGGTTTGCAAGGATGATAGCAGAAATGTGAGGGTATACATATCAGGAAAGGATGAACATGGCTGGATTTTGAGGTTTTGGGGTTTTGGGGCAAAAATGGTAGCGCTACGTGAAAATTACCATTTTCGCTGGGCTACCGATTTTAGGCCGAACTTTCAGCCTTTGGGGTCTATGCCGGGGCACATCGGTAAGGGAGGTGTTGCACAAGCGTTCACGACACAAAACGCTTTCCTCGCCAACTTTAGTGTGGGGTTGATTGCGCTGTGAGAGCGGCCTTGGGGGGGGGGTGTAAAAAAAAATTCAAAACAACATTCAAACAACATTACCAAGACCCTCAGCTACCAAATCACTGAAAAAAAATAAAACATTTATCTTATCTTTTTTGCAGGTTTTCTAACTTATCACTGCTGGCAGGGATGCACCGTCAGGTTTTACCTGTTGCTATTCTGAGCGCGGTGTACGGGTCGGGAGAGTGCTGAAACTCGGACAGTAATGCAATCCGCATCGTTACACGTCCAGTGCCGCTTTCCCCGGTGGTACATCCCATCGCTGCTGCAAACAACGAGCCGAGGATCCCACCCGGGCTTTGCGACTGGGTTTTCGCCACGGACGGTCAAAACGCGGCAAAAAGCCGGTCGCAAATCCCTCGAAAATCCGGCCCGTTGGGTCACTTTTCTCTTGAAAATAGAAGGCTGAGGGGTGACCAAATAGAGGTATTTGAAATTATGAAAGGTTTTGATAGAGTTTATACAGAGAGAATGTTTCTACTTATGGGGAAGAGAAAAGCTAGAGGCCATCAATACTCACTACCACAGGAACTGGTTGAAGCGAATAGTATCGATGCATTTAAGGAAAGGCTAGACAAGCATATGAGAGAGAGGGTTATGCTGATAGATTTAGATGAGGAAAGATGGGAAGAGGCTCGAGTGGAGCATAAACGCTGGCATGGACTGATAGGATATATGGCACAGAAACAGGCCATTCGGCCCTATGTAATCTTACTTTTTGTGGGTTCAGGAGGAGCACTAAAGTTTCAGAATTCTACTTGTTGATATTTTTATGTTTTTAGAGTCATACATTAACGTGCAACATTAGTTAAAGACTGATTGGCTGTAATTTTCCCCTAAAGAAATGGATGGGTTTGGAGTGTGATGGCAATTAAAGTGGACAGGTGGCGGGCAACCAACCCGCTCCCAGGGGGCGTTACCTCAATTTAAATATTGTAATGAGGCTGGAAGCCTTTTTTTCCCTGTCCATTTTGAATTAACGTGAAACTTGGCAGTTAAACAGAGGCAGAGACTGCTACATCCAGGAGGTAAGTGGCTTTATACCTCTCCTGGACCAGTCCCTCGCTTCTGAGGCCTACCCGTCCGCAGCCAACCAGCCTCTAAAGCCGACTGACTGCGGGCGGGATTCCGAGGCCTCACATTCAAATCAGCCCCTGCCGTTAAAGTCAGGCCTCCAACCCGACTACCTGGGAAAATTCCGGACATTGGGACTGCCGTTATATTTCTATTATTCATGCCACTGTAGTTTGAGTTTCTCTACCTTGAATAATTGGGCATTCCTGAATGAGGTTCAAGGAAGACAGGCAGGCAGCAACAGATATTGCAGTACTACAGTCAAATTCCCTTAACAGACAATGTTCTGTCTCAAGTAACTTCCAACTTAAATAAACAATTTAAAAAAAACAGAAATGAAAAACGAAATAGAACTGCGTTTTCTAATTAGTGGGAACTACAGATATAAAAACTGCTCTGATCTGATTCTTGAATTTTCCCTTCTGCTGTACCTTGAGGGCTGTAAAAGCTACTACAGTGTTAATATTAACTTAACAGGTTTCAGATTTTACAGGATTTATTCCTGAACCATAGGACTGATTTTCTTGGGTCATGCTCCCAAACAGCCCCAGAATTATGGGCGCAACAGTGAGGAAAATGGGCAGTAATTGTTTTCCCTATGCAGCATATTAATAGTGCTGCTCCGGAACTTCATCAATGGCTTTTCTGGTGTCTGCATGTGTCTCTGCCTGAAGAGGGTGCAGCTATTTAAATGAAACACAAATCATTTGAGTGCGAGTTGTGTTAAAGGGATAGGCGGCTAGGCTCTGGGAAATGCAAAATCTTTCAAATTTGTTTTACTGCCCCTGACACTGGGGCCAAGTTTTGGCCTGAGTTGCTCCTGTTTTTTTGGAGCAACTGGTTCAGAACGGAGTATCTTAGAAATTTGAATTCTCGGCATTTAGTTTGCTCCAGTTCTAGTCAGTTAGAACAGTTTCACTTTGGAACAGAATTTTTTTTTCAAAAGGGGGCGTGTCTGGCCACTTACACCTGTTTTCAAAGCTTAGGCAGTGAAAACTTACTCCAAACTAACTTAGAATGGAGTAAGTGAAGATTTTTGTACGTTCGAAAAAACCTTGTCTACACGTTAGAAAATCAGGAGTAGGTTACAAATTAGGCGTAGGGAACGAGGGGGGTGGGGAGGGAAGTCATTAAATGCTACAATCAATCCTTAGTCATACTTATACAAATATTATACAAATAAATCCAACCTGAATAAAAAATTATAAGCAAAGAAAAGATTAAATAAACCATGTTGCTACCTGTGTGAAACAGCAGCAGCCTTCGAGCTGCTGTGCTTCAGGCAGGCCTTTCATGTTGGAGACAGGCAGGGATGTGGCATCAGTGTCTCGACAGCAGCCCCAACAGCGGCAGCAAGCAGCCTTCGAGCTGAGCTGCGGTGCTTCAGGCAGGCCTTCATTCCGTTAGTGGCTGGCCGGCAGCCAAAGGATCAACACCGACGCACGCAGCTTTCCAAGGGGGTTGAGGCCATTCGGCGATGGGATAGGAGCGGCGTCAGTGGCTGGCCGGCAGCCGAGTGCCAATGTTTGTTTCACACTGCGCATGCACGCACGCTCCAACGCGCATGCGCAGGGTTGCCGGCACGATGTTGGCTCATTTAAATTAGACCTGCAATAAAAGACTAAGGTCACACTTTACTTTGAGCTCACAGTATCTGGTCAGACTCTTTATTCATACATAACACTCGTAGTGTAAGGGGTGTACCTTTTGGAAGACCTGTGTATTGAGCTTATGTGGATGAGAATGAAAAGATTGAGACTGGAGATGGATGAAAGGGAGAGACACCATGACAGGAGGAGGAGTGTTTCAACTCCATATATCCTTAGGAACAACTTTATAGGTGATTCTGCTCTGTGATCCGTTGTCTGTAGATTCTTCCAATTCTGGCCTCTTGTGCATCCCTGATTTCCTTCGTCGCACCACAGGCGCCCTGCCTTCAGCTCTCTCGGTCCTAAGCTCTTAAATTCTCTCCCTAAACCTCTCCGCCTCTCCACCTCTCTCTCCTCCTTTAAGACGTTCCTTCAAACCTACCCCTTCGATCATTCTTTTGGTCGCCGGTCTTAAAATTCCCCTTATGTGGCTTGGTGTCAAATTTTGTCTGATAACACTCTTGTGCAGCACCTTGGGGCATTTCACTATGTTAAAGGTGCTATATAAATGCAAGTTGTTGCTGTTATTGTTGAAGACCTTCAGCCATTTTTCCAGATAAGCACTGATCTGTAAGTGGAAGTAAATTTCACAGTTCCCTTAATTTTCTTCACTGCAGGCATCTTCCAGGTTGCAGTAAGTAATCTCATCAGCATAAATCAGTCTGTTATACATAAATGCTATCAGATGCCTTTTAATAAAAAGGTGGAGCAGTACTTCATCTTCCCCTTGTCCCCAAAGAACAGCAGGCTCACGCCCTTGGCGTTTTCCAACGGGCAGGATTTCCCAGAATGCAGGGAGTAGTAGATAGAACACATGTGGCTTTAGAATACCTCCTAGGAATGTGTCCCGTACATAAATCGCAAGGAATTCTATTCCCTGATGGTCCAGATAATGTGTGATGCAGGCGAATGTAAGACGCTAAGGATCAACACATGATTCTTTTCTCCTGAGGCAATGGACAATTTCTGGTGCCTGAGAGTCTTACTGCTGTTATCTCCTCAAACCCTGGTTTAAGGCTCTGCGGCATCCAAATTTACCAGTGTGATGTCACTGTAATGAGGCCCATTCAACACATAGGATTATCACTGAGGAAGCAACGGTTGTCTTGAAGCAACAATTCTACATCTGTTTCGGGGTTGCTCACCAATGCTTTCCAGCCAAGGTTTGCCATATTACAGTGATGTGCTTCTGTCTGCATAATTTGACCTTGGAGAGAGAAGTCCAACGAAAGGCACATTGAGAAGTTGTTCCTGCAGAGGTCAACAGCCGGCCAAGAGGCACTGGATCCAGAAAAGTTACTCTTGGCCTGGACACCCTGTGGGCTGGGTATGATCTACGAGTAACCCAACTTCCTGCAACTTTCTTGCAGCTTATTAGTTCCTGGATCTCCTGGTCGTTCTCATCAAACCAGTCCTGGTCTTTCCTGGTTGAGTGACTGAGCGTCTCTTCGCAGGCACTGGTTATGATGGCTTGGAGGGCAGACCAGGCGCTGTGGACACTCTGCATCTCGGGATCATCGAGGGTCACCAGGTTGGCAATGAGGTGCTGGCTGTAGAAGGCTCGCTTAGCTGGGTCTTTGAGTGCCCCGGCGTTGATTTTTCTGCCGCATTGCTTCTGTTGCTGTCATCGCTTTGAGGCTATATTAATGTTGATGACAGAACGGATTAGGCGGTGGTCCATCCAGCAGTCGTCGGCACCTCATGACGAATGATGACGTAGTCGAGCAAGTGCCAGTGCTTGGAGCGAGGGTGTTGCCACGATGCCTTGTATTTGTCCCCCTGGCGGAACAAGGTGTTGGCGATAACAAGGTTGTATTCCAGGCATTATGTCAAGAGCAGGGTACCGCTGGAGTTGGTTTTCCTTACCCGCTCTCTGCCGATCATGCCTTCCAAGAGGCCCATGTCCTTACCAACTCTGGCGTTGAAGTCGCCGAGGAGGATCAGTTTGCCGTCTGTAGGGATGGGGGACAGGGAGTGTTCGAGGCTGGAGTAGAATGACTCTTTGGCCTCATCTGTTGCATTGCGCGTTGGGGCGTATGCGCTGATAACTGTGGTGCACTGGTTCCGGGATAGGGTGAGCATGAGAGTCATGAGGCGTTCGCTAATCCCGCAAGGCGAGTCTCTGAGGTGTTCGACCAGCTCATTCTTGATGGCGAAACCAACTCCATGGAGGCGGCGTTTTTCTTCTGGTTTGCCTTTCCAGCAGAAGGTGTAACCATCACCTTGTTCTTTGAGCTGGCCTTCCCCTGCCCACTGGATCTCGCTTAGGGTGGTGATATCGACATCGAAGCGTCTAAGTTCCCGGGCTACTATGGCGGTGTGGCATTCCGGTCTGTCACTGTTGTGATTGTCCATGAGGCATACCAAGTCCGGGACTTAATTTTGAAGGGTGAAAAATGCCTGTGCGTGAGTTCTTTTAACATGGGGTGGCTGTTGCACACCGGCTGCCACACGGGCTTAGCAGACAAGGTCTTGGTCCAGTGGCAAGGGGGTCCGAGATGACTGGAGACCAGGCTCTACTGTATGGGCCGAGTTGCCTACGGTGGGGTGTGAGCCGTAAGCTCGGCACTGAGCAGCACCTTCAGGAGAGGTGGTGGAAGATCTGAGGTGTGATGATGAGGGGAGGGGATGAGAGACGCTCATGAGAGACGTGGGAGCAGTTAGAGTGGCCGCCGCCATTACCCGCGCCACGTGCCCGACAGTGGCTCTGCCGCTGCTCCTCCAGCTGCTTTCACCTCCGCACTTTGGGCCACCGGCCGAAAGGACTACAAGGTCGCCACCAAGGCTGGCCCTGAGCTGGCTGAAGGGACTCTGCAGGACACCACTGGATCGGGAGAGGGAGGACAGAGTTCAGACCTGTTCCAAATCCTCTCATTAAAGATTTATCCTCTTATTAGCTTATTTATAAATCTCCCTCAGCTACGCCAGGCTCACCCTTTTATAAATAAGTGTCACCCCGCCAACAGAGGCAGCGCAAGCCCGGAGTCAAAATGCACTGTAATTACAATGATACATTATCAACAGTACTTTATTTAATCAACCGTGTGTATGTGTGTGTCTACTGCTTGTCACCATGGTGTTTCCTCTTACTCATTGCTTACAAGGTTGACTGCAGGATGATGTGTTCCTTTGTGTGCTTCACACATGCCTGGTATACTATAATGAGGCCTGAGATGGGGTGGCCATCATAACCAGTGCCTGCGAAGAGACGCTCAGTCACTCAACCAGGAAAGATCAGGACTGGTTTGATGAGAACGACCAGGAGATCCAGGAGCTAATAAGCTGCAAGAAAGTTGCAGGAAGTTGGGTTACTCGTAGATCATACCCAGCCCACAGGGTGTCCAGGCCAAGAGTAACTTTTCTGGATCCAGTGCCTCCTGGCCGGCTGTCATTGACCTCTGCAGGAACAACTTCTCAATATCCCCAGATTTATTTCCTAAATGAATCTGGGGATATACATGGTGGGAGCACGGCAAAGTAGCCAGGATGGAAAATGTAGGTTGCGCAGGGTCGGGAGGCAACATTTTTTTAGCAGCCTACATTTTAACATTTGTACATATACACCACAAACACAATACAAATGTGGATGTGGCATCACACTATTGGAGCACATTCAGGCAGCTGACCCCCCCCCCCCCCCCCCGCGCACCCTGCAGTGACTGAGGTCACACTTGACCCTTCCTGACCGAGACTTCCCCCTGCCAAATCAGCCACTCCACATCCTTCCTGGGCCGCATTTGGCAGCAAGCGGGGCAGGAAGTGGAACAGCGTTGCACACTGGGCCGTGCAGCACTGCCGCATTGAAAGGCTCCTTCCCTCCATCAAAGGGAAGGGCCATCGCTGCGGGCTGAGCAAAGAAAAAAAAAACTTACCTTCTCCATGACGGCAGCTGTGGTCCCGCCCGATTAAGCAGAGTGTCGGGCTGATCGATTGCGGGCAGGAAACCTGCAAGAGAGAAGATAAATGTTTTTTTTTTTACTTACTTCGGCCACTGCGCCTTTAAGCATCACCCCCGAAGCGCCCGGCCTCCCGATGGACGCCTTCTGTAGCTGCCGTGTTTTCACCCGGCAATGTTGCAGGGGGGCGGGGCGCAAGTTTGGGTTCGAGGTGCTCCCGGGGAGTTGCACACGCGATGACGTCACCATCTCCGGCTGAAGGAAATCGGGGCGCAACGCCATACCGCTACCGCAAACCTTCCGCCGAATATGGCGGGAGTCGATGTTATCGCCGCGCCTGGTCGCAACCCGGTTAGCGCCCCATTATCACGCTCCCCGCCCCCCCCCACTCCGGAAGCGCTAACAGGGCTAATTTCTAGGCCTTAGTTATTACTAAGTTAATGTTTATCCCAGAGCACTTTTTTGTAACTTGCATTGGAAAAAAATAATTAAATACATTATTTAATTAAGTCAGTCACAATTTTGTCGCATGGTACTTACAGGAGAATACACGATACATTGGGATTGCCAGTACAGTTGTGCACATGCTGGAAACAACACACTCTTTGGGATCAAAGTGTCCCTGTGATTTGTTTGGCTCAAATGGGTTTCAAAGATTCTACTCACATGGAAAGAGGTCTTGCCTGAATGGACTATTGCCATTCAGTCCCTAAAGCCTGTTATGCCATTCAATTAGATTGTAGCTGATCGATATCTCAACTCCATTTACCCGCCTTTGATCCATATGCCTTGATACCCTTAGCTAACAAAAATCTATCAATCTTAGTCTTCAAAATGTCAATTGACTCAGCATGCACAGACTTCTGGGGAGAGAGTTCCAGCTTCCATTACCGTTTGTGTGAGAAAGCGCTCCCTGATTTCATCCCTGGATGGCCTAGCTCCAATTGCAAGATTGTGCATTCTTGTTATGGATTCCCTCACCAGAGGAAATAGTTTATCTGTATCCACCTTATTGAATCCCTTTATCATTTTACCTTAACATTTCAATTAGATCAACCTTCAATCTTCTATACCCAAGGAAATACTAGTCATGTTTAGGCAATTTACCTTCATAATTTAATTCTTTAAGTTCCGTTATCATTCAGTTGAATCAGCGTTGTATCATTTCCAAGACCAATATATCCTTCCTGAGGTTTTGTTTCCAAAACTGAAAGCAGTATACTCATCATCATAGACAGTCCCTCGAACAAGGATGATTTACTTCCACGACTTCACAGGTGTTTCGATGAAGGACCCGTGTTCCAGTCCTGAACTCCAATTGAGGGGGTGGAAGATGCCTGTGCGTGAATTATTTTTAACGTGTGGTGACCGTTGCACACCAGCCACCACACGGGCTTGACAGAGCTAGGTCTTGGTCCAGTGGCAAGGATTAACCAAGACGACTGGAGACCTGCTCTGTTGCACGGACCTCGTGCGCACACATATCGCAGTGTGGGCTGGCCTGTGCTGCCACTGGGCCCTCGGCTCTTCTGGTCCCCGTACCCTCAACTGTCGCACCTCCGCCACGATCTCTCGCCGCTCCTCTGCCATAAACATTCACCGCATATTGCCACAAACAGTCGCAGCTCATCCGCCTCGACCTTCCCACTCCTCTGTACCTGGGCCCTGCCAATGTTCCTGCCCACGCTCCAAAATGGTGACCAGGGTTTTGATGACGTCACCCAGTCGCCCATCTCAAAATCGTCGCACACTTGGAACAGCTCGCGCTGGAGGTTGAAGTGGTATGCAGGTCCAGCTCTTTTGCTTCCCGACCTGCGGAGCTGTTCTCTCGCAGGTCGGGAGGCCATGATGTTCCAGGGCCCGCCGTTCCAGCCCTTTTATAGCCCGACCTGCGGAGCTGTTCTATCGCAGTTCGGAGGGCCATGATGTTCTATACTAGATGGGGTCTGAACAAGGCTCTGTCCAGCCAAAGTCTAACTTCCCCATTTTTTTACTCCACCCGCCTTGATATGAAGCCCAACACTCCATTAGCCTTTTCGATTACCTTTTGCACCTGTGCACTAGCTTTTAATAATTTGTATATCTGGACACCTAAATCCCTTCACTCCTTCACAGCTCTACATAGAAACATAGAAACATAGAAAATAGGTGCAGGAGTAGGCCATTCGGCCCTTCTAGCCTGCACCGCCATTCAATGAGTTCATGGCTGAACATGCAAATTCAGTACCCCCTTCCTGCTTTCTCGCCATACCCCTTGATCCCCTCTAAATCACTCAGCATTAAAAAATTCCGATTTGTTTTTCTCAGATACAAAGTGGATGGTCTCACATTTCTCCATTGAACTCCATCTGTCATAGTTTTGTCCACTCACTTAGTGGGGCGAATTATCACGTGAAAAAACGGGTGGGTTGTGCCGTGGGGCGAGGCGGGTGGGGGGGGGGGGGTTTAAAAATCGAAATCCTGATCCCAATCAGCTTACTTTCAGCTTTTACTGAGGAGGCATGGAGGATGGGCCGCCAACCCACTGCCAGGAGGCGGAGTGTCACTTTAAATATCAGAGGCCTAAAGCCTCTGCTTTAACCTGCTGTACAGGTTTTACTGCAGGCAGCCGGGGATCCCGGGGCTTGGGCGGGATTCACTCCCAAACTCACCCGCCAACAGCCCGCCCCTCCCCGGGAACAGAGATCGGATCTCCCCGGGATCAAACTCAGCCAGGAGTTGGGAATCGGACCCCCTCCCCCGGCACCGAGGTATCGCAACTTGGCCTGGGTTCATGGATCCTATCCAGCCAGCGCATTCCCCACCTGACTGGAAGCCTGTCAATCAGGCTGGCTTCCAGGCGGGAAACCTGTCCATTACATCAAATGCAGGCTGTGGAGAAAATCTAGGCCAGTCTGTCTATGATCCTTGTAACGTCCTGGTCCCATCTACACAATTTACTCTGCCTCCTAACTAAGTGTCCTCTGCAAATTTGGGGCCCCAGTACAGATCCCTGGGGAACGCCACTCGTTACCTAGTGCATTCCCTTGGATCCTTACCTTTTGTCTCCCAATTTCTTGAACTGAGTCCTGTCAAATGTCTTGTGGAGATCCATATAAGCAACATCTATCAATACTCCCTTATCCGCCACGTTAGTACCTTCCTCAAAAACTTTAACTGGATTAGGCAGACACGACTGACTCATCATAAATCCATGCTGACTCTCTGATATTTTCATATTTGTTCAACTGTATGTTCATATTTTCCCACTGTTCCGAATGATAGATTCCAGTAACTTCCCCACAATTGATGTTAAACCGACAGGTCTGTAGTAACCTGGTTTCTTTCTTCCCTCCTTTCTTAAGTATTGGAGTGACATATTTGTCCAGCAAACAAAAAAAAATCTGACAGCCAGGCTGGGAAACTGTCAATTACCTTAACACACTTGGTGGGAGAAATGCGTTCACGCCTCAGTTGGGGTGGAAACCCAGGCGGAGCGGTAATTTTAGCACCCTGAAAAAGTTTGCGCCTTCCGTCGAGAAATTCGTCAGATTCGGTTGAAGAGCTGACAGGGGCATTAAATCAGCCGTTGCACACTACAGCTGGGGTTGGGCAATAACGAACGTTTGGTCGGTAAATTTGGCCGACCCATTGTGCATGCGCAAAACTCCGAGTCAGACCCCGGGAACAGCCGAGTCTGAAAAGTGCGGCAACTCAGGTCTGCAGTTCCAGCTCCACAGAGCGTGAAAATGGAGGAGCAAGGAGGGCGCCAGCTTTCGACCTGCTTCTCACCCACCACCCTGGATGCCTTGCTGGAGGCAGTGGAGAATCGCTGGAGTGCCCTCCAGCCTGGAGGGTGGCGAATGCCAGGGCCTCGGGATTTGACAAGGCTCTGGAGGGAGGTGGCACAGCAAGTTTCAGCCCGGAACACGGTGGCCACAACAGCGACCCAATGTTGCAACAGATTCAACGGCCCTACTACGGTCATCACCTTCCAATACATTCATGTGAACCTCACTCTTTCACACAATGCAAAGTCTTCGCAGTGTCTACCAGGCCATGCCCCTCCTTGCTGACGCCAGCCTGAGACCTCTCTATCGCTTCACCAGACATGCCCTGCACATCCAAGTGTCTCTCACCTTCTCGCTCTTTACTCAGCCTGAGCCCACCTAGCAGCACATTTCAACTCTTTAAATGCTGTCCCAGTCCTGAGTCTCGTACTTACTGGTAGTTGCTTGTGCCCCAGGCCCACCAATCGCACATCCACTGTGCGATGCCACGCAGCATGAAATGCCGATATGCACACTTCACCATATTACTCGAGAGTACCCTACGGCAGACATATGTGGCACATCAGCACCTACACAGCCACTAACAACTTTTTGCTTTTGTCATTGCAGGTCAAACTCGCACAATATGCCCAGGCAGCATCGTCAGGGAGAGGGCCAGCCCCAACTCCAGGACCAGACCGATGAGGTGGAGTGAGTGTCCACCCTAATGGGCACTGCAGTCGTGGAGGGCAGAAAGGCAGAGCCCCCACTCGACAGTGACGGTATATGAGTGAGATAGGCGTTTTGTGTGAATCACTTAAGCCTTGACGCCACATGTCTTGCAAGATGTTGCAACCAAAATGACAACGTCCCCCTCCTTCTTGCCTTCCTGCCCACTCCCCAGCTAATAACCGCACTTCTGTTGCTTCTTGTTTACAGATGATGAGCCAGAAGAGCAGCAGCCTGCCCATCAGCCGACGTCTTCAGATGACGGGGAAGATAGAAACATAGAAAATAGGTGCAGGATTAGGCCATTCGGCCCTTCTAGCCTGCACCGCCATTCAATGAGTTCATGGCTGAACATGCAACTTCAGTACCCCATTCCTGCTTTCTCGCCATACCCCTTGATCCCCCTAGTAGTAAGGACTACATCCAACTCCTTTTTGAATATATTTAGTGAATTGGCCTCAACAACTTCCTGTGGTAGAGAATTCCACAGGTTCACCACTCTCTGGGTGAAGAAGTTTCTCCTCATCTCGGTCCTAAATGGTTTACCCCTTATCCTCAGTCTGTGACCCCTAGTTCTGGACTTCTCCAACATTGGGAACATTCTTCCTGCATCTAACCTGTCTAAACCCGTCAGAATTTAAAACGTTTCTATGAGATCCCCTCTCATTCTTCTGAACTCCAGTGAATACAAGCCCAGTTGATCCAGTCTTTCTTGATATGTCAGTCCCACCATCCTGGGAATCAGTCTGGTGAACCTTCGCTGCACTCCCTCAATAGCAAGAATGTCCTTCCTCAAGTTAGGAGACCAAAACTGTACACAATACTCCAGGTGTGGCCTCACCAAGGCCCTGTACAACTGTAGTAACACCTCCCTGCCCCTGTACTCAAATCCCCTCATTATGAAGGCCAACATGTCATTTGCTTTCTTAACCGCCTGCTGTACCTGCATGCCAACCTTCAATGACTGATATACCATGACACCCAGGTCTCGTTGCACCTCCCCTTTTCCTAATCTGTCACCATTCAGATAATAGTCTGTCTCTCTGTTTTTACCACCAAAGTGGATAACCTCACATTTATCCACATTATATATCATTAGCAATGCATTTGCCCATTCACCTAACCTATCCAAGTCACTCTGCAGCCTCATAGCATCCTCCTCGCAGCTCACACTGCCATCCAACTTAGTGTCATCCGCAAATTTGGAGATACTACATTTAATCCCCTCGTCTAAATCATTGATGATGAGGAGGAGGAGGTGGAGAGCAGTGTGCCGGGACAGCGCGAGACGTCCACATTTGCATCGAGTGGGGAGAGCATCTCAGTGGACGAGGTCGTCTTCCCGGGGCTGGCTGAACCTGAGGTTCCTGGCTGCAGTGGCTTGCAGCAACGCCCAGCGCGAGGGGAAGCTCGGGGGCCAGCTCTCCGAAGGGTAAGTAGGTCCAGGAGTCCTGCTCACAGACAGGCAGATGAGGACCTGGACTTGGAAGCTATGTCCAGGGAATCAATGCAGGTGCACTTCAAGCTGATGGGTGCATTGGCGAGGATCCCGCAGAGCGTAGATGCACTTGCGTTGAATGCGGCGGAGGCCGCCTGAACCTTGGCATTTGCATTTCGGGGTCCCATCAAGTCCATCCTTGGTAGATTACAATGGATAATGGCGGTCACAAGTGACCATGTGGTCCCAGGCATGATGGTGCGGGCCATGGCTGACGTGGCAATAACCATTGAACGGCTGGCCGAGACCACGCTACACCTGCATTCTGCCATGTTGTCAGTGCATGCTGGCATCAATGCGCTGTCCGCTCTGATGCAGGCTCGAATTGATACCACTCAAGTACTGGCTGCTGCCATCGTGTCTGAGGCCCATGAGTACAATGGGGAGCTATCGCTGCCGAAGTAGGCCAGCAAACTGTGCTCCACCAGATTGCTCCGGATGCTGAGGGAGGTGGGGGGTTTCGGGTTATTTGAGTGATGTGTTTGCAATAAACTGTAATGTTGAACATTTCCTTCAGCCTCTGGTGTATGACTGTTGACTTGCAATGGAGAGGTGGCATTATCGTGCCACAATACATGCTCATTAAAGTAGTAGCAGGACATTTGGAAAAGCAAAATTCGGTCAGGCAGAGTCAGCATGGATTTATGAAGGGGAAGTCATGTTTGACAAATTTGCTGGAGTTCTTTGAGGATGTAACAAACAGGGTGGATAAAGGCGAACCAGTGGATCTGATGAATTTGGACTTCCAGAAGGCATTTGACAAGGTGCCACATAAAAGATTACTGCACAAGATAAAAGTTCATGGGGCTGGGGGTAAGATATAGCATGGATAGAGGATTGGCTAACTAACAGAGAACAGAGAGTTGGGATAAATGGTTCATTCTCTGGTTGGCAACCAGTAACTAGTTGGGTGCCGCAGGGGTCAGTGCTGGGACCCCAACTATTTACAATTTATATTAATGACTTGGAAGAAAGGACTGAGTGTAACATAGCCAAGTTTGCTGACGATACAAAGATGGGAGGAAAAGTAATGTGTGAGGAGGACACAAAAAATCTGCAAAAGGACATAGACAGACTAAGTGAGTGGGCAAAAGTTTGGCAGATGGAGTATAATGTTGGAAAGTGTGAGGTCATAAACTTTGGCAAAAAAAAATCAAAGAGCAAGTTATTATTTAAATGGAGAAAGATTGAAAAGTGCTGCAGTACAGCGGGACCTGGGGGTACTTGTGCATGAAACACAAAAGGATAGTATTCAGGTACAGCAAATGATCAGGAAGGCCAATGGTATCTTGACCTTTATTGCAAAGGGGATGGAGTATAAAAGCGGGGAAGTTTTGCTACAGTTATACAGGGTATTGGTGAGGTCACATCGAGAATACTGCGTGCAGTTTTGGTTTCCATATTTCTGAAAATATATACTTGCTTTGGAGGCAATTCAGAGAAGGTTCACTAGGTTGATTCCGGAGATAAGCGGGTTGACTTATGAGTAAAGGTTGAGTAGGTTGGGCCTCTATTCATTGGAATTCAGAAGAATGAGAGGTGATCGTATCAAAATGTATAAGATTATGAAGGGGATTGACAAGATGGATGCAGAGAGGATGTTTCCACTGATGGGGGAGACTAGAACTAGAGGGCATGATCTTAGAATAAGGGGCCACCCATTTAAAACAGATGAGGAGAAATTTCTTCTCAGAGGGTTGTAAATCTGTGGAATTTGCTGCTTCAGAGAGCTGTGGAAGCTGGGACATAGAATAAGTTAAAAACAGAAATGGACAGTTTCTTAAGGGGATAAGAGGTTATGGGGTGTGAGCGGGAAAGTGGAGCTGAGTCAATGATCAGATCAGCCATGATCTTATTGAATGGTGGAAAAGGCTTGAGGGGCCATATGGCCAATTCCTGTTCCTATTTCTTATGTTCTTATGTTCTCATTATTAGCTGAATTCCTCAGCTCACTTCATTTAAGTGAAGTGTTTGCTTCTGAGCGGCTGCCGAACAGCCCTGCCATCACCAACATTGGAACGCTGCCTCCTCCATGGACGCTGCCGGTCCTCGTCGTCTTGCTGTTTATTCGGGGCATCGGCAGACTCCCGGTCCTCTTCTTCCTCCTCCTCGCCCTCCTGAGGTGGGCCTGTGATCCCCACTGGCAAGGCCTGGGCCCTTATGATGGCCAAGTGGTGCAGCATGCAGCACACCACAATGAATAGTAAGACCTGTTGAGGGGAATATAGAAAGCTGCCTTCAGAGCGGTCCAGGCATCGGAATCGCTGCTTCAGCAGCCCTATTGTCTGCTCTATGATGTTGTGGGTGGTGGCATGGCTCTCATTGCAGCGTTCTTCCAGCTCTGTGGTGGGTTTGCGGAGGGGGTCATTAGCCAGGTGGCCAGGATGTATCCCTTGTAGCCGAGCAGCCAACCTCGGCCTTCCCGTGGTGGCTGAAACAGTCATGGCACAGTGCTCTCCCACAGGATAATCTGAATACCTCTGCATTCTGGATTGGTGCTCGCAAGGCCATGTGCGTACAGTGAATTGCTCCTTGCACCCTCGGGAAGGCTGCTATCCTGGCAAACCCACATGCGTGCTCATGCTGTTTCTCCCTGCACATTGGGAAGGTAATGAAACCCATTCGACGGGTGTAGAGAACCTGTGTGAATTGGCGGATGCAGTGATGTGATGCGAATTATGAGATGCTGCACATGTCCCCTGATGGAGCCTGGAAGGAGCCGAAGGCATAGAAGGTTAGTGCTACTGTGAGCTTCACTGTAATGGGCAGCGCAGTCCTGGTGCCGATGTAAGGTTGCAAGGTCTGCTAGCAGGAGATTATATACCTCTGTAACGACCTCCTTTCAGAAGCGCAGCCTTAAGAACATAAGAACATAAGAAATAGAAACAGGAGTAGGCCATTTGGCCCCTCAAGCCTGCTCTGCCATTCAATAAGATCATGGCTGATCTGATCATGGATTCAGCTCCACTTCCCTGCCCTCTCCCCATAACCCTTTGCTTCCTTTTCGCTCAAAAATCTGTCTATCTCTCCCTTAAATATATTCAATGACCCAGCCTCCACAGCTCTCTGGGGCAGGGAATTCCATAGATTTACAACCCTCAGAGAAGAAATTTCTCCTCATCTCAGTTTTAAATGTGAGGTTGCAAGCCTTCTGACACACTGCTCCTCGAACAGGTCCAGGTCTGAGCGTTGTAGCGGATAAAGCCGTGTGGGTTAAGGCCTCCTGCCCGACATCTCGGGGCTCTTCTCCTTTGGCCGCTGACATGGTCAAGAGCCCTTCTCTCTTCACAACGCCTTGCTGAAGCATATACAATGTGACGCTGGCGAACTGGTAATGCCCCCATTAAAGTTTTACAAACTATGTTCTCTCAATCTCAACTGTTGTGTCTATCTGCTGCTGCAAACTCAGAGGCTCACCACCATACTCTGTGCAAACGTTG
The DNA here is from genome assembly GCF_044704955.1 of Pristiophorus japonicus. Classification (NCBI taxonomy): domain Eukaryota; kingdom Metazoa; phylum Chordata; class Chondrichthyes; family Pristiophoridae; genus Pristiophorus; species Pristiophorus japonicus. The sequence goes on along the minus strand of NC_091983.1, from coordinate 39,407,841 downwards.
CACTGACTGTGACATCCGAGGGAAGCACTTCCTCATCCCTTGAAGTAGCCGCCAGTTAACAACTCTGCAAGCCTGTACTGACTGTTTTTCCAGGCGTTGTTTTTGGAGGTCGCTAAATGAGGAGGCCGTACCTAATTTACCGACCGGGGCACAAGCGTGGGCGTTGCTGCAGGACTGACGTCAGGATCGCACTGATCGTCAGAAGCCAGGCGCCAATGGTTTGCGCCGGGGGTGAGTCTCGAATTAATGTCCCGTCGGGGTGTTTAAAGCTGCGCGCCTGGTCGATAACTCTTACGCTCCCATTGAAGCCCCCTCTGTCCACTAACTGAGGCGTTAGACAACTAAAAATCCAGCTCTTGGTAACTAAAATTTGCATTTAAAGAGGATTAGCAAGTTGTTTTTTTAATTAAAACTAGATAACCCTTGGACATTGATGTAACGTGCATCATCAATTAGCTACATATTTGCAGAGCATGGCTTCTTTCAGTTATCAAATGGAATGGAATTCTGGGCAGAGGCACATATTTCAATGTCTGTGCAGTCTGTTTCTCGCAGGACCCTAACAGTTATGGCAAGAAAATTCATTTGCATTTGCTCCATTGTCTCAATAAAACAGAAATAACAATTAACAAAGCAACCGTCACCTGGCTTATGTTATTCCATATAGCAGACTGACGGAGACCTGGCTCTTGAAATATGTCCGAGGAATAGAAGGTGAGAGCATTGGCTGTAAGGCTGTGCTCAAGATAGATCCTGATTTAAAATCAATCCACAACTCGTAGGTTAAGAACTGTTTGACATGACAACAAAATCTCTGGAGACATCGATTGTTTGTCAGGCCAAGAACACATAATTTGGACTGATTTGCACCTGAACAGAATATCTCCTCTCGCCTTCCTTCTCTCTGGCACATCAACTTAACATTCATGGAATACAGAATCTTCCTGTCCTTGTGCAGCAGTTACTCTGTAAGGCGTATTCATGACTCAAATACTTAAATGGAACTATCAGCAGTAAGGTTAGACAAATGGAAAGAAAATTCTGAAGTTTTCATATGAAAAAAAAGTTGTTACCTTCTTGGACTCTTTTTCACTCCTACTTTAGCCATGAGCCTTGTACGAAAGCAGAAGGTTATTCACTTTTGGGAGCGAGGCAGGTAGATGATTTGTTGTTTTCCAAGCATCGGATATGTCACAGCAAGTGTCATCATCATAGGCGGTCCCTCGAACAGGGATGACTTGCTTCCACATGAGTTTACAGATGTTTCAATGAAGGACCCGATATTCCAGATCCTGAACTCCAATTGAAGGGGTGGAAGATGCCTGTGCGTGGATTTTTTTAAAGTGTGGTGACAGTTGCACATCAGCCACCACACAGGCTTGACAGAGCTAGGCCTTTATCCAGTGGCAAAGGTTAACCAGGACGACTGGAGATTTGCTCTGCTGCATGGACCTAGAGCGCACACATACCGCAATGTGGGATGGCCCGTGCTGAATCTACGGGGCAGGTAACCACTATCTGGTCTCCACTCCAGCTCATTTGAACTTTAGTGCTGTCTTGCACTGTGACCCTTGAATTAAGTGCAGGTGTAGTGTTGAAATGTGTCACCCCCTCTGCTCTGATTAGTGGTGATATGTCCTTACTATACAGTATAAATGCACACGAGGCCCATACTTGAGAGAAGGTCACTCTGTGACTAGTTACCTTTATTACCAAGACCTCAAGTGATGAAGGTGGGTGGAGCTTCCCCTTTTATTCCTGAAAGTCCAGGTTAGGAGTGTCTCCCACAAGTTCGCACCTTGTGGTCAATGTTCTCAAGGTGTACAACTTAGGTCAGCTTATACATGGGTTACAATGATAGTTGAATACATGACATCACCTCCCCGCCAAAGTCTTATTGGGATCACAGATTAAGTCTCTCTGGTGGTTTACGCTCCCTTGTAGAGCACTTGAGTTGGGGCTCCGGTTATTGGGCGCTGGCCTGAGTGTCTGCTGTTTGCGGTGCCTCAGGCCTGTCCGGACTGCCCACAGTGACTGGGCTCACCTCCACTTGGTTCCGGTGTTCGGTCACCTGTGGTGGACTAAACTCTATGTTGTGTTCTTCCTCTGCTTCTTCTATGGGGTTGCTGAACCTCCTTTTAGTTTGATCCACGTGTTTGCAGCAGATTTGTCCATTGATAAGTTTAACTACCAAAACCCTATTCCCCTCTTTGGCAATCACAGTGCCTGCAAGCCATTTGGGCCCTGCAGTGTAATTAAGGATAAAAACAGGGTCATTGACATCAATACATCGCGCCCTCGCATTCCTGTCATGGTAGTCACATTGTGACTGACGCCTGCTCTCAACAATTTCTTTCATAGTAGGGTGTATAAGGGATAACCTGGTTTTGAGCATCCTTTTCATTAGCAGCTCTGCGGGTGGAACCCCTGTGAACGTGTGTGGTCGCGATCTATTGGCCAACAGGAGGTGTGATAGGTGGTTTTATAGGGAACCCCCTTGGATTCTGAGCATCCCCTATTTGATTATCTGCACTGCTCGTTCCGCCTGGCCGTTTGAGGCCGGCTTGAACGGTGCTGTTTTGACATGGTTGATTCCATTGCCTGCCATGAAGTCCTGGAAGTCAGTGCTTGTGAAACACGGGCCATTGTCGGTGACCAAGACATCCGGTAGACCATGGGCGCCGAACATTGCCCGTAGACTTTCTCCCGTGACAGAGGATGTGCTTAAGTTTAAAATGGCACACTCAATCCATTTGGAGTAGGCATCTACTGCAACCAAAAAACATTTTTCCCATGAAAGGACCTGCGTCGTCCACATGGATGCGTGACCATGGCTTGGCGGGCCAGGACTAAGGGGGGGCTTCCCTGGGTGCGTTGCCCAGCTGAGCACACGTGTTCCAGGTCTGCATCTATCCCTGGCCACCAAACGTGTGACCTGGAAATTGCCTTCATCATGACAATACCCGTGTGCTCATTGTGAAGTTCTCTGATAAACACCTCTCTGCCCATCTGGGGCATGCCTACTCAGTTTCCCCACAGTAGGCAATCGACCTGAATCAAGAGTTCATCCTTGCGCCTATGAAATGGTTTAAATTCCTCAGGGCATGCCCTGTACGTGGCTGCCCAGTCCCCATTCAGGACACATTTCTTAACTAGAGACAGTAGCGGGTCTTTCCTTGTCCAGACTTTAATCTGATGGGCTGTCACAGGTGAACCTTCGCTTTCAAAAGCTTCAACAGCCATGACCATCTCAGCATCATGCTCAGTTGCCCCCTCAGTGGTGGCTAGTGGGAGCCTGTTGAGTGCATTGGCGCAGTTTTCAGTGCCCGGTCTGTGCCGAATTGTGTAATCATAGGCAGCTAACATAAGTGCCCACCTCTGTATGCGGGCCGATGTATTTGCATTTATGGCCTTGTTGTCGGCCTAAAGGGACGTTAGGGGTTTGTCATCTGTCTCCAGCTCAAATTTCCTGCCAAACAGGCACTGGTGCATTTTTTTTTACTGCATATACACATGCTAGCACTTCCTTTTCTACCGTCCTGTAGCCCCTTTTTGCCTGGGACAGACTTCTGGAGGCATAAGCTACCAGCTGTAACTGACCCTTGGCATTCACGTGCTGCAACACACACCCGACCCCATAGGACGACGCATCGCACGTTAAAACAAGTTTCTTACACAGGTCATATAACGTTAACATATTGTTGGAGCATAACAAATTGCGTGCTCTATTAAAAGCCCTTTCCTAGCTGTCCCCCCAGACCCAATCGCGACTTTTGCGTAGGAGCAAGTGCAGTGGCTCTAACAGCGTGCTCAATTTGGGAGGAAACTTACCAAAATAGTTCAGGAGCCCCAGGAACGAACGCAGCTCCGTCGTGTTACGGGGTCTGGGTGCTCTCTGTATCGTTTCCGTTTTGGACGCAGTAGGTCTGATCCCGTCTGCTGCTACCCTCCTCCCCAGGAATTCTACCTCTGGAGCTAAAAAGATGCACTTCGCCTTTTTCAGTCGCAGCCCTACCCGGTCCAGCCTGCATAGCACCTCCTCCAGGTTGTGGAGGTGTTCTTCAGTATCGCGACCCATGATGAGGATGTCGTCTTGAAAAACCACCATCCTTGGAATCGACTTGAGGAGGCTTTCCAGATTTCGCTGAAAGATCGCAGCGGCCGAACGAATCCCGAATGGACATCTGTTATACTCAAACAACCCCTTGTGTGTCGTGATGGTGGTCAGCTTCTTCGACTCACTCGCCAGCTCCTGGGTCATATAAGCTGAGGTCAGGTCCAATTTTGAAAAAAGTTTGCCACCGGATAGCGTCGCAAAGAGGTCCTCTGCTCTCGGTAGCGGGTATTGGTCTTGGAGTGACACCCGATTGATGGTGACCTTGTAATCGCCACATATCCTGACCGACCCATCCGCCTTGAGCACCGGCATGATCGGGCTCTCCCAGTCACTGAATTCGACTGGCGAGATGATGCCTTCCCTCAGCAGGCGGTCCAATTCACATTCTACCTTTTCCCGCATCACGTACGGCACCGCTCTGACGTTGTGGTGTACTGGCCTTGCGTTCGGGTTAATGTGAATCACTACCTTGGCCCCCATGAAAGTGCCAACGCCGTGTTGAAATAACGAGTAAAGTTTGTCCAGGATCTGTGAGCATGATATTCGCTCCACAGAAGAAATTGCATTGGCATCGCCCCATTTCCAGTTCATGACAGCAAGCCAACTCCTCCCCAGTAGTGCGGGACTGTCCCTCGGAACAATCCAGAGTGGCAACCTGTTCTCCAAATCTTTGTGGGTCACGACTACCGTGGCGCTGCCGAGCACCGGAATGATCTCCTTTGTATAGGTCGGTAGCTGTGCGTCAATTGGCAATAATTTTGGCTTCCTGGCCTTGGACGCCCACAACCTTTTGCACTGTGATACTCATCAGGGACTGGCTGGCCACCGTGTCTAGCTCCATTAATACTGGGATGCCACTGAGGAGCACTTTCATCATTATTGGTGGCATCCTGGTATATGAACTGTATATGTGCTCCACATGAACTTGCTGAACTTCAGCTTCCAGCGATTTCCCCCAGTATTCATTTGGCCTTGTAGGGCTTACATCGGGCCCGTCCTCCTTGTACATCAACCTGGCTGCAGGCTTCCTGCACATACATGCCAAGTGACCGCTGACATTGCAGTTTCTGCAGGTATATTGCTGATACCTGCAAGCTCTGGCTGGCTGTTTGCCTCCATACCTCCAGCACGAGCTGGAGGCCCCGTTGTTGGAAAGAAAAGGTCCATTACCAGTCGTTTGTCTCTGACTGTCTCTGTAACTGTCCTTAAGCGCACCATTAATAGGTGTTGATGGCCCCATTACTGGCTGCATTGTCCATTGTGATAGCGTGAATCGCCGTTCAGTTAGCCATTGTCTCTGTTGAATTCCCCATTTGAGTTCGACTACATGCTGGGGCATATCCGATTGCTCTTGCCTGCTTAGAGAACTGTGTGCCGCGTTAACAATGTTGACTCCCTGGTCGTTTGCCGCATTTGAGCCAAGATTTTTGTCATACATCGTTCTGGTCTCTTCCTCCAGAGATAATTGTCTGGGCTATCAGAGCCGCCACTTCCAAGGTCAAGTCTTTGGTCTCAATCAGTTTCCTGAAAACCCCAGCGTGCCCGATGCCCTCAATAAAAAAGTCTCGCAGCATCTCCGCTCTGCATGCATCTGGGAACTTACATAGGCTCGCCAGTTGCCAGAGATCTGCCACGAAGTCTGGAACGCTTTGCCCTTCTAGTCACCGGTGCGTGTAAAACCAGTGTCTTAAGGTGTTCCCCAATCAACTAACTGAGCTCTTCGAACGTCTTGTCTGCCAGCTTCTCTGGAACTAGGAGCTCCTTCATCAGGGAGTACGTTCTGGATCCACAAACCGTTAGGAGATGAGCCCTGCGTTTGTCGGCCGAATCCTGTCCCAACCATTTCTTAGTGACAAAACTTTGCTGTCGTCTCTCAATAAAGTCGTCCCAATCATCACCAACACAGTACCTCTCTTCTGTGCTGCTAGTGACCATGCTCGCATGGTTTAATCCCAGTTTCTCGTCGCCAATGATATGTTCTTACTATACGGTATAAATGCACACGAGGCCCATACTTGAGAGAAGGTCACTCTGTGACCAGTTACCTTTATTACCAAGACCTCAAGTGATGAAGGTGGGTGGAGCTTCCCCTTTTATACCTGAAAGTCCAGGTTAGGAGTGTCTCCCCCAAGTTCGCCCTTTGTGGTCAATGTTCTCAAGGTGTACAACTTAGGTCAGCTTATACATGGGTTACAATGACAGTTGAATACATGACAAGTGGGACCGCACTGCTTTTGATGGAAAGGTTTGTGTCATGCCTCCAGGTTGGCAATGCACAGAGCATGCACAGAGCATGCACAGAACTGACTGCTTTGAGTCCACATTGATCACTGTGATTATTGAGCTACTTCCCCCACCCCGCCATCCGCCTCCAAAGCATTGTTTATTTGACCTCCCTGTGTTGCTAATACTTTCAATTTTAAAAGATTGGGCAACACAACAACAAAATGTAGTCGCAGGCAGGATAGAAACATAGAAACATAGAAAATAGCTGCAGGAGCAGGCCATTCGGCCCTTCGAGCCTGCACCACCATTCAAGATGATCATGGCTGATCGTGCAACTTCAGTATCCCATTCCTGCTTTCTCTCCATACCCCTTGATCTCTTCAGCCGTAAGGGCCACATCCAACTCCCTTTTGAATATTTATAACGAACTGGCCTCAACAACTTTCTGTGGTAGAGAATTCCATAGGTTCACAATTCTCTAAGTGAAGAAGTTTCTCCTCATCTCAGTCCTAGATGGCTTACCCCTTATCCTTCGACTGTGACCCCTGGTTCTGGACTTCCCCAACATCAGGAACATACTTCCTGCATCTAACCTGTCCAATCCCGTCAGAATTTTATATGTTTCTATGAGATCCCCTCTCATTCTTCTAAATTCCAGTGAATATAAGCCTAGTCGATCCAGTCTTTCTTCATATGTCAGTCCTGCCATCCCGGGAATCAGTCTGGTGAACCTTCACTGCACTCCCTCAATAGCAAGAATCACCTTCCTCAGATTAGAAGACCAAAACTGTACACAATATTCAAGGTGTGGCCTCACCAAGGCCCTGTACAACTGCAGCAAGACCTCACTGCTCCTATACTCAAATCCTCTCGCTATGTAGGTCAACATGCCATTTAACTTCTTCACCGTCTGCTGTACCTGCATGCTCACAATCAATGACTGATATACCATGACACCCAGGTCTCGTTGCACCTCCCCTTTTCCTAATCGGTCACCTTTCAGATAATATTCTGCCTTCCTGTTTTTGCCACCAAAGTGGATAACCTCACATTTATCCATATTATACCGCATTTGCCATGCATTTGCCCACTCACCTAACCTGTCCAAGTCACCCTGCAGCCTCTTAGCATCCTCCTCACAGCTCACACTGACACCCAGCTTAGTGTCATCTGCAAACTTGGAGATATTACGTTCAATTCCTTCATCTAAATAATGAATGTATATTGTAAATAGCTGGGGGCCCAGCACTGAACCTTGTGGTCCACCACTAGTCACTGCCTGCCATTCCGAAAAGGACCCGGTTATTCCTAATCTTTGCTTCCTGTCTGCCAACCTGTTCGCTATCCACTTCAATACATTACCCCCAATACAATGTGCTTTAATTTTGCACACAAATCTCTTTTGTGGGACCTTGTCAAAAGCCTTTTGGAAGTCCAAATATATCACATCCACTGGTTCTCCCTTATCCACTCTGCTAGTTACATCCTCAAAAAATTCTAGAAGATTTGTCAAGCATGATTACCCTTTCATAAATCCATACTGACTTGGACCGATCCTATCACTGTCCAAATGCGCTGCTATTATGCCTTTAATAATTGATTCAAACATTTTCCCCACGACCGATGTCAGGCTACCCGGTCTATAATTCCTTGTTTTCTCTCTCCCTCCTTTTTTAAAAAGTGGGGTTACATTAGCTACCCTCCAATCCATAGGAACTGATCCAGAGTCAATAGAATGTTGGAAAATAACCACCAATGCATCCACTATTTCTAGGGCCACTTCCTTAATTACTCTGGGATGCAGACTATCAGGCCCTGGGGATTTATCTGCCTTTATTGCGACACTGGAGCTGCGAGTGGATGAACTCCGGAGCATCCACGATGCTGAGAATGACGTGAATAGTACATTTAGTGAGTTGGTCTTACCACAGGTAAAGGGTACACAGCCAGATAGGGAATGGGTGACCAACAGGAAGTGTAGTGCAAGGAAGGTAGTGCAGGGGTCCCCTGCGGTCATCCCCCTGCAAAACAGATATACCAGTTTGGGTACTGTTGACGGGGATGACTCATCAGCGGACGTCAGCAGCAGCCAAGTTCATGGCACCATGGTTGGTTCTGCTGCACAGGAGGGCAGGAAAAAGAGTGGGAGAGCTATAGTGATAGGAGATTCAATTGTAAGGGGAATAGATAGACGTTTCTGCGGCCGCAACCGAGACTGCAGGATGGTATGTTGCCTCCCTGGTGCAAGGGTCAAGGATGTCTCGGAGCGGGTGCAGGTCATTCTGAAAAGGGTGAACAGCCAGTTGTTGTGCTGCATATAAGTACCAACGATACAGGTAAAAAATGGGATGAGGTCCTAGAAGATGAATTTAGGGAGCTAGGAGCTAAATTAAAAAGTAGGACCTCAAAAGTAGTAATCTCAGGATTGCTACCAGTGCCACGTGCTAGTCAGAGTAGGAATCACAGGATAGCTCAGATGAATACATGGCTTGAGGAGTGGTGCAGAGGGGAGGGATTCAAATTCCTGGGACATTGGAACTGATTCTGGGGGAGGAGGGATAGTACAAACTAAAAACCGGACTGTCTGCACCTGGGCAGGACTGGAACCAATGTCCTAGGGGGAGTGTTTGCTAGTGCTGTTGGGGAGGAGTTAAACTAATATGGCAGGGGAATGGGAACCTATGCAGGGAAACAGAGGGAAGTAGAATGGGGGCAGAAGCAAAAGATAGAAAGATGAAAAGTAAAAGTGGAGGGCAGAGAAACCTAAGGCAAAAAGCAAAAAGGGCCATGTTACAATAAAATTCTAAAGGGGCAAAGTGTGTTAAAGAAAGACAAGCCTGAAGGCTCCGTGCCTCAATGCGAGTATTCGGAATAAAGTGGACGAATTAACTGCACAGATAGCGGTTAATGGGTATGATGTAATTGGCATCACGGAGACATGGCTCCAGGGTGACCAAGGCTGGGAACTCAACATCCAGGGGTATTCAACATTTAGGAAGGAGAGACAGAAAGGAAAAGGAGGCGGGGTGGCATTGCTGGTTAAAGAGGAAATTAATGCAATCGTAAGAAAGGACATTAGCTTGGATGATGTGGAATCGGTATGAGTGGAGCTACGGAATACGAAGGGGCGGAAAACGCTCGTGGGAGTTGTGTACAGACCACCAAACAGTAGTAGTAAGGTTGGGGACAGTATCAAACAAGAAATTAGGGACGCATGCAATAAAGGTACAGCAGTTATCATGGGTGACTTTAATCTACATATTGAATGGGCTTACCAAACTGGTAGCAATGCGGTAGAGGAGGATTTCCTGGAGTGTATTAGGAATGGTTTTCTAGACCAATATATCGAGGAACCAACTAGGGATCTGGCCATCCTAGACTGGATGATGTGTAATGAGAAATGACTAATGAGCAATTTGTTGTGCGAGACCCCTTGGTGAAAAGTGACCATAACATGGTAGAATTCTTTATTAAGATGGAGAGTGACACAGTTAATTCAGAAACTAGGGTCCTGAACTAAGGAAAGGTAACTTCAATGGTTTGAGGCGTGAATAGGTTTGGATAGACTGACAAATGATACTTAAAGGGTTGACGGTGGATAAGCAATGGCAAACATTTAAAGATCACATGGATGATCTTCAACAATTGTACATCCCTGTCTGGAGTAAAAATAAAACTGGGAAGGTGGCTCAACCGTGGTTAACAAGGGAAATTAAGGATAGTGTTAAATTCAAGGAAGAGGCATATAAATTGGCCAGAAAAAGCAGCAAACCTGAGGACTGGGAGAAATTTAAAATTCAGCAGAGAAGAAGAAAGGGTTTAATTAAAAGGGGGAAAATAGAGTACGAGAAGAAGCTTGCCGGGAACATAAAAACTGACTGGAAAAGCTTCTATAGATATGTGAAGAGAAAAAGATTAGTGAAGACAAACGTAGGTCCCTTGCAGTTGGGTTCAGGTGAATTTATAATGGGGGACAAAGAAATGGCAAACCAACTGAACAAATACTTTGGTTCTGTCTTCACGAAGGAAGACACAAATAACCTTCTGGAAGTACTAGAAGACCGAGGGTCTAATGAGAAGACGGAACTAAAGGATATCCTTATTGTCATGTATTTAACTGTCATTGTAACCCATGTATAAACTGACCTAAGTTGTCCACCGTGAGAACATTGACCACTAGGTGGTGAACTTGTGGAAGACACTCCTAACCTGGACTTTCAGGTATAAAAGGGGAAGCTCCACCCACCTTCATCACTTCAGTGCTGGCTAATAAAGGTACTGGTCACAGAGTGACCTTCTCTCAAGTATGGGCCTCGTGTGCATTTATATTGTATAGTCAAGACATTTTATTGGCGACGAGAAACTGGGATTTAAACCACGTGAGCATGGCCACTAGCAGCACAGATGAGAGGTACTGTGTTGGTGATGATTGGGATGATTTTATTGAGAGGCAACAGCAAAGTGTCATCACTAAGGAATGGCTGGGACAGGATTCTGCCGACAAATGCAAGGTTCATCTCCTGACGGTTTGTGGATCCGAGACGTACTCCCTGATGAAGGACCTTCGAGCGCCAGAGAAGCCGGCGGACAAGACTTTTGAAGAGCTCAGTAAGTTGATCGGGAAACACTTTAAAGCGGCAAGCAGCATGCACATGGCAAGACACCGATTTTACACACACCGGCAGCGAGAAGGGCAAAGCGTTCCAGACTTCGTGGCAGACCTCCGGCGACTGGCGAGCCTATGCATGTTCCCAAATGCATGCAGAGCGGAGATGCTGCGAGACTTTTTTATTGAGGGCATCGGGCATGCTGGAGTTTTCAGGAAACTGATTGAGACCAAAGACTTGACCCTGGAAACGGCGGCTTTGATGGCCCAGACATTTATCTCAGGGGAGGAAGAGACCAGAATAATGCTGACAAAAATCTTGGTTTAAATGCAGCAAATGTACAGGGAGTCAACATTGTTAACGCGGCACACAGTTCTCCAGGCAGATAGGGGCAATCTGATATGCCCGAGCCTGTAGTCGAACCCAAAGGGGGAATTAAACAGAGACAATGGCTAGCTGAACGGCGATTCATGCCATCACAAGGGACAATGCGGCCAGTAATGGGGCCATCAACACCTGTCAATGGTGCGCTTAAGGACAGTTACAGAGATAGTCAGAGACGATCGACTGTAATGGACCTTTTGTTTCCAACAACGGCTATTGTTGGAGGTGTGGAGGCAAACACCCAGCCAGAGCCTGCAGGTATCAGCAATATACCTGCAGAAACTGCAATGTCAGCGGTCACTTGGACGTATGTGCAGGAAGCCTACAGCCAGGTTGATGTACGAGGAGGAAATGGACGATGTAAGCCCTATGAGGTCAAATGGACACTGGGGGAAATCGCTGGAAGCTGAAGTTCAGCGAGTTCATGTGGAGAACATATACAGTTCATACACCAGGACGCCACCGATAATGATGAAAGTGATCTTCAATGGCATCCCAGTATCAATGGAGCTAGACACAGAGGCCAGCCAGTTCCTGATGAGCATCAAACAGTTCGACAAGTTGTGGGCGTCCAAGGCCAGGAGGTCAAAATTATTGCCAATTGACGCACAGCTACGGACATATACAAAGGAGATCATTCTGATGCTAGGTAGCGCCACGGTAGTCGTGACCCACAAAGATTCGGAGAACAGGTTGCTACTCTGGATTGTCCTGGGGGACGGTCCCGCACTACTCGGGAGGAGTTGGCTGGCTGTCATGAACTGGAAATGGAGCGATGTCAATGCAATTTCTTCTGTGGAGCGAATATCATGCTCACAGGTCCTGGACAAATTTGACTCACTATTTCAACCCGGCATTGGCACTTTCATGGGGACCAAGGTAGTGATTCACATAAACCCGAACGCAAGGCCAGTGCGCCACAAGGCCAGAGCGGTGCTGTACGTGATGCGGGAAAAGATAGAAGGCGAATTGGACCGCCTGCTGAGGGATGGCATCATCTCGCCAGTCGAATTCAGTGACTGGGCGAGCCCGATTGTGCCGCTGCTTAAGGCGGATGGGTCGGTCAGGATATGTGGTGATTACAAGGCCACCATCAATCGGGTGTCACTCCAAGACCAGTACCCGCTACCGAGAGCGGAGGACCTCTTTGCGACGCTATCCAGTGGCAAACTTTTATCAAAATTGGACCTGATCTCAGCTTACATGACCCAGGAGTTGGTGAGTGAGTCAAAGAAGCTGACCACCATCACAACACACAAGGGGTTGTTTGGGTACAACAGATGTCCGTTTGGGATTCGCTCGGCCGCCGCGATCTTTCAATGAAATATGGAAAGCCTCATCAAGTCGATTCCAAGGACAGTGCTTTTTCAAGACAACATCCTCATCATGGGTTGTGATACTAAAGAACACCTCCGCAACCTGGAGGAGGTGCTACGCAGACTGGACCGGATAGGGCTGCGACTGAAAAAGGCGAAGTGCGTCTTCCAAGCTTCAGAGGTAGAATTCCTGGAGAGGAGGGTAGCAGCAGATGGGATCAGACCTACTGCGTCCAAAATAGAAGCAATTCAGAGAGCACCCAGACCCCATAACACGACGGTGCTGCGTTTGTTCCTGGGGCTCCTGAACTATTTTGGTAACTTTCTTCCCAAATTGAGCACGCTTTTAGAGCCGCTACACGAGCAAAAGTCACGAATGGATTTGGGGGTCAGCCAGGAAAGGGCTTTTGATGGAGTAAAACAAATTTTGTGCTCTAAGAATCTGTTAACGCTATATGACCCATGGAAGAAACTCGTTTTAACGTGCGATGCGTCGTCCTATGGGGTCGGGTGTGTGTTGCAGCATGCTAATGCCAAGGGTCAGTTACAGCCGGTAGCTTATGCCTCCAGAAGTCTGTCCCAGGCAGAATGGGTCTACGGGATGGTAGAAAAGGAAGCGCTTGACTGTATATATGCTGTAAAAAAAAAATGCACCAGTACCTGTTTGGCAGGAAATTTGAGCTGCAGACAGATCACAAGCCCCTAACGTCCCATTTGGCTGACAACAAGGCCATAAATGCAAATGCATCGGCCCACATACTCACATTAGCTGCCTATGACTATACAATTCGGCACAGACCGGGCACTGAAAACTGCGCCGATGCACTCAGCAGGCTCCCACTAGCCACCACCGAGGGGGCAACCGAGCATGCTGCTGAGATAGTCATGGCTGTTGAAGCTTTCGAAAGCGAAGGCTCACCAGTGACAGCCCGTCAGATTAAAGTCTGGACAAATAAAGACCCGCTACTGTCTTTAGTTAAGAAATGTGTCCTAAATGGGGACTGGGCAGCCACGTACGGGGCATGCCCTGAGGAATTCAAACCATTTCACAGGCGCAAGGATGAACTCTCGATTCAGGCCGATTGCCTACTATGGGGAAACCGAGTAGTCATGCCCCAGATGAGCAGAGAGATGTTCATCAGAGAACTCCACAATGAGCACCCGGGCATTGTCATGATGAAGGCAATTGCCAGGTCACACGTTTGGTGGCCAGGGATAAATGCAGACCTGGAACTTTGTGTTCGTGGGGGGAACACGTGTGCCCAGCTGGGCAATGCACCCAGGGAAGCCCCCCTTAGCCCCTGGTCCTGGCCCGCCAAGCCATGGTCACGCATCCATGTGGACTACACAGGTCCTTTCATGGGAAAAATGAATTTGGTTGTCGTCGACAAAATGGATCGAGTGTGAATTCTCAATTCAAGCACATCCTCTGCCACGGTAGAAAGTCTACAGGCAATGTTCGCCGCCCATGGTCTACCGGACGTCTTGATCAGTGACAATGGCCCGTGCTTTACAAGCATTGAATTCCAGGACTTCATGGCAGGAAATGGTATCAACCATGTCAGAATGGCACCGTTCAAGCCGGCCTCAAACGGCCAGGCGGAACAAGCAGTGCAGATAATCAAACAGGGGATGCTCAGAATCCAAGGGGGTTCCCTACAAAGCCGCTTATCACGCCTCCTGTTGGCCAGTAGATCCCGACCACATTCGCTCACAGGGGTCTCACCCGCAGAGCTACTAATGAAAAGGACGCTCAAAACCAGGTTATCCCTTCTACACCCTACTATGAAAGAAATTGTAGAGAGCAGGCGCCTGTCACAATGTGACTGCCATGACGTGAATGTGAGGCCGCGATGTATTGATGTCAATGACCCTATCTTTGTCCTCAACTATGCTGCAGGGCCCAAATGGCTCGCAGGCACTGTGATTGCCAAAGAGGGGAATAGGATTCTAGTAGTTAAACTTACCAATGAACTTACCAAATCTGCCGCAAACACGTGGATCAAACAAAAAGGAGGTTCAACAACCCCATAGAAGAAGCAGAGGAAGAACACGATGTAGAGTTAACTCCTCCACAGGTGACCGAACACCGGAACCAAGCGGTGGAGAGCCCAGTCACTGTGGGCAATCTGGACAGGCCTGAGGCAGGACAGGTCTGGACAGGAGGCCGGAGCCCCAACTCAGGCGCTCTGGCATAAACCACCAGAGAAACTTAACCTGTGATCCCAATAAGACTTTGGGGGTAAGGTGATGTCATGTGTTTAACTGTCATTGTAACCCATATAAAAACTGACCTAAGTTGTACACCGTGACAACATTGGCCACTAGGTGGTGAACTTGTGGAAGACACTCCTAACCTGGACTTTCAGGTATAAAAGGGGAAGCTCCACCCACCTTCATCGCTTCAGTACTGGCTAATAAAGGTTACTGGTCACAGAGTGACCTTCTCTCAAGTATGGGCCTCGTGTGCATTTATACTGTACAGTCAGGACATATTACTTATTAAGCGGGAAATTGGGTTCGGGAAATTGATGGGATTAAAGGCCGATAAATCCCCGGGGCCTGATAGTCTGCATCCCAGAGTAGTTAAGGAAGTGGCCCGAGAAATAGTGGATGCATTGGTGATCATTTTCCAACAGTCTATCGACTCTGGATCAGCTCCTATGGACTGGAGGGTAGCTAATGTAACACCACTTTTTAAAAAGGGAGGGAGAGAGAAAGCGGGCAATTATAGACCGGTTAGCCTGACATCGGTAGTGGGGAAAATTATTAAGGATGAAATAGCAACGCATTTGGAAAGCAGTGACAGGATCGATGCAAGTCAGCATGGATTTATGAAGGGGAAATCATGCTTGACAAATCTTCTGGAATTTTTTGAGGATGGAACTAGTAGAGTGGACAAGGGAGAATCTGTGGATGTGGTGTATTTGGACTTTCAAAAGGCTTTTGACAAGGTCCCACACAAGAGATTGGTGTGCAAAATCAAAGCACATGGTATTGGGGGTAATGTGCTGACGTGGATAGAGAACTGGTTGGCAGACAGGAAGCAGAGAGCCGGGATAAATGGGTCCTTTTCAGAATGGCAGGCAGTGACCAGTGGAGTGCCGCAGGGCTCAGTGCTGGGACCCCAGCTCTTTACAATATACAATAATGATTTAGATGAAGGAATTGAGTGTACGATCTCCAAGTTTGCAGATGACACTAAACTGGGTGGTGGTGTGAGCTGTGAGGAGAACGCTAAGAGGCTGCAGGATGACTTGGACAGGTTAGGTGAGTGGGCAAATGCATGGCAGGTGCAGTATAATGTGGATAAATGTGAGGTTATCCACTTTGGGGGCAAAAACGCGAAGACAGAATATTGTCTGAATGGCGGCAGATTAGGAAAAGGGGAGGTGCAACGAGACCTGGGTGTCATGGTTCATCAGTCATTGAAAGTTGGCATATAGGTACAGCAGGTGGTGAAGAAGGCAAATGGTATGTTGGCCTTCATAGCGAGGGGATTTGAGTATAGGAACAGGGAGGTCTTACTGCAGTTGTACAGGGCCTTGGTGAGGCCTCACCTGGAATATTGTGTTCAGTTTTGGTCACCTCATCTGAGGAAGGACATTCTTGCTATTGAGGGAATGCAGCGAAGGTTCACCAGACTGATTCTTGGGATGGCTGGACTGACATATGAGGAGAGACTGGATCAACTGGGCCTTTATACATTGGAGTTTAGAAGGATGAGAGGGGATCTCATAGAAACATATAAGATTCTGACGGGACGGGACAGGTTAAATGCAGGTAGAATGTTCCCGATGTTGGGGAAGCCCAGAACCAGGGGACACAGTCTTAAGATAAGGGGTAGGCCATTTAGGACTGAGATGAGGAGAAACATCTTCACTCAGAGAGTTGTTAACCTGTGGAATTCCCTACCGCAGAGAGTTGTTGATGCCAGTTCATTGGATATATTCAAGAGGGAGTTAGATATGGCCCTTACGGCTAAAGGGTTATGGAGAGAAAGCAGGAAAGGGGTACTGAAGGAATGATCAGCCATGATCTTATTGAATGATGGTGCAGGCTCGAAGGGCCGAATGGCCTACTCCTGCACTTATTTTCTATGTTTCTATGTTTCAATCCCATCAATTTCCCTCACACAATTTCCTGACTAATAGGATTTCCTTCAGTTCCTCCTTCTCGCTGGACCCTCGGTCCCCTAGTATTTCGGAAGGTTATTTTTGTCTTCTTAGTGAAGACAGAACCAAAGTATTTATTCAATTGGTCTGCCATTTCTTTGTTCCTCATTATAAATTCACTTGATTCTGACTGTAAAGGACCTACATTTGTCTTCACTAATCGTTTTCTCTTCACATATCTATCGAAACTTTTGCTGTCAGTTTTTATGTTCACTGCAAACTTACTCTCATACTCTTTTTTCCCCCTCCTAATTAAACCCTTTGTTCTCCTCTGCTGAATTCTAATTTTCTCCCACTCCTCAGGTTTGCTACTACTTCTGGCCAATTTATATGCCTCTTCCTTGGATTTAACACTATCCCTAATTTCCCTTGTAAGCCACCTTTCCCGTTTTATTTTTACGCCAGAAAGAGATGTACAATTGTTGAAGTTCATCCATGTGATCTTTAAATGTTTGCCATTGCCTATCCACCGTCAACCCTTTAAGTATCATTTGCCAGTCTATCCTAGCCAATTCACGTCTCATACCATTGAAGTTACCTGGTACAAGCAAGCCTTGTACCACAGCAATAATTCCAATTTCCATGCCAGCCATTCTAAGTGGGAATAACAATACAGTTCAAATTAGTATTGAATTTGGAGCTGCACAAGCTAAAGATTCCTACAAAAGGAGCTTGTGAGTTTTCTGGAGTCGGGGGTGGGGGGGGTGGGGGGTGGGGGGTGGTGGGTGGGCAGCGACGGGGGGGGGTTGTGGAGGTGGGGTGGGGGCGGGGGTGGGCGGGGGGGGGGAGGAGGAGTATTGGTGGCGGTTATCACATCAATTTGTGCTGGATTCTGAACTCAGCCCCCAAAAAGGTAAGGAATAGTAGTCTCACCCATTGGAGATTAAACAAGCTCAAAATAACAGGAACAGAGTAATTAAGGTTTTGGGAGGTGGTGTACTTCCCAGCAGTAAAAGTGACTAAGTGTGCCATTACTCTACCTTGGGCTGTAATGATAATGGTATGACCTGAAACATATTGACAGGGGCCTGAGAACATTCTGTACTGTTGGAACTCCGTAGCTTCCTTGGCAAACGACTTCGAAGAGAGCAGACCCCGAGCAGCAAGGACATTGCTGAAGTTGCTGTGAACGGCGATGTAATTGCAAGGCAAATCGTGCCATTACTCGTTTACTACGAAGTGTTAAAATATGTATTTATTTGGAAGGAGTTTAGGCCCTGATTTTAACTCGGGCGTCAGTTAACATAAGAACATAAGAACATAAGAAATAGGAGCAGGAGTAGGCCATACGGCCCCTCGAGCCTGCTCCACTATTCAATGAGACCATGGCTGATCCGATCATGGACTCAGCTCCACTTCCCTGCCCACTCCCCATAACCTTATCAGTTAAGAAACTGTCCATCTCTGTCTTAAATTTATTCAATGTCCCAGCTTCCACAACTCTCTGAGGCAACGAATTCCACAGACCCACAACCCTCAGAGAAGAAATTTCTCCTCAACTCAGTTTTACATGGGCGGCCCCGTATTCTAAGATAGGGGAGACTAGAACCAATCAGTGAAAACATCGGGGCCGAAATTCACCGTCCCCGAAGGGATGGCTACCGTGGATTTTTTGCGGTCGATCGAAAAAACTTGATCGGCCGCCACGGTTGAGGACTTTTCCCTCCCCGAGCCATATTCAGCTCGGGGGGAATTTGAGCTGTGTGCACTTCCGCCAGAAACGGCGCGGTGAAGCCGGAGTAAAGGAGAAGTTTTGTGCGGTGAGGGAAGCAGCAGCCGGGCCGGGCCGCTGGAAAAAGGACACCACCTGGATTTTGAGCTCTAAAAAAAGGTAGGACTTCAGGCGGTGCCCCCGCCAGGTATTCGAGTCGGTGCTCGAACGCAACGATTGGGGCCCTTCGGCAGGAAAATATTTTAATTAAGTTTTGAGTTGAATTTAAAGTGTAATAAGTTGTCGTGATTGTTTTTGCTTCATTAAACCTGCTGACTGTTTAGTGGAGGTCTGTATGTGGGCTGCAGAGACCTGCTTGGCAGGGTTCACCCTGACGATGCGACGAGTGTTGGCAGGGCGACACGTCGTACACCTGGTCAGACGCAGGGCGTCACGCAGGAGAAGGCATCGCCGTCAGCACCGTGCAGAGAGGCAGTGCGCAAGGGAGGCAGCAGCCATGGCTGCACAACCGAGAGAAGGGCCTGCATATGTGCACAGACCAGCAGCTAGAGAGGGTGTTCAGGAGGAGGGTGAGGGATGCTGCCCCCCCCCCCACCCTTCCAAATACTGGGAGAGGAGCCTTTGCAGCAAGAGCCTCCACAGGAGCCTGAGAATGAGGAGGACCAGGGAGATGGCCAGCAGGCAGCTGCCAGGGGAGGTGGCCAACGCAGATGTGGGGGAAGGAGGCCCTACCCTCAAAGGGTCTACAGACCTCAGTTCCCCTTCCTCCAGTTCAGTGATGAGCAATGCCTGCGAAGGCTACAATTTTGGACGGAAGTGCTGAGGGAGCTCTGCACTGTCCTAAGGGAAGACCTGCAGCCTCAAACACGCCTCAGGACTGCCCTCACCGTACTCGACGGGGTCTTTCCAGTCTGCCACTCCAGACATTGGCAACCTCTCCCAATTCTCGGCACATCGGTGCATCCGGCAGGTCCCAGATGCACTGTGCAGGAAACAGGTCCCAATGACAAGGAACAAACAGATGGAGCAGTCGGCCGGATTTGCACGAATGGCAGGCTTCCCGAGGGTGCAGGGTACCACTGACTGCACACACGTTGGGCTGAGGGCACCACATCATCACCCCGAGATCTTTGTGAACCGCAAAGGCTTCCACTCGCTGAACGTCCAGCTCGTGTGTGACCATCACCGTCAGATCCTGGCAGTTGATGTGAGGTACCCAGGCAGCAGCCATGACTCATTCATTCTGCACCAGACCAGTGTGCCCACCGTCTTCACCAGCCCGAATCAGGAGTGCGGTTGGCTGTTTGGGGACGAGGGATATTCCCTGTCCACTTGGCTGCTCACTCCACTGCGGATCCCCAGGACAGCGGCAGAGCATGCATACAATAACATGCATTGTGCCACAGGTGCATCATCGAACAGTGCATCGGCATCCTCAAGCTGAGGTTCCGGTGCCTGGTCCGCTGTGGTGGCACCTTGCCTCAACGGGTCTCCATAATCGTTGTGGTGTGCTGCATGCTGCACAACCTGGCTATCATGAGGGGACAGCCGCTGGAGGTCGAGCCAGAAGTACCACCTGAGGAGGAGGAGGAGGCGAAGGAGGAGGAGGAAGATCCCTGTCGCCTCCAAGCTCGGAGGCGTCGTCCCCATCACAACCCTGGATAGGGAGGTGCAGCTGTGTCTCATGGCTGCTCGCTTTAGATAATCCCAACCACACATGACCCTTCAGCTCCTACTTTCAATGGCCATCGCAATGAGTGCCTGAATGCAGAATTGCCCACTCCCAGATGAAACACCTGGCTAGATATATGTGCCAAAAATAAAGATTTATCCAATTATCCAAATCACTGCAAAAACAGACCATAAAGAACAATATAATAATACTGTAATCATTTTTTACCCCTGTGCATTTCACTATAACACCTGTTTCGCGTGAATACCCTAATACTACGCCTAACTGTCATCACTGTGGCTGCATCATGGTTCCGGGCAGGCCGCTGTGGTTGTTGTCTGGGACCTACAGCAGTCCTTCTAGGATGCCCTGGAACACCTCTGGGCTGGAAGGGCCAGATGCAGACTGGCCAGCACCCTCCTGGGATCTCCATCCATGCATTACGTACTGGCGGTCTGCCAGGTCTCCCCACGTCAGGAAACAGTATTCTTCTTCTGTCCTCCACACCGTCCATCAGTGTTTCCAGCTCCATATCAGTGAACCAATTGGCTCTCCTTGCACCTCTTACACCAGCCATTCTTCCAAACTTCTTCCCCCCTCAGGGCCTTGCTGCAAACCCTGCCCTTTAAAAAGGCCAGCGGGCAGCTAGCTCATAGAAACATAGAAACATAGAAAATAGGTGCAGGAGTAGGCCATTCGGCCCTTCTAGCCTGCACCGCCATTCAATGAGTTCATGGCTGAACATGCAACTTCAGTACCCCATTCCTGCTTTCTCACCATACCCCTTGATTCCCCTAGTAGTAAGGACTTCATCTAACTCCTTTTTGAATGTATTTAGTGAATTGGCCTCAACAACTTTCTGTGGTAGAGAATTCCACAGGTTCACCACTCTCTGGGTGAAGAAATTCCTCCTCATCTCGGTCCTAAATGGCTTCCCCCTTATCCTTAGACTGTGTCCCCTGGTTCTGGACATCCCCAACATTGGGAACATTCTTCCTGCATCTAACCTGTCTAACCCCGTCAGAATTTTAAACGTTTCTATGAGGTCCCCTCTCATTCTTCTGAACTCCAGTGAATACAAGCCCAGTTGATCCAGTCTTTCTTGATAGGTCAGTCCCGCCATCCCGGGAATCAGTCTGGTGAACCTTCGCTGCACTCCCTCAATAGCAAGAATGTCCTTCCTCAGGTTAGGAGACCAAAACTGTACACAATACTCCAGGTGTGGCCTCACCAAGGCCCTGTACAATTGTAGCAACACCTCCCTGCCCCTGTACTCAAATCCCCTCGCTATGAAGGCCAACATGCCATTTGCTTTCTTAACCGCCTGCTGTACCTGCATGCCAACCTTCAATGACTGATGTACCATGACACCCAGTTCTCTTTGCACCTCCCCTTTTCCTAATCTGTCACCATTCAGATAATAGTCTGTCTCTCAGTTTTTACCACCAAAGTGGATAACCTCACATTTATCCACATTATATTTCATCTGCCATGCATTTGCCCACTCACCTAACCTATCCAAGTCGCTCTGCAGCCTCATAGCATCCTCCTCACAGCTCACACTGCCACCCAACTGAGTGTCATCCGCAAATTTGGAGATACTACATTTAATCCCCTCGTCTCAATCATTAATGTACAGTGTAAACAGCTGGGGCCCCAGCACAGAACCTTGCGGTACCCCACTAGTCACTGCCTGCCATTCTGAAAAGTACCCATTTACTCCTACTCTTTGCTTCCTGTCTGACAACCAGTTCTCAATCCATGTCAGCACACTACCCCCAATCCCATGTGCTTTAACTTTGCACATTAATCTCTTGTGTGGGACCTTGTCGAAAGCCTTCTGAAAGTCCAAATATACCACATCAACTGGTTCTCCCTTGTCCACTCTACTGGAAACATCCTCAAAAAATTCCAGAAGATTTGTCAAGCATGATTTCCCTTTCACAAATCCATGCTGACTTGGACCTATCATATTACCTCTTTCCAAATGCACTGCTATGACATCCTTAATAATTGATTCCATCATTTTACCCACTACCGATGTCAGGCTGACCGGTCTATAATTCCCCGTTTTCTCTCTCCCTCCTTTTTTAAAAAGTGGGGTTACATTGGCTACCCTCCACTCCATAGGAACTGATCCAGAGTCAATGGAATGTTGGAAAATGACTGTCAATGCATCCACTATTTCCAAGGCCACCTCCTTAAGTACTCTGGGATGCAGTCCATCAGGCCCTGGGGATTTATCGGCCTTCAATCCCATCAATTTCCCCAACACAATTTCCCGACTAATAAGGATTTCCCTCAGTTCCTCCTCCTTACTAGACCCTCCGACCCCTTTTATATCCGGAAGGTTGTTTGTGTCCTCCTCAGTGAATACCGAACCAAAGTACTTGTTCAATTGGTCCGCCATTTCTTTGTTCCCCGTTATGACTTCCCCTGATTCTGACTGCAGGGGACCTACTTTTGTCTTTACTAACCTTTTTCTCTTTACATATCGATAGAAACTTTTGCAATCTGTCTTAATGTTCCCTGCAAGCTTCTTCTCGTACTCCATTTTCCCTGCCCTAATTTCGTCCTCCTCTGCTGAGTTCTAAATTTCTCCCAGTCCCCAGGTTCACTGCTATTTCTGGCCAATTTGTATGCCACTTCCTTGGCTTTAATGCTATCCCTGATTTCCCTTGATAGCCACGGTTGAGCCACCTTCCCTTTTTTATTTTTACGCCAGACAGGAATGTACAATTGTTGTAGTTCATCCATGCGGTCTCTAAATGTCATTAGAAACCCTTACTTGCATACAGAATTTCTCAGCAGTGATAATGCTCAAATTAAGACAGCCACACCGCTGAAAATTCCAATTTGCAAGGGTTCATTTGCGCTGGAATCCATTTTTTTCACTTTTGGAGTTGAATATGGGGTGGCCCAGCCAAGAAAAACTTTGGCACTAATGGCCACAAAAAGGTGGGGGGGGGGTCACCAGCTTTCCAGTGGTACTGAATTTCGGGGCTGTCATGTATCTTACATTATTATATATAACTGTATTCTAACATGCTATACATGACTGTAATAAGACATGACCTGTAACCACCAGCATACCTTACCACCGGGGGTGCACTTGCAAGAGACAAGTATATAAGGACAGGTCTCAGGCAAGTGCAGCATTCCAGAGCGGTGAAATAAAGGTGCAGGTCCAGAGTGACCTTGACTTCACTACATGCCTCGTGTGAATCTGTACTGAGGGGACAGGACTTTACAGTGGCGACGGGTTACAGGATTACAGAATCCACAGAATGGCGAACAACGGATCAGATGAAAAGTACAATGCAGGAGACAATTGGGAGGACTTTATAGAAAGGCTCCAGCAAAGCTTTGTAATCAAAGACTGGTTAGGCGACGATAAGGCAGACAAGAGAAGAGCCCATCTCTTGACCAGCTGTGGCTCGAAAACATACGCTTTAATGAAGGATCTGTTGGCACCTGAGAAATCAGCAAGCAAGTCGTTTGAAGAATTGAGCACACTGGTAAGAGACCACCTGAAGCCAGCGAGCAGCCTACACATGGTCAGACACAGGTTCTACAACTACAGACGCTGTGTGGGCCAGAGCATATCCGACTTCGTGGCGGAACTTCCGAGGTTGACTAGTTTATGTGAGTTCTCCGATGAACTGAGGAGAGAAATGCTGAGAGACTTTTTCATTGAAGGAATAGGTCACGCAGGCATATTCTGAAAGCTCATAGAGACCAAGAACCTGACCTCAGAGGCAGCAGCACTGGTTGTACAGACATTCTTGGTAGGGGAAGAAGAAACGAGGTTGATTTACAATGCAGGTACGACAACTAACAAAATATCGGAACAAGGAGTTCACAGCATTAGAAAAGCTGCTACTCCCACACACAGACAAAACCGGCAGAACAGGCTTTCGACAGCAAGCAGTGGCAACAGAAGCCATCAAGGGCCACAGGAACTGCCGTTCACACCTCATCAACCCACAATGCGAGCAATCAACTACAAACTGAGAGAAGCTCAAGAGAGATCAGCCAGACGCAGCTCATTCTTTGCAAGCAGTCTGTGCTGGAGGTGTGGGGGTGGGCACTCATCAAGGGGATGTCGATTTCAGCAGGCTGTTTGCAGGAACTGTGAATATACAGGGCATTTGGCCCGCATGTGCAAAAAACCGGCAGCTCGGCTGGTATACGAATCGGATGGGTCGGAAAGCGGACCAGAAGACAGTGGGGACAGTACCCGGGACACCGATGTACAGCGGGTCAACACGATCAATGGCCGCTGCTCCTACGACAGGACGCCTCCTATAATGATGAGGGTCCTACTCAAAGGGATATCTGTCAACATGGAGCTGGATACAGGAGCGAGTCAATCTCTCATGGGCGCTCAACAATTTGAACAACTGTGGCCGCATAAAAGAGACAGACCAAAACTCACAAGGGTCGACATCAAACTAAGGACCTATACCAAAGAAATCGTACCAGTCCTTGGCAGCGCCATGCTCTCTGTCACACACAAAGGGACAGTGAACCGACTTCCCCTGTGGATTGTCCCCAGAGACCCCCCAGGCACTGCTGGGGGGAAGGTGGCTGGCAAAACTAAACTGGAAATGGGATTATGTCTATGCCATGTGATTAGAGGAACGGACCTCCTGCTCAACAGTTATAAAGCGATTTGAACATCTCTTTCAGCCAGGTGTGGGCACTTTCAAAGGGGCCAAAGTCAAAATCTACATCACACAGGATGCTAGACCGGTCCATCACAAGGCCAGAGCTGTACCATATGTGATGAGGGAAAAGATTGAACACGAACTAGACAGGCTTCTGCGGGAAGGCATTATATCACCTGTGGAATTTAGCGACTGGGCAAGTCCCATCGACACAGTCATGAAGCCTGATGGATCTGTACGAATCTGTGGGAACTACAAATCTACCATAAACAGAGTCTCCCTACAGGACCAGTACCCGCTGCCCAGAGCGGAGGACTTACTTGCCACATTGGCTGGAGGTAAACTATTCTCAAAATTAGACCTCACATCTGCGTATATGACGCAAGAATTGACCGAGGAATCCAAGCTACTCACCACCATCAACACACATCGAGGCCTTTTCATGTACAATCGATGCCCATTCGGCATCAGGTCGGCAGCTGCCATATTCCAGCGCAACATGGGGAGTCTGCTCAAGTCCATCCCCGGGACGGTTGTATTTCAAGACGATATTCTTATCACGGGCAGGGACACCGACTCCCATCTCCATAATTTGGAGAAAGTACTAAAGCTGTTGGATCGGGTAGGCCTACGAGTCAAGAAATCCAAGTGCCTGTTTCTCGCACCCGAGGTTGAATTTTTGGGCAGAAGGATTGCCGCTGATGGAATCCGCCCAACAGAGTCCAAAACAGAAGCAATTTGCCTGGCACCCAGGCCTGGAATGTCTCAGAACTGTGCGCCTTTCTCGGGCTACTCAATTACTTTGGGAACTTTATGCAGAACTTAAGCACGCTGCTGGAGCCTTTCCACGTGCTACTCAGGAAGGGGTGCGATTGGTTTTGGGGGGACGCCCAGGAATGCGCCTTCAATAAGGCACGCAACCTTCTGTGTTCCAACAGTGTTTTGACTTTCTTTGACACAGGCAAAAAGTGAGTTCTCACATGCGATGCGTCAGCGTATGGGGTCAGGTGTGTTTTGCAACATGTCAATAGTGCGGGCAAATTACTTATGCCTCCAGGTCACTTTCGCGGGCGGAGCGCGGGTACGGAATGGTAGAGAAGGAGGCGCACGCATGTGTGAACGGTGTCAAAAAGATGCACCAGTACCTTTTTGGGGCCAAGTTCACGTTAGAAACCGACCACAAGCTCCTCACCTCCCTCCTATCCGAGAGCAAGGCAATAAACGCCAACGGCTCGGCGCGAATTCAATGGTGGGCATTCATGCTGACGTCCTACGACGATACCATAAGGCACAGACCACTGTGCCGACGCGCTCAACAGGCTACCCCTGGCGACCACGGAAGGGTCTGATGAACAGGACTGTGAAATAGTCATGGCAATCAATGCCTTTGAGTCCACAGGTTCGCCCATGACGACTTGCCAAATCAGAGCCTGGACGGCCAGCGACCCCACGCTATCCTTAGTAAAAAGATGTGTCCTAATCGGTGACTGGGCAGAGGCTCGCGATGCCTGCCCCGAGGAACTAAAACACTTTCACAGGCGCATGCATGAGCTATCACTACAAGCAGACTGCTTGATGTGGGGCAGCCGAGTAGTCATGCCTCTGCGAGGCAGAAAGGCATTTGTCCGGGATCTCCACCGCGAGCACCCGGGGATCGTTCTCATGAAGGCCATAGCCAGATCCCATGTCTGGTAGCCTGGTATTGACGCGGACTTGGAGCTCTGCGTCCGAAGGTGCACCATTTGTGCCCAACTCAGCAATGCCCCCAGGGAGGCTCCACTGAGCCCCTGGCCCTGGACTACCAAACCGTGGTCGCGGGTGCACGTAGACTATGCGGGCCCATTCATGGGCAAAATGTTCCTTTTAGTTGTAGATGCATTTTCAAAGTGGATCGAATGCACCATTTTAAACTCGAGCACAGTCTCCACCACTGTGAAGAGCCTCGCAACCATGTTTGCAACGCACGGAATCCCTGACATATTAATCAGTGACAATGGTCCGTGCTTCACCAGCACAGAATTCCAAGACTTTATAATTGACCACGGCATAAATCACGTCAAGATGGCACCGTTCAAGCCGGCCTCCAACGGCCAGGTGGAGAGAGCAGTGCAAATCATTAAACAAGGCATGCTTAACATCCAAGATCCCACGCTGCAGGGTCGCCAGTCACGACTGCTGTTGGCATACAGATCTCGTCCGCACTCACTGACTGGGATCCCCCCCGCACAACTGTTGATGAAAAGGACTTTAAAAACAAGGCTCTCATTAATCCTCCCAGACATGCACGAAATCGTTGAGGCAAAGCGCCGTAAGCTGACTGAGTACCATGACAGAAATTCGAGGGGGAGATGGAATGAGATAGGGGACAAAGTGTTTGTACTAAACAATGGCAGGGGTCCCAAGTGGCTTGCAGGGACAGTAACGGGCAAGGAAGGAAACAGGCTACTGGTAGTACAAATGGACAATGGAAAAACCTGCCGGAGGCATGTAGACCAAGTCAAAAGCAGATTTACCAACAGCACTGCGGAACCAGAGGCAGACTACAATGTGGAACTCGCACCACACCTGGTGGACAGACAGAGGGAACAAGCTGAGGAAAGGGCAATCCCAACAGACAGCCCAGGCGAGTCAACAACAATCACACCAATTGAAACAGAGAGCCCAGGTGAGATACCAGCCATCACACCCAAAGAAAAACAGACACCAAGGCAAACAACAGAACCACAACTCAGACGCTCCATGCGAGAGCGTAGACCACCTGAGAGACTGAACTTATAAAGACAATAAGACCTTGGGGGAGGGTGATGTCATGTATAACTGTATCCCAATATGCTATACATGACTGTTATAAGATATGACCTGTAACCACCAGCATATCTTACCATCGGGGGTGCACTTGCAAGAGACAGGTATATAAGCACAGGTCTCAGGCAAGTGCAGCATTCCAAAGCTGTGAATTAAAGGTGCAGGTCCAGAGTGACCTTGACTTCACTACATGCCTCGTGTGAATCTGTACTGAGGGGACAGGACTTTACAGGGGCCATCCTCTCTGCATCCACCTTGAAAAGCCCCCGCATAATCTTATACGTTTTGATAAGATCACCTCTCATTCTTCTGAATTTCAATGAGTACTTCTCAACCTTCTCAACCTTTCCTCATAAGTCAACCCCTGTCATGTATTCTACATGGCTACTGTTAGTACTATCACAAGGTGTACCACCAGAGGGCACAGTAGTGGGAGATTCGTAGGTTATCTGTACAGGTATGCCTGGCCAAGTATAAAAGGCAGGCCACCAGGTGTGATCCTCACTATGGAGTTAACTAATAAAGATCTCTACAGTTCAAGCACAACACACTGCCTCATGGAGTCATTGTTAGAGCATCTAAGGACACAACAACCCCCTTATCTCCGGAATCAACCTTCTCTGAACAGCCTCCAAAGCAAGTATATCCTTTCTTAAACATGGAAACCAAAACTGCACCCAGTATTCCAGGTATGGCCTCACCAATACCCTATATAACTGTAGCCAGAGTTCCCTGCTTTTACACTCCATCCCCTTTGCAATAAAGGCCAAGATTCCATTGGCCTTCCTGATCACTTGTTGTACCTGCATACTAACCTTTTTGTGCTTCATGCACCAGGACCCCCAGGTCCCGCTGTACTGCAGCACCATACAATTTTTCTCTATTTGCATAATAACTTGAGTTTTGTTGCAGATTAAAAGTATCTCGCTCCAGCAAAAATGAGGCCTGGGATATTTTAAAGCCCACGCCTCATTTAAATACTGCCGGCCGACTTCCCAGCCATTTAGGGTGGGAAGTGGTGAAAACTTACACAGCCCGGAAAGCCATCCGCCAAGTCCAAATTGCCTTAAGCTCACCAAATGGGGCCTCTTCTAGCTCCAATCTGGTTCCTCACTGGGTAGGTCTGGCAGGAACATCACAGCTGTTTTCCGCTCAGGCCTACCAGTAAAAATTGCAGTCGGGTCCTGGTGACATCATCAGGACCCGACATGCATGTGCGAGAAAGGACCCCGCTTGCTTTGGGCAGGCGTCCTTGCTGCCTGCGAAACAAATCCTAACAGGTCAGCTCCTGGCAGTTCCCGGGGGCGGGGTTAACTGACTTGGAGAATTTTAACGACTCACCTGCCTAGTTGGTCCGAGCCAGGTGAATAGAATTAAAACCACTCCCTAAAAGTCGTACAGTTTCAGACAGAAGAATAAAGCTGGTTCGATGTCCTAAGTTGTTGCATCACAATATTAATGAATAAAACAAAACAAAAAACTTCCTTCAATAAAGCATATTGCTATTCCTCTCATCCATTACTACTTAACAAGAAGCAGGCAGATGATCTGTTTCAAGGCCAGTGCCAATACAGTCCAGTTACGCATGGGAAGAATTGAGATCATTTCAACCTCTTGTTTATTTTTTCTTTCTCTGCATTCACTCTGAGATTTTATTCACACAGCACTGCGTCAGAAACCACCTCACATACAATGCTGTGACTTTATGTTATCAGCAAAGGCAGTCCCTCAGAATCGAGGAAGACTTGCTTCCACTCTAAAAATGAGTCCTTAGGTGGCTGAACAGTCCAATACGAGAACCACAGTCCCTGTCACAAGTGGAACATATAGTTATTGAGGGAAAGGGTGGGTGGGACTGGTTTGCCGCACGCTCTTTCCGCTGCCTGCGCTTGATTTTTGCATGCTCTTGGCGATGAGAGCGAACAGGGAAGCCATTTTTGCGTAAGATCCCACCAATGGCAGCAAAGACCACTGAATAATCTCGGGATTTTTCTGCACTCCAGTTTTTTTTTTAACTGTACCTTGGTCTGTGCAGGAGGGAATAGGAGCTCCAAAAGACATGCCATCAGAGAAATTTACAATCAATGGGCTCAATTTTCCCAAGTGACTTGCGCCGTTTCTTTGGCGTGCGATGCTTTTTTTGGCCTAAATTTTAAAATCCAAGTTTCTCCAAAGATTGTGCGCCAACGTAACTCAGTTAGTTACAATTTTTTTAGATTCGATTTTTTTTTTTTGCGTCACATTTTCACATTTATGCAAGTTTGACCAACTTACATTTCTCCGAGGACGGCGTATATGACCACTCCAAAAAACCTTCTGGGCACTTAACATCTGCGCCCATCAAAAAATTGGTGCAGAAAGACACCATTATTTTTATGTGAAGTTCTAGAGGGAGTCAAGAACACATTAAATATGCATCATCAAGGTTAATTTTTTCCAACTGGAAACGCAGAAAGTGGAAGTTTCATGCAATTGTTTAATTTTGGATTTTTGAAAAAGTACCACGCCACCATCGACATCTCCAAACCGGGCTTGAGTGTTGGAGCGTCGGCCGGCAGAATCGATCCCTGCCTGGATACAGGGGTTCGAGGCTCAGCTTCAAAAGAAGACTGGGGGGGCGGGGGCGCGTGGGAGGTGTGGAAGCCAAACTGAAGGGATGAGAACCCTTACACTATGAAGCAAGCAGCATCAAATGAAGTCCTGGGTGGCGGGGAGCGGGGGTGGTGTTTCCCGATCTGAGCAAGCCTATTACGCATGCCCAGAATGGGGTGTGGCCCATATTGGGGTGTCAACTTTGGGGAGAGAGACAACAAAAAAGCTTGTCCTGCCTGCTGTTTTGAGCTTCTTGCAACGGTACAATTTAATCATGGGGGCAATACTGACAATGTCATTCCTTGTGCAAGCCGCCTGCATGATGGTGCTGCGGAGGAGACAATTGATTCGACGTCATCGCATAAGGAACCTCAGAGCCCGTAGGATAATGGGTAGGAGGACTTATCGACGTTGGGTATATCGAGACAGGCGTTCATACCTGCACCTGAGTGATGTAGACTGTGTCAGAAGGCTGCATTTTCACAAAGAAGTTGTCACCGAGATCTGGGAGTTAGTAAAATAAGACCTGCAACCTAGAAGCATCAGGAGGACTACTGCGTTAATTGAAATGAAGGTTACTCTCAACTCTCAAGAAAAATATATTCCAATGAGGAGGAAAGGGTGTAAAAGAAAAGATAGCCACCCGTGGCTAACTAAAGAAATAAAGGACAGTATCCAATTAAAAACAAGGGATACAAAGTGGCCAAAACGAGCGGGAGGACAGAAGATTGGGAAGCTTTTAAAGCCAGCAAAGAATTACTAAAAAAATGATTAAGAAAGGGAAGATAGACTATGAAAGTAAATTAGCACGAAATATAAAAATAAACAGCAAGAGTTTCTATAGGTATATAAAAAGGAAAAGAGTGGCTAAAGTAAATGTTGGTTCCTTCGAGGACTAGACCGGGGACTTAATAATGGGGAACATGGAGATGGCAGAAACTCTAAATAAATATTTTGTATCAGTCTTTACGGTAGAGGACACTAACAATATTCCAACAGTGAACAGTGGATAGTCAATGGGCTATGTGGGGGAGGTACTTAACTCAATCACAATCATGAAGGAGGTGGTACTCAGTAAGATAATGGGACGAAAGGCGGATAAATCCCATGGACCTGATGGTTTGCATTCGAGAGTCTTAAGAGAAGTTGCAGCTGGGATAGTGGATGCATTGGTTGTAATTTACCAACATTCCCTGGATCCTGGGGAGGTCCCAGCAGATTGGAAAACCGCAAATGTAACGCCCCTATTTAAGAAAGGAGTCAGGCAAAAAGCAGGAAACTATAGACCAGTTAGCCTAACATCTGTGGGTGGGAAAATGTTGGAGTCCATTATTAAAGAAGCAGTAGCAGGAGATTTGGAAAAACATACTTCAGTCAGGCAGAGTCAGCATGGATTTATGGAAGGGAAGTCATGTTTGACAAGTTTGCTAGAACTCTTTGAGGATGTAACGAAGAGGGTGGATAAAGGGGAACCAGTGGATGTGGTGTATTTGGATTTCCAGAAGGCTTTTGACAAGGTGCCACATAAAAGGTTACTGCACAAGATAAAAGTTCACGGGTTGTGGGTAATATATTAGCATGGATAGAGGATTGGCTAACTAACAGAAAACAGAGAGTTGGGATAAATGGTTCATTCTCGGGTTGGCAACCTGTAACCAGTGGGGTGCTGCAGGAATCAGTGCTGGCACCCCAACTATTTACAATCGATATTAACGACTTGGATGAAGGGACCGAGTGTAGCGTAGCCAAGTTTGCTGACGATACAAAGATGGGAGGAAAAGCAATGTGTGAGGAGGACACAAAAAATCTGCAAAAGGACATAGACAGGCTAAGTGAGTGGGCAAAAATTTGGCAGA
Source organism: Pristiophorus japonicus (assembly GCF_044704955.1). Lineage (NCBI taxonomy): Eukaryota > Metazoa > Chordata > Chondrichthyes > Pristiophoridae > Pristiophorus > Pristiophorus japonicus. The sequence continues at coordinate 39,375,749 of NC_091983.1, read as the reverse complement.
TGGAGTACAATGTTGGAGTATGAAAATTGCACTTTGGCAGAAAAAAATCAAAGAGCAAGTTATTATTTAAATGGAGAAAAATTGCCAAGTGATGCATACAGCGGGATCAGGGGGTACTTGTGCATAAAACACAAAAGGTTAGTATGCAGGTACAGCAAGTGATCAGGAAGGCCAATGGAATCTTGGCCTTAATTGCAAAGGAGATGGAGTATAAAAGCAAGGAAGTCTTGCGATAGTTATACAAGGTATTGGTGAGGCCACACCTGGAACACTGCATACAATTTTGGGGCCCAACATTGTCCAACCCCTTTTTTCGGCATGCTGACCTGAAGCGCGCTGACTTTGCATGCTGGAAAGGGCGCCAGGAAAAAGGGGCCCCATCCTGACCGCTCTTCGGAGTCCCCGGAGTCATGGCGTGGCGTGGAGATAAAGGGGGGCGCGGAGCAACAGGCCAGCGCAGAAAGCACTGCTGGCACCTGCGCGCATGCTCAGTGAGGGCTGCGCGCATGCTCTTGCCCTCCCAGCGCGTCCTGTGGGTTGTGAGCAGGATCTGATGCTCACAGCCCCTATCCCCGGCCGAACGGACGCCTGATCTCGCCGCACCCTATCCCTGGCCGAGTGGCCTCCCGCACCGGCCGACCGGCCCGCTGAGTTCCTGGGTGAGGTAGGACTTCACTTTTATTTTTTATTTAGTGGTTGTGCTTGTGTGGCTGTGCTCGAGACTTTTGATTCGGGGGGGGGGGAGGGGGCGGGTGGCGGGGGGAGGAGGAGAATTTTGGGGGTGAGGAGGAGAGTTTTGGGGTGGAGGGAGAGAAAGAGTATATTGCGGGGGGGAGAGAATGAGTGTATTGGGGGAGGGGCCAGAGGAGAGTTTTGGTGGGGGGGAGGGAAAAGAGTGTCTCTCTGGCTACCCACTCCGGCCCCCATGACATCGCGGCCAGCAGCTTGCATTTCTCCGGTAGGATTTACTTCATTTTTATTAGTATTTTAATTGTTTGAGCTTTTCCTTGCAATGTTTGGTGCATGGTTGTTGAGGTCCTCTCCTGTTCCCTACCCTCCCCTATCCCTGCCCTAATGTCTGCTGAATGTGCGCTGCTTTTTCTTCACTACCCGCAAGGTTTTTCAGAGCTGGCCACATATGCTGACCTAAGTGGATTTGGAGTAAGTTTTTGCTTGCCAAAGTGGCATAAATGGCCAAAACTGGCGTAAGTGTCTGGGAACAACCCCTATTGAAAAAAAAACTGAGAAAAAAAAACGTAACCTAACTGATTTACTCTGGAGCAAATTTTGGGGGAAAAATGGCATTATTTAACTTACGCCAGAAAAAACAACTTACTCCAAAAAAATTGATCCAAGTTGTTATATATGTAAACCTGTAAATACCTTGTTTAACCACCAGAGGGCTCATCCCCTGGAGTCCCAAGGCATCCCACAATCCCTTGGGAGCACCTGTACATAAGGAGGCCTCACAGGCTGGAGAGGCACTCTGGAAACCTGTAATAAAAGACTAAGGTCACACATTACTTTGAGCATACAGTATCTGGTCAGATTCTTTATTCAAGACATAACAACTGGTGACGAGATACAGATGACTAACCCCAATGCAACAAAATAGAGAACCGTGGGCATCCTGGAGAAATTTTCAGAGGGAGATGATTGGGAAAACTTCGTGGAGTGACTCGACCAATACTTCGAGGCCAAAGAGCTGGAAGGAGAAGCGAATGCTGCCAAACGAAGGGCGATCCTCCTCACCGTTTGCGGGACACCAACATATGGCCTCATGAAAAATCTGCTCGCTCCAGCGAAACCCATAGAGAAGTCGTATGATGATTTGTGCACACTGGTCCGGGAGCATCTGAACCCGAAGGAAAGCGTTCTGATGGTGAGGTACCGGTTCTACACGTACAAGAGGTCTGAAGGCCAGGAAGTGGTGAACTACGTCGCCGAGCTAAGGTGCCTTGCAGGACATTGCGAATTTGAAGTACACTTGGAGCACATGATCAGGGACGTCTTTGTACTTGGCATTGGCCATGAAGTAATACTTTGCAAACAAATACGACTGTGGAAACCCCAACCTTGAGTAAAGCCCAGGCGTTCATCGCCACCAGTGACAATACCAAACAAATCTCTCAGCACACAAGTGCTGCTGCAATACTGTGAACAAAGTAATGTTGTTTTCGAATTGTAACGTACAGGGCAGGACTCACATGCCTGCAGCTGCACGTCCGCAGATGTCTCAGATCCACCATCAAGGTCATTAACATCTTGTTGGCGCTGCGGAGGTGATCATCGTTTCCAGTCATGCCGCTTCAAAGGATACATTTGCAAGGGCTGTGGAACAATGGGGCACCTCCAACGTATGTGCAGGCGAGCTACAAACCCTGCTAATCCTGCAAACCACCATGTTGCAGAGGAGAACAGATCCATGGTGGATCACGACGAACTAGAGCCTCAGATTGAGGAGGCAGAGGAATATGGGGTGCACGCATTTACCACAAAGTGTCACCCAATAATGCTGATGGTTGACTTAAATGGACTCTTGGTGTCAATGGAGCTGGACACGGGTACGAGCCAGTCTATAATGAGCAAAACGACTTTCGATAAATTGTGGTGCAGCAAGGCCTCAAGGCCAGTCCTGACTCCCATTCATACTAAACTAAGAACGTACACAAAGGAACTGATTTCTGTAATCGGCAGTGCTACTGTAAAGGTCTCCTACGATGGAGCGGTGCACAATTTACCACTCTGGGTGGTACCGGACGATGGCCCCACGTTGTTCAGCAGGAGCTGGCTGAGAAAGATAGACTGGAACTGGGACGACGTCCGAGTGCTCTCGTCCGACGACGACACTTCATGTGCCCAGGTCCTAAGCAAGTTCCCCTCGCTGTTCGAACTGGGCGTCGGGAAGTTCCAAGGAGCAAAAGTGCAGATCCATTTGAGAGCGGTACCATACATGATCTGAGAGAGGGTGGAGATCGAGCTGGACCAGCTGCAATGAGAGGGCATCATTTTGCCGATCGAATTCAACAAGTGGGCCAGTCCGATTGTTCCAGTCCTCAAGGGAGACAGCACCGTCAGAATCTGTGGTGATTACAAAGTAAATATCAATCGTTTCTCCCTGCAGGATTAATAGCTGCAACCAAAGGCAGATGACCTATTTGCGACACTGGTGGGAGGAAAAACGTTCATGAAGCTGACCTTGACCTCGGCCTACATGACGCAGGAGCTGGAGGAATCGTCGAAGGACCTCACCTGCATCAACATGCACAAAGGTCTCTTCATTTACAACAGATGCCCGTTTGGGATTCGATCAGCCGTGGCGATATTCCAGAGGAACATGGAAAGCTTGCTGAAGTTGGTCCCGTGGTCTTCCAGGACGGCATCTTGGTTATAGGTCGATATACCATCGAGCACTTGCAGAACCTGGAGGAGGTTCCTTAGTCGGCTTAATCGTGTGGGGCTCAGGTTAAAATGCTCGAAGTGTGTTTTCCTGGCACCTGAAGTAGAGTTCCTAGGGAGAAGAATCACGGCAGATGGCATCAGGTCCACCGATTTGAAGACGGAGGCAATCAAGAATGCACCGAGACCACAGAACGTGACGGAGCTGCGGTCGTTTCGAGGACTCCTGAACTATTTTGATAACTTCTTACCGAGTCTTAGCACACTGTTAGAACCACGACACTCTTTACTGCGTAAAGAAGATGAATGGGTATGGGGTAAAAGCCAAGAAAATGCCTTGAAGAAAGCTAGGAAACTGTTATGTTCAAACAAATTGCTTGTGTTGTATGATCCATGTAAGCATTTGGTACTAGCATGTGATGCGTCGTCATACGGTGTCGGGTATGTATTGCAACAAGCTAATGAATCTGTGAAATTTCAACCGGTTGCTTATGCTTCCAGAAGTCTATCTAAGGCTGAGAGGGTATACATCATGATTGAAAAAGAAGTGTTAGCGTGTGTTTATGGGGAAAAGAAAATGTATCAAATTTGGATTGGAAACTGACCATAAGTCACTTATATCCCTCTTTTCTGAAAATAAAGGGATAAATACGAATGCATCGGCCTGCATCCAGAGATGGGCGCTCATGTTGTCCGCATACAACTACGCCATCCGCCACAGGCCAATCACAGAAAACTGTGCCAATGCTCTCAGTAGGCTGCCATTGCCACGACAGAGGTGGAGATGGCACAGCCCGCAGATATAGTTATAGTAATGGACGCATTCGAGAGTGAGCAATTACCTGTTACCACCCGACAGATTAAAACCTGGACGAACCAGGACCTCTTACTGTCCTTCGTAAAAAAAACTGTGTGCTCCACGGGAGTTGGTTTGTGTCCCGTTTGAAATGCAGGAAGAAATAAAGCCGTACCAGTGGCACAGAGATGAAATGTCCATACAGGCAGACTGCCTCCTATGGGGTAATCGGGTAGTGGTGCCAAAAAAGGGCTGGGACACTTTCATTAGTGACCTCCACAGTACCCACCCAGGCATTGTAATGATGAAAGCGATAGCCAGTCCCCGGTATTGATGCAGACTTGGAGTCCTGCATGCACAAATGTAACACATGTTCACAGTTGATGCACCCAGGGAGGCGCCACTAAGTTTATGGTCCTGGCCCTCCAAACCGCGGTCCAGGGTCCATGTCGACTATGCAGGCCCATTCTTCGGAAAAATGTTCCTTGTGGTTGTAGATGCGTATTCCAAATGGATTGAATGTGAGATAATGTCGGCAAGCACGTCCGCTGCCACCATTGAATGCCTGCCTGATGTCCTTGTGAGTGACAATGGGCCGTGCTTCACCAGTGCCGAGTTCAAAGAGTTCATGACCCACAATGGGATCAAACATGTCACATCTGCCCCATTTAAACTAGTGTCCAATGGTCAAGCAGAGCGAGCAGTGCAAACAATCAAGCAGAGCTTGAAGAGGGTAACTGAAGGCTCACTGCAGACTTGCCTATCCCAAGTACTGCTTAATTGCCACACAAGACCCCACTCGCTCACTGGGGTTCCCCCCGCTGAACTGCTCATGAAAAGGGCACTTAAGACAAGGCTCTCGTTAGTGCACCCTGATCTACATGAACAGGGAGAGAGCAAGCAGCTTCAACAGAATAGATATCATGATCGCGCAAATGTGTCACGCGAAATCGAGATTAATGATCCTGTATTTGTGTTGAACTATGGACAAGGTCCCAAGTGGCTTCCCGGCCAAAGAGGGGAGTAGGGTGTTTCTGGTCAAACTTTCAAATGGACTCACCTGCAGAAAACACTTGGACCAAACCAAACTCAGATTCACGGACTATCCAGAACAACCCACAATAGACTCTACCTTTTTCCAACCCCCAACACACACACATGTGGCAACTGACCCAGTGGTTGACCACGGAGCAGAACCCATCACCTGCAGCAGCCCAGCAGGACTCACCACACACAGCAGCCCTGCAAGGCCAACTGCGTAGCAGCTCAGCGAAGGCCCAACAAATGACTCACCAAAACCAGCATTTGCACCGAGACGATCAACCAGGGAAAGGAAGGCTCCAGATCAACTCACTTTGTAAATAGTTACACTATTGACTTTGGCGGGAAGTGTTGTTAGATATGTAAACCTGTAAATACCTTGTTTAACCAGCAGAGGGCTTATCCCCTGGAGTCCCAAGGGATCCCACAATCCCTTGGGAGCACCTGGACATAAGGAAGCCTCACAGGCTGGAGAGGCACTCTGGAAACCTGTAATAAAGGTCTATGGTCACACATTATTTTGAGCTTAACAGTATCTGGTCTGATTCTTTATTCAAGACATAACACAAGTCATGGCCAGGATTGGGCCCTTGGTTTCCATATTTACGAAAGGATATACTTGCTTCGGAGGCAGTTCAGAGAAGGTTCACTAGATTGATTCCAGAGATGAGGGGGTTGACTTATGAGGAAAGATTGATTAGATTGGGCCTCTACTCATTGGAATTCAGATGACTGAGAGGTGATCTTATTGAAACGTATAAGATTATGAGGGGGCTTGACAAGGTGGATGCAGAGAGGATGTTTCCACTGATGGGAGAGACTAGAAACTATGGGGCATAATCTTAGAATAAGCGGCCGCCCATTTAAAACTGAGATGAGGAGGAATTTCTTCTCTTAGAGGGTTGTAAATCTGTGGAATTTGATGCCTCAGAGTGCTGTGGAAGCTGGGACATTGAATGGATTTATGACAGAGATAGACAGTTTCTTAGCTGATGAGAGAATAAGGGGTTATGGGAGCGGGCAGGGAAGTGGACCTGAGTCCATGATCGGATCAGCCATGATTGTGATAAATGGCGGTGCAGGCTCGAGGGGCTGTATGGCCTACTCCAGCTCCTATATCTTATGTTCTTATGTTCTTACAGCTGCACTTTCATTCTATGCATCTGGATCGTTCCAGGCCACAACTGGGGATGTGTGCGCCATTTCTCAACATGCAACAAATATCTACATTCGGCAGGTGACTGCTGCACTATATGCCCGGAGGAAGGACTACATAAAGTTCCCCATGACCACCCAGGCAATGTGTGAAAGGACTGTGGACTTCTCCAGGATTGCTGGCTTCCCAAAGGTACAGGGCTGCATTGATTATAACCACATCGCCTTGCAAGCATCTTTGGATGATTCCGAGATGTACAGGAACAGAAAAGGCTTCCACTCCGTTAATGTGCAACTCATGTGTGACGACATGCATCGCATCATGTCAATTGATGCGAGATACCCTGAGAGCACCCATGATGCGTTCAGTCTACGCGAGAGCGCTATATCTGCCATTTTTCAGCAGAAGCCAGAAAAGTAGAGCTGGCTACTGGGAGACAAATGGTACGGCCTCGCCACCTGGCTCATGACACCTCTACGCATAACCCGGACGGAAGCTGACCTGGAATACAATATATCGCACAGTGCGACGTGCAGCTTCATAGAGAGGACCATTGGCATCTTGAAACAGTGTTTCCAATGCCTGGGATATTCCGGAGGCTACTTGCAATACTCCCCTGAGATTGTCGGTCAGTTCACTGTTGTGTGCTTCATGCTGCATAACTTAGCCATCATGAGGCAGCAGCAGCTGGCAGTAGAAGACCCACCTGAGATGAGAGTGGCTGATGATGAGGAGGAAGATGCAGATGATGAGGAGGAGGACGAGGATGAGGAAGCCATGCAATGACCTAAACCCGGAGCATGACGGCAGAGGAGGGCGGGCCGTCGTGTCCCTTTAACAATTGCTCGAGCCTTGCGCCAGCAGCTCATCCATGAACGCTTTGCTGCCTGAAGGCTCAGCGGCAACTATTCCACATGGACCATATTTATTGTCTGGACCTGTTCCGTAATGTTGTGTTGTGTTAATGAAACAAATAATGGAAATTATTTTTCTTTACTTCAAAATGTTGTGTTAATAATGGAACAAATAATGGAAGTGATTCAATTATAATTTCAAATATATTTTATTCAAAAGTTTAACAAGCACTTGTTTGTACTTAACTTTAATAAAAATATTGTTTTGTCAAACTTTAACATTTTCAGTTAAGATCACTTACAAACTCCAAGATCACTTACAAACTCTGAGAACTTAAAAACTTTAAGATAACTTACAAACTTTTAAACTTTTAAATTTACATAATCTTACAAAAAACTTTTAATTTGAGAACAGTTACAACAATAACAACAACAACAACAAAAGCAGCAAAGAAAGGCTGCACCCATTTCTCCTCCACCTTATTCTAAGACCGCCCGCTGCACTTGGTCTTGTTGACTCCACCCCTGCCCACAGGCGGTGGCGCAGCTTTTCTCAGAGTGGTACCAAGCTCATTCTTTCGAATATCTCGGATAATGAGTACTTCATGATGGGGGGGGGGATGGGGGGCGGGGTGCTGGGGGTGCGCACGTGGTAATGTGGAAGGTCCAGCTTGGGCCCCTTCAGAGGCTGGTCTGGGATTGGAGTGGGAGTGGCAGTTGATTCTGTCAATGGCAATAGCAGCAGCTAACTCCGACATTCCCTCCCTCATGTGCCCTGACAGAGTCTCAACTACCTCCAACATTCCCTCCTTCATGTGACCTGACAGTGTCTTAACTACCTGAAACATCCCTTCCGTCATGTGCACCGACATTGTTTCCGCTAACTGAGACATTCTCTCCCTCATGTTCCCAGACAGTGTTACCATTTCTCGTGAGAGTGTTGTTACTTCTCCTGACAGTCCAGATACCTCATCACCCACCCCACTGATGGTGTCCAGGAGTGATTGTGTAAGGTCAATGCTCTCCGCACTCATTGCCATCATCTGAACCACATCTGTTAGATCCTGCACCTCAGGAGAGCGCTGTCGAGCTCTCCTTCCCCTCCTCACCCTGGGTGTGGCTTGTTGCGACCCGCAGCCTCGGACATTGGGGCTCTGAGTGTGCCTCGTTGCACCCCACTGGAATCCCCAGCCTTGGACTGTGGGAAACCATAGAATGTCCCACCAACACTCGTACCAGTCAGGAAAGGGCCTGGCACCTCAATGGGCGGCACCTGCACCTCCTCCAGAGTGAATACAACAGTGGGGGCTTCATCCATCACCTCCCCTTACCCCTCACCCCCATGCTCTTGGTCTGGAAAGTGGGATTGGAAGATGTTCTCCTCTTCAGGCTCATCCACGTCTGAAGCTTCTTCTGCATCGTCAGGGTTGGCCTCAATTTCTGCAAAATATAACAGAACAGACAAAGGGTTAGCAGCAGAGGAGGGGGCAGGGTGGGTGGTATGAGTAGGCTCACACAGCGCAGGCAGCAGGATGATTTGAAAGACCACGATGAATGATAGCACATTGCATCAACCGAAGCGTAGCTGATAGAGTCATCCCCATGAACCGAAGCATGGCTAGCCTGCGCAGTACTTAACATTTAGCAAAGCCAGACTGTGTAATTTGCAGGACTTACCCTCTCCCTCGAGTGTGGGCCCAGCTTGTGCAGTGGTGGTTGCTTTTCTCCAGGCAGGACCCATCAAAGCAGCGACCCTCTCTTTCAAGTGTGTCACTGGGTGCAGATTTGCCAGGCCTTCTCCTGTTGGAGTTCTTTCCCTTTTGTTGTGTGCCACCTTCCTCTGCAAAGATGAAAATATATCTTTTTAGAGAGGGTGTCTTTCTGCTGGGTGGGACATATACAGATGGTTACATTTACAATTGCAATTCCAGTGAATAGATGAAAATATTACTTACACTAACTACTTGACCAAGGTCCTGCCACCTCTTTTTGCACTGGCCTCCAGACCTCGGGGTGGTCACCATTGCACAGTTCTGCAAGTTGGTTTCAGCGTTTCTTCATTTCTTTTGGTGAAACTTTGATGTGACCTCTGCTGGTGCCCAGCTCGTGCCATCTGCCCTCAATCCCAATAACTAGTGCCTCCACTGCATCGTGTAAGAAATTCTTAGTCCTTGAGCCACGTTGCATCTTGTATTGCAGCTCCGGGTTTTCCAATGAGAATTAAAGTTCTCACACACAACTGGCTCTTTAAAAATGGCCAAATGCAGACCGGGAGCCGTACTGGGCATACGCGCCCATTGCAATCACGTCAAAAACGTCCTCTTTTTTCGCACATGCGCAGAAGACGGGGCATCGTTTTTTTCGGCGCAGACATTAGGCTCCACCCCCCAAAGCTAAAGGACAGGCTGCACGGCACCAATTTCAAAAATAGATCGGGGAAACTTGTGACTTTTTTTTTGGAGCAGTGAGGGCCAAAAAAATGGGCGTAACTCTGGCAATACGCCAAAAAAACGAAATTGGGGAAAATTGAGCCCAGAGTCTGTAAGCCCTGAATTTAACTTGGGATGGCTGGGTGGAAAACTCTTGCTGGCCGTTGAGCATGAGGGGCCAATTTAACTGCTGGGACTTATTAGCATATCGTGGGCGGGCTGCCCTCCCAATTGCCTGCAGAATCGAGCAACCCGTCCCACTCGGTGCACATTTCCATTCAACCAGAGTCTGTGAAAATTGGGCCTCACGCCCATCACTCCTTTTTACCGACACTCCCCACTCTTGTCTGCTCCCACTCCTCACTTGCAATCCTCCCCAAGTGGTGGTGACCTGTCCCCTCCCCACTCGCTGCTGCCTCCCGGAGCCTCTTCTCCCTTCTCCCTCGGCCGTGCTCAGGCGACTTTCATCTCTGCCCACTCCTACTGCCTCGTGCTGCTCCTGCTCCGTGTGCTGATGGCCCTTCCTCCTTCTCCTGAAGCTAACTCACCCCTGCGCCCATTACATTCCAAGCATTGACCCGGAAAAAGCTTTCAGTTCTTTAAAGTGCTCATTGCCTTTTTAGTGAAAGTGCATTAAGTGCTTCAAAAAGCTTAAATCTGGTTCTTAGATCATGGCCAGGAATATGGCCACAGGGTCTTTATAGGAGTTGGGCCGGATGTCCAACAATGCCTTGCCTGGCACTGAGCCATGTCTAAGTTACTTAAGTGCATGGTGCACTTACACAATAATTGCCAACATATAGTCAGCAATTATTATATAAGTGCCTATGCACTTTTAAGAACTAAAACATGGTTCACAGCTGGGTTCTGTGAAACTACTGCAATTAAAACTTATGGGGGAGGTGGGAGGGATTGATGAAGACTTAATGCTGTTGTTCTCCTGCACTACCTTCCCCACAAAAATGTTACAAGCCCCTTCACTACTGACACAACCCAGGCCCCTTCCCCAATAGTTAAAGATCCTACCGCCCCCCCGCCCCAACACCTCAATCCTTCCAGAGCTCAAAACCCTATCTTCCCATACCTTCGGAATCATTCTCCAGTACTCAAACATTCCACGAATGCCCCAGTTCCAAAATCCTGAAACACCCTTACAAATAATCTCATGTCTCACACCCAGCAATGCTCCCAAACCCCATTTCTCTGTCCACTGACCATCTATCTCCGAGGCTAAAGGGATATTGGAGCAGGGCAAGCACATGGATTAAGGCTGCTGCTCATGTGGGGGATAACCACCAACATGGGTTGGTTGAGCTGAATGGCCTTTTTTGTGTGGTAATTTCTATGTAATTATATATCCCAACCCCCTTGCATTGGTCCCAGACCCGTGCAATCCTTCCCCTGGGGTTACTCTTCCAGCACTTTCACATCCAGCAAAACATTTTCCTAATTTCATTACCATGCTCCAACACTTCAAGGCCATCCTGTCACCAATACCACATCCAGGCACCTCCCACCACTTCGAGCATACTGCTCCCAGACCCGAAGGCCTGCCCCTGCTACTCCCAAATCCAAAGACTCCCCTCCCGAATAGTTCCAAACCCAACAGGCTCTACTCCCACACCCCAATACCCCTTTCTGATTGCTTTCATATCCCTAGATGAACCACGACTACCAAACCAAATGATTTCTCCTCCCCCCGACTGTCACATGCCTCCAATCTACTTGGAACCTGCACGCCTTCCCCAATGCCTCCCTGCATATCCCGACTTTAAAAAAAAGTTACAGCAGACCTAATAATAGTCAAGGACAAGGCCACTGATTTGCTGTTTCCACAAAACTACAGACCTAATCAAATAATTTGAATCAAAAATACCAGCAACACGCTCATTAATTTTGCAATGAAATACAATTTCACTTAATCAATCACCATAAACATTACATAGCATACAACTGATTCATTGTGAGAACTGCCATGGGAGATCAGGTGTGTGTGTGTCTGTTTGTTTGCTCAGCTGACCTCTCATGGTGATGCTCATGGTTGTGATGTGCAACTGCAAAGCTGACCCTGTGTTTAACTTGTTCTGCCTTTTTAAGACTATCACTCAGGTGAGAAAGTCGCAGAAATATTAATCGGAAGCTAATTGCTGAGGAGGTTTTCTGTAAATTTGCAGCTGCTTGTAGTTCCCCATCTCCTGCTCTCGGGTTAAGTCAGAACAATCAGCTGAACATTATTGGCTTTGTTTCCATGTTCTTTTAGCTTTTAAAACATTACCTAAGTTATTGATAATAAAAAATATGGTCATCAGAGTTATATTTATAACACTATTTACCTACCTCGACAACTCTTGGTTAAGGTATGAAACTTCCTCTGCCCTGCCTCCACTTATTTATTTTATTGGATGTTCTCCCAATCATCGCTGTAACTTCAGCGTAAACATCATTTATGTTGTTTATCTGGTGCCCCATGGATCTTCTGCTGAATGATTGGGAGATCCCTGTGAAAATTCTAACCCTAGACTGTTTTGCTTTATTTTCCACAGTGGGTTTGCCGAATTTGCTTAATATCTAAGTACTTTATTAATTTGTGTACTCTTCGCTCCTTCCTCCTCCAAACCTGCCTTCTTTTTCTCCCCCTCACTTCGCACAGTGGATTTGTGGTTCTTGCTGAAGCTATCAACGGTATAGAACTGCCAAAGTAAGTTTGTCTCACCACCGAAGCTCCAACAATCACAGTCACTAATTACTCTCTGGGTCTGATTGAGTTACTGACTCGAGGAACAGCATGATGATAGACAGGCAGGATGGAATTAGGTGTCTAAGGATTGTGTTACAGGAAGTAAGCGCCACTTGTGAAGAAGTGCAACCATGTGTAATACTTTTAATATAGTATAGATAATTATGGAAAAAGAATGCACTTACAGCCTCTAAACAACTCAAAAATATAGCCTGCACACTGTCAGGTCAATGGGCATGTCCTTCTGAGCAAGAAATGGTGAGGATCCAATGAATCGCCAATCCAGTTCTGTGTCTGTTGCAATTCTGGATCTGACTCTTGTTATTAAGCATGGCGCAATACCCATATAAGAGGGCGCAAGATGCCAACCTTCTCTAATGCTCTAATGCACCTGCGTATTTTCAACCTTCCCTTTAGGAGAACTGCTGAAGTATAATAGATCAATTACTGGATCTTAAGCTGACCCTATCACAGCCAGTAACAAATAGTCATTGAAGGACTGGAGTACAAACATTACTCCTCAGAGAGTTTCATTCCCAACCCTGTCAACCTGGCCATTTTAGTGAGGCTCGACTGTGCTTATAGATAAAATAGTTTATATAAGAGGCATCTGATGAATTATTTGCAACTGCAACTGAAATAACATGGGGTTTGTATAACTTGAGGCAAATGATCAGGTCTGAAGCCATTGTTCATTTAACTGCCTGGGGACGGGTTTCACACAATTCGTGAAACCCAGCAGTTAAGCAGAGGCATCCAGGAGGTAAGTGGCTTTATACCTACCTCCTGTATCCAGGGTCCCTACCTAACCCACCACCTGTGATCAGAAACCCTCTCATAAGGCCTCTGGTCTCCCCCCAGGGCTCCCCCACAACGATGATGATGAGACCGTCCACGATCCTTCAGGGCCGGTCCCGATCCTCTGGCATCCCCCGGTTGATTATCCACGCCCCCCCCACACCCACCCCGATCCCTGGCTGACTGCCCCTACCCCACGATCTTCAACGCCCCTCACAATCCCCGCTTGCCTGCCGACCACCCCCCATCGCCTGCCAATCCTGCAACCCACCCCCTCCTGAATGCCAGCGCCCCCTCCCGCCCCGATTGCTGTCCACCCCCCCCCCCCGCCGATCCTGACCCCCCCTCCCGCCAATCCCCGCACCCCCACTCCCAAAATCCCTCCGCTGGACCGACCCCTCGTAACTGAGGCCTACCCGCCCGCAGCCAGCCAGTCTCTCAAGCTGGCTGCCTGCAGGCGGGAAACCAAGGCCTCACATTCAAATTTGGCTCTTCTGGTAAAATCGGCACGGCTGCACCCGGGTCTCCCCCGCCTACCTCGGAGCCACCTGCCCAAACAGAATTCCGGTCATGAACTCTGCTTCTCTCCTTACAGTTGCTGCCTGAACTACTGACTGTTTCCAGCATTTTCGGTTTTTATTTCAGATTTCTAGCATCCGCTGTATTTTGCTTTTGTTTAATTGGCTTATTAACAGATTTTTAAGCTGCACTTCATCCAAAATTCCACTGCCCATATTTTGTCCCATTCAGCTGTCCAATGACCAAATTGTGTTTAAACCCCTCCCTGGCCTCACCCCCTCCCTTTGTCTCTAACTTCTTCCAGCCCTACAACATCCCCAATTGCTGCCCTGCCTGTACTCTCCTTTTCTCTCATTCTAGCCTCTTGTTCATCTCTCACTCCTTTCATCCCACACTTGGTTGCCTTGCCTCCAACCGTCACAAAATCAAAAACTGCTGATCCCTTCCAGTCGGACCAAAAAAAATTAAGGACGTCACCATTTCCCCAACCTCACTCCATAAGGATCTCGGAACCTCTCACATGGCTGTTCTGTTTAAATGGGAGACACAACGGTGTCCTCACAGAGCTGCAGAATCTGCAAAGGTTTACGAAGGTCGAAAGTATCATAGAAAACAAAAGGAAATAGTACTATATAAAAATAGCGTTGGGAAGTCAATCCAAAATCTATTTGTTGCAGTAAGTTCTTGTAGCTCCTCCTTCTTGCCTGGAAAGTATTTCACCTTGAATAGCGTCAGGTGACATCACTTCCAGCCTGAGACACCAATCAGCAATTTGGAGCAATGACAAAAGGAAAATGATTGAAGAGAAAAAAAATCAATCTGCAGCTTCAAAGGCTCAAATCCAGCAGAAGTATCTCAGGACACCTCACATGTAAAGAGAACTGAGTCAATGTCAACTCTGAAAGTTGCACATTGACATTAAGAAATATAAAGAAATTAAAATGATGACCAATCATATTCCTACACTTCATTGCAATCGTCTGTTCTAGACAGAGTGGCACCTGCTTGCAAGTAATATAACCATTTCCCATGTAGCTAATAAAATAAGATAGTGATTGAGGAATAACAAAAAAAGCATTTATCAATAAATAACACCAGGAGCAGACAGACTGGCGCCTGAACACACATAATCGCTGGTGCTTGAACTGGGCAACCGACATTCCGAACAGTAAGTTCCATACTAATCAATACAATTAATAACCTAACGCAAAATTAAAGTCAGTCTGTTCCAGCCACAGTGGAGACAGTACTGGACAAAGATTATTCAGTGTCAGCGGGGACTCCAGAAACCAAAAGTTGTCCCTGTGAAGCACTGGTTGTCAGATCTTAAAGGGAGAGGGGAAGGGGGAGATTGAAATACTGACAAGCTGCTGTCTGATTGTCACGATGATGCACTTGGCAGGAATTATGCAACCCTGCTGCATTAAGTAGTTCAACTTGTCCATTATTTCAGTGACCCATTTCTCTTGATTATCTTGCCAAGTTCAGGCCTGACCTGGGCAATGCTGAGTTTCAATGTGGTGAGGTTGGCAAGAAGCTCAACCAAAATGATATCTCCCTCATAGGTGAATCAACTTCTCCTGCATAAACTGAAGTGGACAATGGCAGAACTGGCAGTGGAGGAACATTGTCACAGGGCAGCGCAGATCAGGAGGACAGTGGGTGGGGCATGTATGGCTCCTGCCCGGAGGAGTCAACGAGGGACCTGAACCATTTTGGTTTGGAATCCACATTATAATGAGTGTGCCAGTGCGAAACACTCTCATTGATTTGGAGGCTGGAAAACATCAGGAGGGGAAGCTGATTTTGAACGGTAGCAACTTAGAGTGACAGTAAGCACTACTTTAGGGCAGCAGCCAAGGTTCTTGCAGAACCTACAGCACCAAGGACATTAAATGTGGAAGTCTTTAAGGATCAAAACTCACAAGTGTTTGCAATAAAAGTGTGCGAAAACCTGCATCCAGCTTTCCCTAACTGCAGCTGAGGAACGCTTTTCTGGACCCCGACACCGACCGTCTCCTGACTTGGATTGCCCATGTTTGGTGCACAATCGGAGCAACTGAAGTTAATTGGGTGAGCTGGGACAAAAGTGTCATTGAGAGTTATAGCTATGCCAATTGACCCAAATTAGCATACATTCATGCGACTTCCGCCTGCTTTTGGCTGTGGGCACCTGGATTGAGGTCCTCTAGAAAATCGGCACAGGCGGGAGCTCAGCGGTAAATTGACACCCTGTGGTAGTTGGAACAGATAAGCACAAACTGGGCAGTAGGAACACCTCAAGGAGGAAATGCAGACTAACTTGGTTGCAACAAGCAATGCTGCGATGTATATCAGCTGTGGTGCTCTATTTAATCATTCCTTTAGAATTACCCAATGACCTTTTGGCACTAATGAGTTATTGTTGCTTATTCCCGAGACATAAATCAAGAATGTAAATCATAAATTTAACAGTCTCGGGAACTGCAAGAAATGGTGAAAAAATACATAATTGTTTTTAAATTCCCCACGATGTTTCTCCCGAGATGCATGCAGCAGTTTCCAGAGGATTAAGCTTCAATTCCTGGAAACTCCAGGGCATTCCTGGAGGGTTAGCAACCAATGTTCCCTCTGCGGCTGCGCAGTAATGGGAAAGGTCCCGTGTTGGCGGCTCACTGCCTTCTTCATTGTAAATACCGCGCGGAAATTTAAAGGGACCGTGCACTAAAAGATACAGTCCGCGCAGAGCAAAACTCAGCTTACACGGAGCATTGTTGGCAACCTTACCGACATCCCAATCTTTGGTGTGAAAGCCTTCAGCTGCCTGGGTCCTACTCTCTGGAATTCCATGGCTAAACCCCTCTGCTGTTGCACCTCTCTTCCTTTAATAACCTCATCAAAGCCCATCACTTGTGTAATGTATTTGCTTCATGAGTTCTTTGCTGAATGAGTTGGTTTATTAACAACGGTTTCACGATCATACTCCACATTATCAGTTCATCCACCAGGCTCACAACTGCATACTTCATTGTGGATGACCTAGACCCAACTGACTGGGGTTTTATTGAGTGTTGTGAACATCACGTGACTGGCTAAGCCACTCACAATGCAACATACTCACAGGTGTATACATTACAACTTGGAGAAAGTGTTTGACTATCCCTCCTGATCTCTCCTTTCCTGGTGAGGTGTTTCCATTTTCCACGAGCCCAAAGATGGAGTACCTTGGGAAGTTTATAAATAGAAATTGTTATTGTGCATAATATTAGCAGCACTCTGCTGTATTATAGTCACTCGAGTTTTCACTTTGGGCGCCATTGCCCAAAATTGCCCTAGTTTTCGGAAGTGCTTTTTGTTTTGAGTTTTTGCTCAAACTCATTTGCATATCGGCAAATGTAAAATCTGCCATGAACCTTAGCAATCAGGCAGCATTTTAGAATTTAATTTAAACAAAATGCTTTACTTTAAAAAATAGTCCTTGATATATTCAAGAGTGGTAGCCTGATGCAGTATGATTAATACAGCTGAAAATAAGCATTTTAATTAGTCCACCACCCGTGAGTAAACTGATTTAAAATAACTGATAATGACTTTAAAAAAAACGATACAGAACCATTTATTAGTTACATTGCTATACGCTAGTCAGTTTCTTAGGAAATTTTAAAAATAATATTCAAAAGCTTTTAAAACATGTGTATTAATGTCCTTGCGACTAAAAATACCTGTTTAATTTTAAGAGCCTCCTCGAAAGCCCACATTCGGATGCAATTAGCGGAAACTCCCAATGGTGAGTAATTCGATCTGGGGGCATGGCCAGGTTTGTAGGCGGGGCCAGCTTCCAGCATGATGTTTTGTAAACTAGCAAAACTCAAATTGCACCGAATTTGTGCTTAAAAGTCCACGAACCTTTGCGCTGGTTCTGAGCGGAAACTATAGGATCTGAAATATTGCCTTCTGATCGAGTAAAAATGGAGTCAATTGTAACAGCTTTTTTTCAAATGTTTAAAGTAATTCTAATCTTTTCTTAATAAGTTATTTTTGGCTTCAAAAGGTTGAATGTGCAGCCCAAACATAAGAGACAAATATTTAAAATTTCATGGGCGGGCAGCAAGCCCCAGAATCCTCGGAAATAAATTTTGCGTCTTTGTTGCTCATATCTCCTTCATGCTCTGCTACCTCTGCTAAAAATAATTTGGGGAACTTCACTTTTTTCCCCAGCAATACAAGTATTGGGTATACTGAATGTACAGCTTCAGTTACTGCAAACTCATCCCTCACTGCTCTCTCCGCATAACCAATTGTTTTCTCATCCTAGGCCAGGTCTTTAGGTTTAGTTTTTTCACAGATGAAGGGTTCAGAGTGTGAAATGTGGTTCCAAAACACTGGTGGAAATTCTGAATTGTTGGGTAATAAAACTGAATTTAACTTATTCTGTCACCGCAAAGCATTGGTCCTGGTTGTAGGCCCAGACTCAACGCTGACTTTGTGTTTTTGAATATTAGTTGCATTGATAGCTTTTTGTGTCAGCTTATGGAGCTATTTGTCAGCTATTATTAATTTTCCAATCTGGTTGTTGCATTTTCCAAAATACTGGGTTCCTTGATGGTGAGGAACTTTTTCTGCCCTTTCTCTGGCACTACTGCTTCCTCCTCCTCAACTGTGCTTGGTGCTACCTGTACAAGCTCACTAACTATTGTCTGCTATTTAAGCTCATTAGCTGCATGTTCTGGGAGTAGTGCAGGTGCCCTGGTGCACTCGATCACCTCCTCTGGGCAGGCCACATAGTTCGCATGCCAGACACGAGACTCCCAAAGCAAATGCTCTACGTGAAGCTCCTTCATGGAAAACGAGTCAAAGGTGGGCAGCGGAAACGTTATAAGGACACCCTCAAAGCATCCCTGATGAAGTGCAATATCTCCACTGACACCTGGGAGTCCCTGGCCAAAGACTGCCCTAAGTGGAGGAAGTGCATCCGAGAGGGTGCTGAGCACCTCGAGTCTCGCCGCCAAGAGCATACAGAAATCAAGCACAGGCAGCGGAAAGAACGTGCGGCAAACCAGTCCCAGCCATCCCTTCCCTCAACGACTATCTGTCCCACCTGTGACAGAGTCTGGCTCTCGTATTGGACTGTTCAGCCACCAAAGAACTCACTTCAAGAGTGGAAGTAAGTCTTCCTCGATTCCGAGGGACTGCCTATGATGATGATGGTAGGGTTGACAACCCTCCAGGATTGTCCTGGTCTCGAGGATATGAAAATTAATCTCCAGGACACTGCTGCAAGCAACCCGGGGGATAAATCATAGGGGCACTAAAACATTTTTATGCTTTTTTTTTTCATTTTTTGAACAATTTCATTTATTAGTTATAGAAACATTGGAGTTGGGGAAAAAAGGCTGTTTGACAGTTAAGATCATCCGATTGAGTCATGAAGAGTTTGGTCGCTTTCCAATTGCCGTAGGAAGGCAGTGCACCATGAGGATGGGTGTGTTGGGTGACCAATAGTGTGAGGGCAGGGAAGACCGACCGGGAGGAGGAGATAGTGCACATCGATGCTGTCGCAACCACACAGCACCCACCAGAACCTTATCATAAGTAATTGGACAAAACCTGATTGTCACAAATGTTTCCTTCCCCTCATACTATCGCATGGTCCTTTCGATGCTTAATATACATGGTTATTTTAGGACATGGTATATTTTACAGAAGCAACTTATGCCTGTAATTTTTTTTGCACACATATCCTCAAATAGCTTAATCCCATCATCCGTCCTACTTAATCTCACTGCATGATATACATGGATGTAATCACATACATGCTGGGCTGTAGTACAGCTACTTGGGTCTCAACATATATGCTATTGACACTTCAAACCTCTCTACTCTGATTCTCTATTTTTGAGCTCAGGGGTCGCATAAAGGAGGGAACATATGCTGATTTGTGAAGGCCCGTGAAAGATTAAGCACTTGAGGACACTTGAAGATGCCATTTTGTAGACGTTAAGCCAAAGATCATAGCGGGAGGAGGGAAACGTGAAGTTAGAGACCTTTCCCCAGCTCAGGGTGAGTAACATCTGTCTCGCATTCTACATTCTTACCATTTTTAGTTATTCGCTCACTCATTCACTGCCCCAGGCAGACACTCAAGCATAATGCCAAGTGACACAGTCGATTCATGTAATGAGTATTTGGAGGCTTTTAATGCAAGCAGCATTCTAACATATGCACCTCTTCACATTCGACTTGGCAGCACCTCCCAAGTAGACACAGTGCACAGCACAATGCACCCGCTCTCTCCTTGCAGTCCAAACACATTCACAAGTATATGATTGCAGGGGATTCAGCTAGTTAGTTATAGGAGGGTGCACCAGGTGATACATAGTACAAGATGGTGCTGATAGCAGGAACCTGCTCCTTTGAGCATCAGCTTGCATGCGTCCTTTGTTGCTGATGCTTGGAGTCTGACTTTCCGGGGTTTGAATTTAGAAGATGGATGCTGTCAGAGTAGTACGGTATGCTGCAGGCATTAAAAGACAAATTCATCAATACTGTGCACAGCACAGAGCCTCACTAGTTAGAAGTGCAGCCTGGAGATAATGCAACAGCACAATTGAGCTGATGTCTCTCACCACATCCTCGTTGAGTTGCTCTCCGTGTTGGGAGTGTGGAATCGCTGAATGAACTCTGGTGCTGTCTATAGTTTTAGCATATGAGAGAAGATGGATCGATGGTAGTTATGTGTGCAGAAACCAATTGGGGAAGGGTGCATTTAGCCACTGTATGTGAAGAACACTTTTAATACATTGGATGGAGGAAGCAGTCAAGTGAAAGGCAAATCTTTGAGAGCCTGACATGTGGTTCTGGATGCTGGCAAAGATAATTCTGGAGGAATCTTTTCAGGCACCTCCACGTCATCTTGCTTAGCTTCTGGCTGTGGGTCAGTCTTCTTCACCCATTCTGTGGTTATGCTATTCTTGAATGTCAAGTTTGTGCAGCATGAAACATTCAACAGTGACCCTGGAGATCTGTGAACTGCAGATTGACTGATGATGCTCATGGTTCTTTGACCACTTGGAATGAGCTTGCGGTATCAAGTTGTCAGCCAATGGGATTGTGGAGCTCGGCTACAAGTCAATTTCCAGGAGATGCTATTACTTTGCCACTGCCTCCTGCGTGACCTGCAAAGACAGTTACTCTCAGACTTGCCATGGTAAATGTGCATCTAACTGTAGGTCCATGGGTAGCAGCACGTGTGGTTAATCTCAAGTGTCTAGCATCCCTCTTCCTTCAAATAACACAGCATTAATGGGATTTCTATTGGGATGCCCATACTGTAACTTGTAATAACTTAGCTTTGCAGTAACTGAAAATATCCCAGCTTTAAAGTCTTGGCCCAAAATCGTCAAAAATAAGCTTGCAGGTAAAGAGCTGACAAAATAACAAGTACCAGAAGTAGTAGTTTCAATGTTCAACCATTCAAAATCACCAGTGTCCCTTTAAATTCTGATAATTTTAACTTTTTGCGATAATATTGTTATTGTGTTCCAAGCACAGATGAGACTGCACACAGAGAGGTTAAAGTAACAGTGACCTCAGTCTTTAATAAGACACTCCAGAGTGAGGAACAGGCCTTAGGGGCCGGCTGATATACAGTGCTCCCAAGGGATGCTGGGATCCCTTCGGACTTCAGGGGCTGCGCTCCCTGGTGGCGGAACATGGGAGGGCAACGATTGTCTAAAGAAATAAAAATTGGGAAAAATGTAAAATGAGCTGCTGGTTCATTATCACCCATTTTGCACTGTCAAAGCGAACCCCCCCAACCCCCATGAGTGCAGCATGACCCTCCCTGCAATCCTAGTTTATAATGGGAATGGTACAATGCACTTCAGCATCAAGTATTACAGAAAATTGCACATGATTAACTGCATTTCATTTTAAGATGATAGTGAATCTTTCATCTGTTTTCGGTGACAGCTTTGAATGCTCTCCTTCTGTTCCTTCCATCTCAACATCAAGAAATGCTTGTGCAGGAAATCACTGGCAGAGGTCTAACGATCAGATTTGCTACTCAATTTCCCAATCCCTAGCAGTCTGTTCTGTGCTATCACCATCAGTGAAGTGAATGTAAAATATATGTTAGTAACATTTGTGATGTAACTGTCATCTTTAAAAGATTAAGCGCTCAATTTTGCCCAAGCCCGTTTTCTGGGATATTGCCAGAGTTATGCCTGTTTTTCTAGGCCAGAAACGCACTAGAAATATTTTGCCAAAGTTTCCCCAATGTATGATTCAAAGTTGGCGCTGCGCAGCGTGTCCCGTCGCCTCGGGGGGGGTGGGGGTGGGGGGGGCTGGAGCCTGCTGTCTGCAGTAAAAAAACGATGCCGCACCTTCTGCGTATGCACGATAAAGCAAAGGACATTTTTGACGTGATTTCAATGGACGCCCATGCGCAGTACAGTTCCGGGTTGGCAATTAGTCATTTTTAAAGAGCTAGTTGTGTGAGAAGGAGTGCTGTGTGAGAGCATTGGAAAAATCGGATCTGCAGCAATACAAGATGCAACGCGGTGCAAGGACCAAGAATTTCTTACAGAAGGCACTAGTCACAGTGATTGAGACCAGAAGGCACGAGCTGGACACCAGCAGAGGTCACATAAAAGTTCCACCCAAAGAAATGAAGAAACGCTGGAACCAACTTGCAGAAGATTACTGTGCGATGGTGACCACCACGAGATCTGGAGGCCAGTGTAAAAAGAAGTGGCAAGACCTTGGTCAAGTAGTTAGTGTAAGTAATATTTTAATTTATTCAATGGAATTGCAATTATAAATGTGAGCAGCTGCATATGACCCACCCAACAGAAAGACATCCTCTCTAAAAAGTTGCATTTTCATCTTTGCAGAGGAAGGTGGCACACAACAAAAGGGAAAGAACTCGAACAGGAGGAGGCCAGGCAAATCTGCAGCCACTGGCACCCTCGGAAGACAGGGTCACTGCGTTGATGGGTCCAGCCTGGAGAAAAGCAACCACCACTGCACAAGCTGGGCCCACACTCAAGGGAGAGGGTAAGTCCTGCACATTCCACAGACTGGCTTTGCTAAATGTTAAGTACTGCGCAGGCTAGCCATGCTTCGGTTCCTGGGGATGTCCCCGTCAGCTACGCTTCGGTTGATGCCATGTGCTGTCATTCATCGTGGTCCTTCAAATCAGCCTGCTGCCTGCACTGTGTGAGCCTACTCATGCCACTCACACTGCCCCCTCCTCTGCTGCTAACCATTTGTCTGTTCCGTTATATTTTGCAGAACTTGAGGCCAACCCTGATGATGCAGAAGAAGATTCAGATGAGGACGAGCCTGAAGAGGAGAACATCTTCCAATCCCAACCTCCAGACCAAGAGCATGGGGGTAAGGGGGAAGGGATGGAGAAGGATGAAGCCCCCACTGTTTTATTGACTTTGGTGGAGGTGCAGGTGCCGCCCATTGAGGTGCCAGCCTCTTCCGTGATGAGTGGTTTGAGTGTTGGTGGGACATTCCATGGTTCCAATGTTCGAGGCTGCGGTCCCAGTGAGGCATACCCAGGGACCCATCTTCTGAGGCTGGGGGTTCCACTGGTGGGGTGCAGCGAGGCACATTCAGAGACCTATCTTCCGAGGCTGGGGGTTCCAGTGGTGCGGTGCAGCAAGGCACACCCAGGGCTCCATCGTCCAAGGCTGTGCGTCCCAGTGGTGGGGTGCAAGCCACACCTATGAGGAAGAAGGGAAGGAGAGCTCGACCGCACTCTCCTGAGGTGCAAGATCTAACTGATGTGGTTCAGGAGATGGCAATGAGTGGGTGAGCATTGACCTTACCCGATCATTCCTGGACACCATCAGTGGGGTGGGTGATGAGGTAGCGGGAGTGTTGGGAGAAGTAACAGCAATCTCACGAGAAATGGGAATGCTGTCAGTGACCATGAGGGAGGGAATGTCAGAATGGTGCAAACACTATCACTGAACATGAGGGAGAGAATGTCACAGATAGTTGAGACAGTTTTGCTCAACATGAGGGAGAGAATGTTGCAGGTTGCTGAGACACTGTCAGGGCCCATGAGGAATGGCATGTTGGAGTTAGCTACTGCAATAAGGGAACACGCCCAGACCCCACGCCCGTTGACAGAATCAACTGCCACTCCCACTCCAATCCCCAGACCAGCCTCTGAAGAGCCCCAAGCCGGGCCCTTCACACAGGTGCATACTACCCGTGATCTTAGAAAGAATAAGCTTGGTACCATCCCCAAAAACACTGTGCCACCGCCTGCGGGCAGGGGTGCTGGAGTCACCAAGAACAAGTGTGGTGGGCGGTCTTACAATAAGGTGGAGAAGAGATGGGTGCAACCTTTTTTTGCTGCTGCTGTTGTTATTGTTGTTATTGTTGTGACTGTTGTAACTGTTCTCAAATTAAAAGATTTTTGTAAGTTATATAAATTTACAAGTTTAAAAGTTAGTAAGTGAACTTAAAGTTTTTATATGATCTTAGAGTTTGTAAGTGGTCTTAAAGTTTGTAAGTGATCGTAACTGAAAACTTTAAAGTTTAAGAATAATTTTATTAAAGTTAAATTAAGTACAAAGAGCAGTTTGTTAAACATTTGATTAAAATATATTTTATGTTAAATCTGAATCATTTTCATTATTTGTTCCATTATTAACACACAAGACAGGACAGGTTCTTTGTTCTCTCTCCCCAAAGTCTGTATGGATGGACCACACACAGGTCTTGTGACTTCTCCTCCCCCCGCCCCTCAACTCATTGCAGCAACCTTCCGATCGGCCCTTCCCTCCCCGGGCTCAGTGCAGAAGTCTTCCGATGAACACCTCCCTCCCTCCCCGCTCCCCACCCGGGCTTATTTTCTAGCCAAGCCCCGAGCCCCTGTGTCCGGACGTGGGGCCGATTCTGATGGCTGACACTACGACCCCCCCCTCCAGCCCTGCTTGAAAACGTTCAGTGGTGGCATGTGAGTAAAAAAAAAATGAAAACTTTAGAAATCCAAGAAACTTCCATGTACTTCGTTGAAAAGTAAAAAAGTTGAACTTTATTATGGATCTTTCAAGTGTTAGAGACTCCCTCCAAAAACCGCAATGAAAAACAATGGCGTCTTTCAGCGCCGACTTTTCAATGTGCGCTGCTTTCTGCTAACTCACCAGAAGGTTTTTTGGGAGTGGCCAGATACGCTGACCGAGAATAAAAGATTTTTGGGAAAACTGCGAAAAATGCTGAAAACTGGTGCAGACATGAGGGGACGTCAAAAAACCTAACGTCGAAAAGTCGTAACTAAAGCAATTACGTTCAGCGCAGATTCCAGGGGGAATCTTTGAATTAAATAATTATGCCAGAAAAAGCGGCACGCGCCAAAAAAACGGCGCAAATCAGCCAGGAAAATTGAGCTCCATGATAGCTGTATCCTTAGAATCTGGATTTTCAGCCATTCCCAGATTTGCAACAGTGTGTCAAGCAAGTGGATGAATTGATCATGCGTCATCAGTGAGAGTTTGTGGCTGTTCCTACGAGAAAAAAAGACATGCATTTATATAGTGCCTTTCACGGTCATGGGACGTCTCAAAGCACCGTACAGCCAATGAAGTACTTTTGGAATGTAGTCACTGTTACAATGTGGGAAACGCGGCAGCCAATTTGTGCACAAACAAGCTCCCACAAACAGCAATGTGATAATGACCAGGTAATGTATTTTTTTTAATGTTGGTTGTGGGATAAATATTGACCAGAACACCGGGGCTTAACTCCTTTGCTCGTCTTCGAAGTAGTGCCCTGGGATCTTTTACATCAACCTGAGAGAGCAGACGGAGCCTCAGTTTAACGTCTATCCAAAAGACAGCACCTCCGACAGCGTAGCACTCCCTCAACGGTACATTGGAATGTCAGCCTAGATTTATGTACCGTCTATCAGCATCTTAAAGAGCTGTACAACTTAGTTGTGATGCTATTTTACATGTAGAATTTATGTTCTGTTATTCTGGTAATCACATAAATGGCCTTATTGGTATAGTACCACAACTGCGAAAGATGACAATTAATTAGTTTTCTTCAATAATGCTTAAGGAGAATGTCGAATCTTTTAGGGCTCTCAATTGGATTCACATTTATCCACCAACTCTCATATATGGAGAAAGAACATAAGTGGTAATTTCAAAGTGCGACAATACAATGGCCCCAAGTTTCCACATGATTTGCTCCTGATTTTTAGGAGCAACTGGTGGAGAACGGAGTATCTTAGAAATCGCAATTCTCCACATTTAAGTTTTCTGCAGTTCTAGTCATGGAGAACAGTTTCATTTTGGAACAGAATTTTTTTTTCAAAAGGGGGCGTGTCCAGCCACTGACGCCTGATTTGAAAGTTTCCACAGTGAAAACGTACTCCAAACTAACTTAGAATGGAGCAAGTGAAGATTTTTGTAGGCCTGAAAAAACCTTGTCTACACATTAAAAAATCAGGCGCGGGAACGAGGTGGGGGGGCGGGGAGGGGAAGGGAAGTCATTAAATTCTACAATAAATCCTTAGTTATACTTATACAAATATTATACAAATAATTCCAACCTGAATAAAAATTTATAAGCAAAGAAAAGATTAAATAAACCATGTTCCTACCTGTGTGAAAGTGCTTCAGGCAGGGAGAAGGCTGCAGCAAGCCTCACAAGTTGAGGCAGCCGTTCCCGACGGCAGCGGGGGGGGGGGGGGAGGAGGCAGTGAGGGCCCGACCGACGGCAGCGGGGGGGAGGCAGGGAGGAGGCAGCCGTTCCCGATGGCAGGGGGGGGGAGGAGGCAGTGAGGGCCCGACCGACGGCAGCGGGGGGGAGGCAGAGAGAAGGCTGCAGGTAGCCTCAGAAGTTGAGGCAGCCATTCCTGCCGTCGGTCGGGCCCGTCGGGAAACGGCTGCCTCAACTTCTGAGGCTTCCAGCAGCCTTCTCACTGCTGCAAGAAGCCTCAGTGCTGAATCTGGAAGGGCAATGTGGTTTTATTAAAAAATGTTAAAAATTGAACAGCTACAAAAAACTACAAAAATGGCCGAGTGCCAATGTTTCCTACACACTGCGCGTGCGCGAACGCTCCAACGCGCACGCGCAGGGTTGCCGGCACGAAAAAAACTCATTTAAATGGTACCCGCCCCCCTCCTACTTACAAAATCGGCGTGAGTGGTAGGCTGCGCCCCCTGGGCGCTGCGCCAAGCTGACATCGAGCTGCAAAGTGCTCGAGAATAGCGCGTTTTTGTCAGGCGCCGTTTTCGGTGTGAAAAATGGGCGCCCAGCTCGGAGGAAACTTGGGGCCAATGTGTTAGTAATTTCTATCTTTAAATATGGCTCAGAAACGTGGGTACACACCAATTAAATTAATAGGCAAATATATTAATTTGATTCTAGATCACTTCAATAGAAAAGCAAATTATAATTTAAATGGAGAAAAATTGCAGAGTGCTGCAGTACAGAGGGACCTGGGGGTCCTTGTGCATGAAACACAAAAAGTTAGTATGTAGGTACAGCAAGTAATCAGGAAGGCAAATGGAATGTTGGTCTTTATTGCAAGGAGGGATAGAATATAAAAGCAGAGAAGTCCTGCTACAACTGTACAGAGTATTGGTGAGGCCACACCTGGAGTACTGCGTACAGTTTTGGTCTCCGTATTTAAGGAAGGCTATACTTGCATTGGAGGCTGTTCAGAGAAGGTTCACTAGGTTGATTCCGGAGATGAGGGGTTGACTTATGAAGATAGGTTGAGTAGGTTAGGTCTATATTCATTGGAGTTGAGAAGAATGAGAGGTGATCTTATCGAAACATATAAGATATAAGAGGCTTGATAGGGTGGAAGCAGCGAGGATATTTCCACTCATAAGGGAAACTAAAACTAGGGGACATAGTCTCAGCATAAGGGGCCGCCCATTTAAAACTGAGATGAGGAGGAATTTATTCTCTCAGAGAGTTGTAAATCTATGGAATTCTCTGCCCCAGAGAGCTGTGGAGAATGGGTCATTGAATATATTTAAGGCGAAGATAGACAGATTTTTGAGCGATAAGGGAATAAAGGGTTATGGGGAGCGGGCGGGGAAGTGGAGCTGAGTCCATGATCAGATCAGCCATGATCTTATTAAATGATGGAGCAGGCTCGAGGGGCCAGGTGGCCTACTCCTACTCTTATTTCTTATATTCGTATGTTCACATGCTATTAAAGGTTAAACCGCGAGATGAAATCTTAAATGAGACTGTACGCAACTTGGCTAATCACAAAGCTGTCCTGGCTGGTTGATCGTTGCCAACTCCTCTGGTCCATGACTGACCCTGCCAGAGCCTTCACCACCAAAGCACCATCAACATGGAAGCGGCCACAAGGCAGACCCAGAACAAAACTGAATGACAGCATAAAAGTGCTCCTTAACAGCATAGGTCTTAATACTGATTGGAATATGTCCATTTTTAGGCAGCGTTAGGAGGAAAATGAGGGCGGGGGTGGTAAAACGTGCCATCCTGTCCCTACAATAAGCCACCAGTCCTTTACTTCTCACTCCATCCCCAATACTGCCACCAATGTCAGGGCAGGATCCCAGCAGTATCCTTGTTCTGCGCATGGAATTGACCCCGACCCAGGAGGCAGGGTCAGGCTGGCGAGCGGAAATCCCAGCCGGACCTGCTTCTGATGGGAGGAGAACTGGCTTAGACTCTGGTTCTGGTATTTCTCAATGACCAGTTGCTGTCAAGGTGATAGCAAGAATGAACACCTAGACTGATAGTTTTAATTGTGTATCTTTCCTTTTGTTGCATATAAGGGATGTCAGTGCATTTTATGTCAAAGTGGGGTGTGATGGGAAAAAAGAATGACATACAGCTCCTTCGTGATGTAAATAAATGGCACACAACAGTCAGAGCAGTGTTAGTCCAGTTAAGGGCCCAGGAGAGGCGTGAGCTTGGGGCCCAGAAGAGGCGAGGGCCCAGGGGCAGCATGGGTCCGCCCACACTGCGATATGTGTGCGAACTCGGTCCGTGCAGCAGAGCAGGTCTCCAACCGTCTTGGCTAATCCTTGCTACTGGTCCAAGGCCTAGCTCTGTCAAGGTGGCTGGTGTGCAACGGTCACCACACATTAAAAAAATCCACGCACAGGCATCTTCCGGCCTTCAACATCTAGTTCGTGGCCTGAAATATTAGGTCCTTCATGAAACACCTGTGAACGCAACTCTTTTTGATGTGGAAGCAAGTCATCCTCAATACCAGGGACTGCCTATGATGAGTCCAGTTAATCCAGTAATACTTGAGCCAGCACTAAAAATACAAAATCAGGACAATTCTTCCTGGTACTTACAATCTATTAAAATCAGTGTTAGTGTGCTGATTGAAAATTCTTTTCAGACACCATTGTAACCCCGATAAAGAACCTAATACATATATAAAAAAGATACATTTCAAATTTAAGGTCGATCGCACGGTACCAAAATGCCAACTGGTTTTGTTGCACTTCACCATCTGTCACCCTTTTCATAAATGGAAATCCTTTCAATTACTGTGAGGAATTTCAGTTAAATTCTGAAGGAAGTATAAAGACCAAGAGCATTTTATCAAGGTGTCAGTATTAATAGAGATATAGTTGAATCTATTTTTGCTATGTGTTGGACAAATACTTCATGTACTCTGCATACCTTATGGAGGCCAAAATGCAACTGACATAGTATCTGCTTGACAGACATGAAACATCCTGATTATAATGATAACTGAAATAGATATTCCTTATCCGTAGCCAATCATATTGTCATGACAATATACAAATTTTGAGCCAGTGAAGGAGGTTGTCTACAGCCTATTGTGATCTTGCACAATTTAACGCAATTATTGCTGGTTACTATCCATCTTATTGAGGCTAATCAGATAATATCTTGAATATCACTCATAGTAATCGATAAAGTATTATGCAAGTCTGTCATGCCAGTTTTAATCGGGATCTGAATGTCTGCCATAGCAGTCCATTCTGTCTGTATTTTAAAGGCACAATGGAGTTGACTGGATCCAACTCTCTCTCCCACCTGGCTTTACATGTTCGCACCACCAGCAATTTTATCCTGTGAGACAATGGTTTTCAGACATTTCCGTGCAAATATTGACAGAATCCTCGAGGCTGTTGTTCAAACTTCCAAAAAATATTGGCCCAGATTTTGTGGTGGGTAATGATGGTGAGTGAACTGTCAGCGTTCGCCATCATTATCCCTTTGAAACTGACTGTAACATCAGGATTTAGCGCTTGTGCACCTAAATATGCAAATTCTGAAGTTAATGTCAGTCATTCACTGCTCCAACACAGGCTGCGCCGTGGACTGCTCCCCCCCCCCGCCCCCCGCCCCCCCACCTCTTCTATAGCAATTAGTGTAATCAGTGGAACTGATGGAAACTTGGGCTTTACTGCACTAATTAAATATCCCATTAAACATAGAAACATAGAAACATAGAAAATAGGTGCAGGAGTAGGCCATTCGGCCCTTCGAGCCTGCACCTCCATTCAATGAGTTCATGGCTGAACATGCAGCTTCAGTAGCCCCTTCCTGCTTTCTCGCCATACCCCTTGATCCCCCGAGTAGTAAGGACTTCATCTAACTCCCTTTTGAATATATTTAGTGAACTGGCCTCAACAACTCTCTGTGGTAGAGAATTCCACAGGTTCACCACTCTCTGGGTGAAGAAGTTTCTCCTCATCTCGGTCCTAAATGGCTTAGCCCTGATCCTTAGACTATGACCCCTGGTTCTGGACTTCCCCAACATTGGGAACATTCTTCCTGCATCTAACCTGTCTAAACCCGTCAGAATTTTAAACATTTCTATGAGATCCCCTCTCATTCTTCTGAACTCCAGTGGATACTAGCCCAGTTGATCCAGTCTTTCTTGATAGGTCAGTCCCGCCATCCCGGGAATCAGTCTGGTGAACCTTCGCTGCACTCCCTCAATAGCAAGAATGTCCTTCCTCAAGTTAGGAGACCAAAACTGTACACAATACTCCAGGTGTGGCCTCACCAAGGCCCTGTACAACTGTAGTAACACCTCCCTGCCCCTGTACTCAAATCCCCTTGCTATGAAGGCCAACATGCCATTTGCTTTCTTAACCACCTGCTGTACCTGCATGCCAACCTTCAATGACTGATGTACCATGACACCCACGTCTCATTGCATCTCCCCTTTTCCTTATCTGTCACCATTCAGATAATAGTCTGTCTCTCTGTTAAGACCTTTTTGGACTAGGTGTAACTGGATTTTTAACAGCGCATTGACTACTAAACATATCTTCTGGCCCTGAAATTCTAATTTTTATATTTGTGGAGTGACAAATTTCTCCATTATAATAAAAATTATAATTTAAAAAAAAGTTTATTCATGATATTTCAGCTTCTACCTTTATCGGAAGCGTCGAGAGAGGCGGGAGTCAGCGAGAGGCAGCGGCCTATAAAGGCTCAACAGTCGGGCAGTCCGGGGAGCGTCGAGAGAGGCGGGAGCCGGCGAGAGGCAGCGGCCTATAAAGGCTCAACAGTCGGGCAGTCCGGGGAGCGTCGAGAGAGGCGGGAGTCAGCGAGTGGCAGCGGCCTATAAAGGCTCAGCAGTCGGGCAGTCCGGGGAGCGTCGAGAGAGGCGGGGCTTGTACAGCTCCAGCTGGGAGAGAAGGCAAAAAAGAAGTAGAAAGAAATCAAAAGGTGACGTCACAGCCAAAGGGGTAAGTGATTGTCTGGCGATTGGTGAGTAGCTTTTCTTTTTCTTTTTTATATCAGTCAGTAACTTTTAACACTGTTGTTGTCAATTTAAGTGTATCTAAGGGTTAAGTCATGGCAGGAGAGCTCGGTCACGTGATATGCTCCTTCTGTACCATGTGGGAACTCAGGGACGACACCAGTGTCCCTGACGACTACATCTGCGGGAAATGTATCTGCCTCCAGCTCCTGACAGACCGCGTTGCGGAGTTGGAGCTGAGGGTGGATTCACTCTGGAGCATCCACAATGCTGAGAATGGCGTGAGTAGCACGTGTAGCAAGTTGGTCTTATCGCAGGTGATGGGTCCACAGCCAGATAGAAACATAGACATAGAAACATAGAAAATAGGTGCAGGAGTAGGCCATTCGGCCCTTCTAGCCTGCACCGCCATTCAATGAGTTCATGGCTGAACATGCAACTTCAGTACCCCATTCCTGCTTTCTCACCATACCCCTTGATTCCCCTAGTAGTAAGGACTTCATCTAACTCCTTTTTGAATATATTTAGTGAATTGGCCTCAACAACTTTCTGTGGTAGAGAATTCCACAGGTTCACCACTCTCTGGGTGAAGAAATTCCTCCTCATCTCGGTCCTAAATGGCTTCCCCCTTATCCTTAGACTGTGTCCCCTGGTTCTGGACTTCCCCAACATTGGAAACATTCTTCCTGCATCTAACCTGTCTAACCCCGTCAGAATTTTAAACGTTTCTATGAGGTCCCCTCTCATTCTTCTGAACTCCAGTGAATACAAGCCCAGTTGATCCAGTCTTTCTTGATAGGTCAGTCCCGCCATACGGGAATCAGTCTGGTGAACCTTCGCTGCACTCCCTCAATAGCAAGAATGTCCTTCCTCAGGTTAGGAGACCAAAACTGTACACAATACTCCAGGTGTGGCCTCACCAAGGCCCTGTACAATTGTAGCAACACCTCCCTGCCCTTGTACTCAAATCCCCTCGCTATGAAGGCCAACATGCCATTTGCTTTCTTAACCGCCTGCTGTACCTGCATGCCAACCTTCAATGACTGATGTACCATGACACCCAGGTCTCTTTGCACCTGCCCTTTTCCTAATCTGTCACCATTCAGATAATAGTCTGTCTCTCTGTTTTTACCACCAAAGTGGATAACCTCACATTTATCCACATTATACTTCATCTGCCATGCATTTGCCCACTCACCTAACCTATCCAAGTCGCTCTGCAGCCTCATAGAATCCTCCTTGCAGCTCACACTGCCACCCAACTTAGTGTCATCCGCAAATTTGGAGATACTACATTTAATCCCCTCGTCTAAATCATTAATGTACAGTGTAAACAGCTGGGGCCCCAGCACAGAACCTTGCGGTACCCCACTAGTCACTGCCTGCCATTCTGAAAAGTCCCCATTTACTCCTACTCTTTGCTTCCTGTCTGACAACCAGTTCTCAATCCATGTCAGCACACTACCCTCAATCCCATGTGCTTTAACTTTGCACATTAATCTCTTGTGTGGGACCTTGTCGAAAGCCTTCTGAAAGTCCAAATATACCACATCAACTGGTTCTCCCTTGTCCACTCTACTGGAAACATCCTCAAAAAATTCCAGAAGATTTGTCAAGCATGATTTCCCTTTCACAAATCCATGCTGACTTGGACCTATCATATTACCTCTTTCCAAATGCACTGCGATGACATCCTTAATAATTGATTCCATCATTTTACCCACTACCGATGTCAGGCTGACCGGTCTGTAATTCCCTGTTTTCTCTCTCCCTCCTTTTTTAAAAAGTGGGGTTACATTGGCTACCCTCCACTCCATAGGAATTGATCCAGAGTCAATGGAATGTTGGAAAATGACTGTCCATGCATCCACTATTTCCAAGGCCACCTCCTTAAGTACTCTGGGATGCAGTCCATCAGGCCCTGGGGATTTATCGGCCTTCAATCCCATCAATTTCCCCAACACAATTTCCCGACTAATAAGGATTTCCCTCAGTTCCTCCTCCTTACTAGACCCTCCGACCCCTTTTATATCCGGAAGGTTGTTTGTGTCCTCCTCAGTGAATACCGAACCAAAGTACTTGTTCAATTGGTCTGCCATTTCTTTGTTCCCAGTTATGACTTCCCCTGATTCTGACTGCAGGGGACCTACGTTTGTCTTTACTAACCTTTTTCTCTTTACATATCTATAGAAACTTTTGCAATCCGTCTTAATGTTCCCTGCAAGCTTCTTCTCGTACTCCATTTTCCATGCCCTAATCAAACCCTTTGTCCTCCTCTGCTGAGTTCTAAATTTCTCCCAGTCCCCGGGTTCTCTGCTATTTCTGGCCAATTTGTATGCCACTTCCTTGGCTTTAATGCTATCCCTGATTTCCCTTGATAGCCACGGTTGAGCCACCTTCCCTTTTTTATTTTTACGACAGACAGGAATGTACAATTGTTGTAGTTCATCCATGCGGTCTCTAAATGTCTGCCATTGCCCATCCACAGTCAACCCCTTCAGTATCATTCGCCAATCTATCCTAGCCAATTCACGCCTCATACCTTCAAAGTTACCCTTCTTTAAGTTCTGGACCATGGTCTCTGAATTAACTGTTTCATTCTCCATCCTAATGCAGAATTCCACCATATTATGGTCACTCTTCCCCAAGGGGCCTCGCACAACAAGATTGCTAATTAATCCTCTCTCATTACACAACACCCAGTCTAAGATGGCCTCCCCCCTAGTTGGTTCCTCGACATATTGGTCTAGAAAACCATCCCTTATGCACTCCAGGAAATCCTCCTCTACCGTATTGCTTCCAGTTTGGTTAACCCAATCTATGTGCATATTAAAGTCACCCATTATAACTGCTGCACCTTTATTGCACGCACCCCTAATTTCATGTTTGATGCCCTCCCCAACATCACTACTACTGTTTGGAGGTCTGTACACAACTCCCACTAACGTTTTTTGTCCTTTGGTATTCTGCAGCTCCACCCATATAGATTCCACATCATCCAAGCTAATGTCCTTCCGAACTATTGCCTTAATTTGCTCCTTAACCATAGGGAATGGAAGACCAGCAGGAAGAGCAGTGCAAGGAAGGTAATGCAGGGGTCCCCTGCGGTCATCCCCCTGCAAATCAAATACATCGTTTTGAGTACTGTTGAGGGGGATGACTCATCAGGGGAGGGTAGCAGCAGCCAAGTTCATGGCACTGTGGCTGGTTCTGTTGCACAGGAGGGCAGGAAAAAGTGTGGGAGAGCGATAGTGACAGGGGATTCAATTGTGAGGGGAATAGATAGGTGTTTCTGCGGCCGCAACCAAGACTCCAGGATGGTATGTTGCCTCCCTGGTGCAAGGGTGAAGGATGTCTCTGAGCAGGTGCAGGACATTCTAAAAAGGGAGGGAGAACAGCCAGTTGTCGTAGTGCACATTGGTACCAACGACATCGGTAAAAAAAGGGATGAGGTCTTACAAAACAAATTTAAGGAGCTAGGAACTAAATTAAAAAGTAGGACCTCAAAAGTAGTAATCTCGGGATTGCTACCAGTGCCACGTGCTAGTCAGAGTAGGAATCACAGGATAGCACAGATGAATACGTGGCTTAAGCAGTGGTGCAGCAGGGAGGGATTCAAATTCCAGGGGCATTGGAACCGGTTCTGGGGGAGGTGGGACCAGTACAAACCGGACGATCTGCACCTGGGCAGGACCGGAACCAATGTCCTAGGGGGAGTGTTTGCTAGTGCTGTTGGGGAGGAGTTAAACTAATATGGCAGGGGGATGGGAACCAATGCAGGGAGACAGAGGGAAACAAAAAGGAGACAAAAGCAAAAGACAGAAAGGAGATGAGGAAAAGTGGAGGGCAGAGAAACCCAAGGCAAAGAACAAAAAGGGCCACTGTACAGCAAAATTCTAAAAGGACGAAGGGTGTTAAAAAAACAAGCCTAAAGCCTTTGTGTCTTAATGCAAGGAGTATCCGTAATAAGGTGGATGAATTAACTGTGCAAATAGATGTTAACAAATATGATGTGATTGGGATTACAGAGACGTGGCTCCAGGATGATCAGGGCTGGGAACTCAACATCCAGGTGTATTCAACATTCAGGAGGGATAGAATAAAAGGAAAAGGAGGTGGGGTAGCATTGCTGGTTAAAGAGGAGATTAATGCAATAGTTAGGAAGGACATTAGCTTGGTTGATGTGGAATCTATATGGGTAGAGCTGCAGAACACCAAAGGGCAAAAAACGTTAGTGGGAGTTGTGTACAGACCTCCAAACAGTAGAAGTGATGTTGGGGAGGGCATCAAACAGGAAATTAGGGGTGCATGCAATAAAGGTGCAGCAGTTATAATGGGTGACTTTAATATGCACATCGATTGGGCTCGCCAAACTGGAAGCAATACGGTAGAGGAGGATTTCCTGGAGTGCATAAGGGATGGTTTTCTAGACCAATATGTCGAGGAACCAACTAGGGGGGAGGCCATCTTAGACTGGGTGTTGTGTAATGAGAGAGGATTAATTAGCAATCTCGTTGTGCGAGGCCCCTTGGGGACGAGTGACCATAATATGGTGGAATTCTGCATTAGGATGGAGAATGAAGCAGTTAATTCAGAGACCATGGTCCAGAACTTAAAGAAGGGTAACTTTGAAGGTATGAGGCGTGAATTGGCTAGGATAGATTGGCGAATGATACTTAAGGGGTTGACTGTGGATGGGCAATGGCAGACATTTAGAGACCGCATGGATGAACTACAACAATTGTACATTCTTGTCTGCCGTAAAAATAAAAAAGGGAAGGTGGCTCAACCGTGACTATTAAGGGAAATCAGGGATAGTATTAAAGCCAAGGAAGTGGCATACAAATTGGCCAGAAATAGCAGCGAGCCCGGGGACTGGGAGAAATTTAGAACTCAGCAGAGGAGGACAAAGGGTTTGATTAGGGCAGGGAAAATGGAGTACGAGAAGAAGCTTGCAGGGAACATTAAGGCGGATTGCAAAAGTTTGTATAGGTATGTAAAGAGAAAAAGGTTAGTAAAGACAAACGTAGGTCCCCTGCAGTCAGAATCAGGGGAAGTTATAACTGGGAACAAAGAAATGGCAGACCAATTGAACAAGTACTTTGGTTCGGTATTCCCTAAGGAGGACACAAACAACCTTCCGGATATAAAAGGGGTCAGAGGGTCTCGTAAGGAGGAGGAACTAAGGGAAATCCTTATTAGTCGGGAAATTGTGTTGGGGAAATTGATGGGATTGAAAGTCGATAAATCCCCAGGGCCTGATGGACTGCATCCCAGAGTACTTAAGGAGGTGGCCTTGGAAATAGCAGATGCATTGACAATCATTTTCCAACATTCCATTGACTCTGGATCAGTTCCTATTGAGTGGAGGGTAGCCAATGTAACCCCACTTTTTAAAAAAGGAGGGAGAGAGAAAACAGGGAATTATAGACCGGTCAGCCTGACCTCAGTAGTGGGTAAAATGATGGAATCAATTATTAAGGATGTCATAGCAGCGCATTTGGAAAGAGGTGACATGATAGGTCCAAGTCAGCATGGATTTGTGAAAGGGAAATCATGCTTGACAAATCTTCTGGAATTTTTTGAGGATGTTTCCAGTAGAGTGGACAAGGGAGAACCAGTTGATGTGGTATATTTGGACTTTCAGAAGGCTTTTGACAAGGTCCCACACAAGAGATTAATGTGCAAAGTTAAAGCACATGGGATTGGGGGTAGTGTGCTGACGTGGATTGAGAACTGGTTGTCAGACAGGAAGCAAAGAGTAGGAGTAAATGGGTACTTTTCAGAATGGCAGGCAGTGACTAGTGGGGTACTGCAAGGTTCTGTGCTGGGGCCCCAGCTGTTTACACTGTACATTAATGATTTAGACGAGCGGATTAAATGTAGTATCTCCAAATTTGCGGATGACACTAAGTTGGGTGGCAGTGTGAGCTGCGAGGAGGATGCTATGAGGCTGCAGAGTGACTTGGATAGGTTAGGGGAGTGGGCAAATGCATGGCAGATGAAGTATAATGTGGATAAATGTGAGGTTATCCACTTTGGTGGTAAAAACAGAGAGACAGACTATTATCTGAATGGTGACAGATTAGGAAAAGGAGAGATGCAACGAGACCTGTGTGTCATGGTACATCAGTCATTGAAGGTTGGCATGCAGGTACAGCAGGTGGTTAAGAAAGCAAATGGCATGTTGGCCTTCATAGCGAGGGGATTTGAGTACAGGGGCAGGGAGGTGTTGCTACAGTTGTACAGGGCCTTAGTGAGGCCACACCTGGAGTATTGTGTACAGTTTTGGTCTCCTAACTTGAGGAAGGACATTCTTGCTATTGAGGGAGTGCAGCGAAGGTTCACCAGACTGATTCCCGGGATGGTGGGACTGACATATCAAGAAAGACTGGATCGACTGGGCTTGTATTCACTGGAGTTCAGAAGAATGAGAGGGGATCTCATAGAAACTTTTAAAATTCTGACGGGTTTAGACAGGTTGGAAGAATGTTCCCAATGTTGGGGAAGTCCAGAACCAGGGGTCACAGTCTAAGGATAAGGGGTAAGCCATTTAGGACCGAGATGAGGAGAAACTTCTTCACCCAGAGAGTGGTGAACCTGTGGAATTCTCTACCACAGAAAGTAGTTGAGGCCAATTCACTAAATATATTCAAAAGGGAGTTAGATGAAGTCCTTACTACTAGGGGGATCAAGGGGTATGGTGAGAAAGCAGGAAGGGGGTACTGAATTTGCATGTTCAGCCATGAACTCATTGAATGGCGGTGCAGGCTAGAAGGACCGAATGGCCTACTCCTGCACCTATTTTCTATGTTTCTATGTTTCTCTGTTTCTATCCCCGTGTGAAAGTCACAATCTTCATTTCACTCTCTGTCACATTTTTAGAAGTGTGGATAAAATCTGATTTGTATTTCCTGGTTTGCTGCCTGTGAGAATTCTTCAACGTGATTGGCTACATAGACAGTTTGTTGACATCACCGCAGCCCTTCGCTGGGAATTCACATTACACTGCGTGGCAAACTTCCCACCACAGAGATCACGATATCTCTGTGGGCAGCTTTCTTCGAGAGCCTTAGCTTCGCCGCTGGCTGCAAATTACAGGCCAATGTCAGCTGCTCAAAGGAAAACAGTGCTCACATTGCAGAAACTATTTTGTCGATACTAACTAGAAATAAACTTTTAATGCATCAAGGAAATGGAAAGAATATGGAATACAGAATTCTTGAGACATTGCTCAGTGTACCTCCTGACAGACAGAAAGTTGATGTCAGAGTTCTTGGGATTCTGTCATGGACCCTTTCAGGTCTGTGCACCCCAGTTTGAAAACCTATGCTGTGAGGTGTAGTTTGCAAGTGAAGTGGACTTGGTTCTTGTTGCTCACTGATGCCCTCAACACTAGTGAGAACATAACTGATTGCAGCCTGTGATGATGGTACTGAGAACGTGTTGTGTCTGTTACAAACTTTCAAATAATTAATGAAAGCTATGGTATTATAATAGAATTGCAACAGTGGGCTTTGAATTATTTATAGGCGGGATTATTTCAATAAGGAAATGTATTAAATAGGTTTGACTTTTTTCAAAATGTATTTTGTAATTGCCAGCCTAATGGAAATTGCATTTACAAGCATTTATATTTTAAATGCAGGCTGATACTATTCAGAACCCTTGAAACAGCCCAACACAAATTACAGGGCGTCCAACTCTTTATCCCACGCAAAATGCGTATTTGAATTTACTGCATAAGTGCAGGAGCAGAGGGGGAAAGGAAACACAGACTCCATAGAACCTCAATAGTCCTTGGCACTAGAAATCCACTGCATTTACCAGCTCACAACCAATTACTTGAATATGATTGCCAGGCACTGCATGCAACACTTGAAACTATACAAGCATGTTCACCAAGTTGTGCCGCATCATGTGACCTCAGCTGGAAGAGTAGTCCAGTGTGAGTGCAACTCAGCCTCGGAATATTTATGTTTGAAATTCTTTTTCCGGTTTCCACAGGGGACCTGCCAGGATTGAGCCTTTCCTTGGCACGGTGCGACAAGTGGAGTCTCCCTGGGGCTCTTGTAAGGCACGTACCCCAGTATCTGCATTTCGGCACTGAGGCTCAGAACCAGACACCCTGGCAGCAAGGCTTTATTGAAATTGCCAGTTTCCTAATGGTGCAGAATATATCAATTGTGCACACATGCTGATTTTGGGCTCCTTCAGACCATGGGGTAGAAATTCACCCTGCCGGAAACCTGGCGCACCTACTGTTTTCTCAGCATTTTTACCTTCGGGCCAGACGAGGCGGACAATTTTAACCAGAGCATCCTTCACTGAAGTATCAGATATCTATTGAGAAGCCATGACTGCTACATCACGTAGCCATTGGCCTTCAAGATGTGTTCCAGAGAGATGGTGATCTGTATGGATGGGTACTGAGGCATTAAAGCGATGGCCTTCAACCTCATCTGATGACGGCAGTTGCATGAAATCAACAGAACAGATGAGCCCTATATTGAAGCCCATGCTACGGTAACTGAGGGCCCAAATTTGGCCCACCCTTTTTTTTTGGCACACTCACGTGAGATGCGCCGACTTCCTACAATCCAAAAGGCGCCAAAAAGATGTCCCGGGATTCTGGCCCCTCTGCCGACTCTCCCGAGGCTTGGCGCGGCATGGCGAGTCCATTGGGGGGGGCAGAACGAGGGCCCTGCGCCTAAAAGAGTGCCGGCAGCTGTCGGCATGCGCAGTAGAGCGTTCGCACATGCACAATAGCTCCTCCCATGATTATGATGATGCGTGCCTGCAGCGTGGGACCCAACGCGTCCCGCCCCTATTCCCGGGCTGAGCCGCACAAGTCGGCCACTGCATTCCCGCGCTGAGGGCTACAAGAAACAGGTTGATGCGAGGAGAGTTTTGATCCGGGGGGGAGGAGAGTATTGATGGGCGGAGGTGGGGAATGAGGAGAGTTTCGATCCGGGAGGGAGGAGAGAGGAGAGTTTTGATGGCGGGGGTGGGGGGGAAGGAGAGAGTTTTGATCTGGTGGGGGAGAAGAGAGGAGAGTTTTGATGGGGGGTGGGGGGGAGAAGAGAGGAGAGTTTTGATGGGGGGGGTGTGGGGAGGAGAAGAGAGGAGAGTTTTGGTGGGGGGTGGGGGGGAGAAGAGAGGAGAGTTTTGATGGGGGGGGTGTGGGGAGGAGAAGAGAGGAGAGTTTTGGTGGGGGGTGGGGGGGAGAAGAGAGGAGAGTTTTGATGGGGGGGTGGGGGGAAGAGAGGAGAGTTTTGATGGGGGGGGAGAAGAGAGGAGAGTTTTGATGGTGGGGGGGGCAGGGGGGAAGGAGGAGAGTTTTGATGGGGGGTGGGGGGAAGAGAGGAGAGTTTTGATGGGGGCGGGGGGGAGGGTGTGATAACTGTGTAGCCAGTAATTTTAATGAGCTTACTCAGGACTTTCCTTAACCCTGTTGATGAAAATACTTTCCTACGAGCAGGAGGTACTTCTATTTTTTATTTGGATGTTTTGTCTCTTTACTTCTTTTATTTTTGTAATTTAAGCTTCCATAAATGCTTTTGTTGTATAGTAAATTAACTTTGCGAAGTTTGTCAGTCCTGTATAGCTGTTTGATCCTATTCACATTCTTTAGTCAAGTCATTAAGTACCTATCTCCGCTGATTTCTTAACTCTCCGCAAGGGTTTTCTGTGCGGCCACAAGTGGCCACATACCCTGACCGAAGTTAGTTTGGAGCAACTATTAGCTGTCCAAACTGGCTTAAATGGCCAAAATGGGCGTAGGTGGCAGGTAATGCCCCCTTTTGAAAGGATTTTGAAAAAAAAAACTAAACTAAAAAAAATCCTCACTAACACACTTACACTGACGCAAATTGAATGTGCAGAATGGGGATTTTTAAGATACTCCAGAAAAATCAAGATGCTCCAAAAAAAACGGAGCAACTCCTGGGCAAATTTGGGCCCAGAGAGTGCGCATCTGAGCCCCTGGTCGACATCTTTGTTGTCCTATGCTGCACTCTCTCAAGGCTAGAAATATCCCTCCTATGTTATAATGACTACTACTGCATACAATACTAAAGATGGGTGTCTAACCGGGGCTTATACAGCAAAATCACCTTTTTAAAATTTATATTCTATTCCTCTGCTAAAACATTCTACTATCTGGATGTATTTTTCATTACAACCGTAGACTAGATCCATGTTTCTATGCTTTTTCACAGTGACAATCAAATCCCTTTCCTGATGACAGTTTTGTACAACTCTTCCATTGCTTTTGGTTCCTTGCTCCCAAACTAATTATGCTGCATTTACAATGCTGAGCTACATTGAGCATTCAGTGGCACAGCTTGCTTAAAGACCTGAATCCATCCGTATCAAGTTGCGTTGTTCTACTGTTCACTACCTCCAGCTTTGGTGTCATCTACAAATTTACAGATCTACACCCACCCAAGCCATTTACATAAACAATGGGGTCTGAGGACCAACTGCTGGGGTAGCCCAGTCACAATCATTTTAACTTGAAAAAATTCCCATTTCAATTCAAAGGGCTGGAATTTTGGTTGCTTGCATTTTGCGGCATTAATCAGGGTGGGGCGGTAAGTATAGCGCCCTGGAAATGTTTACCCGTCCGACCGGGAAATTCGTCCGAACTGCAGCTGCATTGATCGGGGGTGCCAAATCAGGCGTTCCACACCTGTGCTCGGCCACCGCAGCGCAGAAAAAGAAGGTTAAATGCGCATGCGCAGAGGCCCGCGATAGATCCCGAGCACAGCTGAATGTTTAAGGCGTGGCACTATAAGTTTTCGCAAGCACAGTTCCACCTGTGCCCTTTGAGCAGAACAGGAAAATGGAGGAGCGGGAAGAATGCCAAAGAGCACACCGCTTCTCAGCCATGGCTGCTGGAGCACTGATAGAGGCGATAGAGAGGAGGTGGCATGTCTTGCATCTTCCTGGAGGCAGGAGGTCTGTGCCAAGAGTTTTTCAGAGGCTTTAGAGGGAGGTGGAACAGGATGTCTCTGCTCGAGGCACGGTGCCACAAACTGCAACACAATGTCGCAGAAGTTTAATGACCTCGCACGGGTCGTCAGGGTGAGTACCCTTTACATTAATGCACCACTGCCATAGTTGCAAAATCACTGTCTCACACAATGGAAAGTCTTTGAAGAACCTGCCCATTCTCTATGTGTTCCAGGCCATGGTGTGGATTGGTGAAGCCACCTGAAAGCTGGAGGCTCAGTTCACCATCCATGCCCTGCGCATTCAGGCAGCGTGGACCCTCTTCCCCAAATCATTCTCACCCCTCCTCGCACTACCATTTGATTCTGGATATGCGTTTGCCAAACATCACCCTGAGCCGCAATCCTAGCTGGCTCTCATCTCCTCCCACCCTTCTCACATACTCTGTGCTCAGCCACGCAGATTATAATGCAAACCTTACACTTCCAGACCGTAGCAGCTACTCTACTATGGAAAGCATGTGTGCCACACAATGAGCTGCACACTCACTCACATATTCTTCTGGGTTCTTATTGTAGGCGCAATTGGCTCATAATCACCAGGGGCAGCAGCATACTAGAGGTGGGGATCCTGATCTTCAGGACCTCACTGAGGTCGAGCAGCATGTATTGGCCCTCATGGCCACACCAGTTTGTGCAGTGGCGGCTGGTGAGTCGGAGCCTCCTATGGATAGTGACGGTATGTGAATGGCGCTTGCGATTTATGTGAGTTCGTTGATCCCTGATATCAAGCGGCATAGCCCCTTGACACATCCCCAATGCCATCTTCCTCTTATCTGCCTGCCCCCCTCCCCTGCTGCTAACCACATGTCTGTTGCTTTGTGCTGACAGATGATCATCCTGAAGTGCAGCAGCCTGCCCCTGAACCATCAATGTTGGGCGACGGGGGAGATGATGAGGGAAGGGACGACAGTGGGCTAACTGAGCGGGACCTGCCATCAGTCCCACCGAGTGGAGGAGCCTGAATTTGAGGGGTTTGAGCAGCCTGAGACTCCTGGCTCCAGTGGTCTACAGCAATGCCCAGCGGAAGGGAAGCTCGATGGCCAGCTCCCGGGAGAGTGAGTCGGCCCAGGAATCCCGCTGAGAGACCTGAACGTGGAGGCTAAGTCCAGGGAGACCACGCAAATGCACTGCAACCTCATGGGTGCATTGGAGAAGGTCCCGCTGAGCATCGCTACATTTGCTGAGTGTGGCAGAGGCCGCTTAAGTATTGCCCGTGCCTCACAAGAGTCCAATGAGCCCATCCTTGCCCGCTCACAGAGGGAGTTGTGCTCAACGAATGATAGTGGAGTCCCAGAGGGGATGGCGCATGCCATGATTAACATGGCAGCAGCAATCGCATCACAGGCCCAAGCCACTCAAGAGCTTCGTGATGTAATGCTGTCAGTGATTGCTGGCGTTTCAGGCTCAGTTTGTCCTGAGTCAG
The DNA here is from genome assembly GCF_044704955.1 of Pristiophorus japonicus. Taxonomy (NCBI): domain Eukaryota; kingdom Metazoa; phylum Chordata; class Chondrichthyes; family Pristiophoridae; genus Pristiophorus; species Pristiophorus japonicus. Next base: position 39,331,872 of record NC_091983.1, on the reverse strand, counting down.
TCTCAGTGTGATGCCATGCAGTCACTGACTGCTGCCATCCTCTCTGTATTCCCCACAGTCTGATGGGGAAGTGACGGTGCCGAAGCAGGCCAGCAAGTTGTGCTCACACATTGTGCTCTGGATGCTGATACTCCGCCCCATGTGAGTGGCAGTGGCCGCCTGGAAATGGAAGGTGCTGTCCTTCCTCAAGATGACAGCATTCCGGCTCCCACCACTGCCACTCTGCCTTTGCACCTGCCGTGGTCTATGGCTGAGCCATTCCAGACTGCTGTTGTCGATGCTGAGGCGGTGGAGCCTGCAGCCGGGCCTTCCAGGCCCAGAGCTGGTCCAGGGCATCCTGCTCGGCAGTCTGTACTGTCTGCCCCACACACACAGCAGCCCTCAAGCAGCCTTGCTGTAGGCACTGAGGCCACTGATGGGGGTAAAGGTAAGGGATGGTAAATGTCAGGCTAAGTCTGGCTGAGGACTTTGCCCACCATGGACAGATGTACTAATCATATCAATAATAGATGTAAATATGTCATTGCATTGTTTGACGCAACCTATTGGTTGGAGTGTGTGTGCCTAAGATGCTACATGGATGCTGCTATGGAATGAGTAATGGAACTTCCCTTTGTCCATACATTATTTTAATTAATTGTGGTTGATTAATTGTGAGTTCGGACAGCGTCGAGGAGGAGGCGACAGTCCGGGGTCGGAGGCCTATAAAAAGGCGGCGAGTTCAGGAGTTCGGGCAGTGTCGAGGAGGAGGCGTGAGGCTTGTGCAGCTACCGGGAGAAGGCAAAAAAGAAGTAGAAAGAAATAGAAGGGTGACGTCACAGCCAAGGGGGTAAGTGATTGGCTAGTGATTGGTGAGTAGTTTTTCTTTCTTCTATTCTATAACAGTGAGTAAACTTTAGCATTATTGTTGCCAATTTAAGTGTATCTAAGGGTTAAGTCATAGCAGGAGAGCTCGGTCACGTGATATGCTCCTCCTGTACCATGTGGGAACTCAGGGACACTTCCGGTGTCCCTGACGACTACGTGTGCGGGAAGTGTATCCGCCTCCAGCTCCTGATGGTCCGCGTTGCGGAATTGGAGCTGAGGGTGGATTTACTCTGGACCATCCACGATGCTGAGAATGACGTGAGAGCATGTGTAGCGAGTTGGTCTTACCGCAGGTGAAAGGTCCACAGCCAGATAGGGAATGGAAGACCAGCAGGAAGAGCAGTGCAAAGAAGGTAGTGCAGCGGCCCCCTGCGCTCATCCCCCTGCAAAACAGATACACTGCTTTGAGTACTGTTGAGGGGGATGACTCATCAGGGGAGAGCAGCAGCAGCCAGGTTCATGGCACCATGGCTGGCTCTGCTGCACAGGAGGGCAGGAAAAAGAGTGGGAGAGTGATAGTAATAGGGGATTCAATGGTAATGGGAATAGATAGGTGTTTCTGCGGCCGCAACCGAGACTCCAGGATGGTATGTTGCCTCCCTGGTGCAAGGGTCAAGGATGCCTCGGAGCGGGTGCAGGACATTCTGAAAAGGGAGGGTGAACAGCCAGTTGTCGTGGTGCACATTGGTACCAACGATATAGGTAAAAAACGGGATGAGGTCCTATGAGATGAATTTAAGGAGCTAGGAGCTAAATTAAAACGTAGGACCTCAAAAGTAGTAATCTCAGGATTGCTACCAGTGCCACGAGCTAGTCAGAGTAGGAATCACAGGATAGCTCAGATGAATACGTGGCTTGAGCAGTGGTGCAGCAGGGAGGGATTCAAATTCCTGGGGCATTGGAACTGGTTCTGGGGGAGGTGGGACCAGTACAAACCGGACGGTGTGCATCTGGGCAGGACTGGAACCAATGTCCAAGGGGGGGTGTTTGCTAGTGCTGTTGGGGAGGAGTTAAACTAATATGGCAGGGGGATGGGAACCAATGCAGGAAGACAGAGGGAAACAAAATGGAGACAAAAGCAAAAGACAGAAAGGCGATGAGTAAAAGTGGAGGGCAGAGAAACCCAAGGCAAAAAACAAGAAGGGCCACTGTACAGCAAAATTCTAAATGGTCAAAGTGTAATAAAAAGGCAAGCATGAAAGCTCGGTGCCTCAATGCAAGGAGTATTCGGAACCCAGGAGAGGGCTCTGAGCTAGTTAGAGTGGGTGAGAGCTCAGATGAACAGGACCCCAAGAAAGAATGCAAAAGGCAGGAGGCAACAGAGCAGAGTAGCACTGGGGTAAGTGTAAACCACAAGGTGATAGGAAGGGACAATATGTATGAATATAAAGGAGCTGCAGGAGGGGTCAAAATTAAAAATCATGGTTTAAAAACTAGTATTAAAACACTCTACCTAAACGCACGCAGCATTCGAAATAAAGTAAATGAGTTGACGGCACAAATCATTGTAAATGGGTATGATTTGGTGCCCATTACAGAAACGTGGTTGCAGGGGGGCCAAGACTGGGAATTAAACATACAGGGGTATCTGACAATTCGGAAAGATAGACAAGAAGGGAAAGGAGGTGGGGTAGCTCTGTTAATAAAGGATAATATCAGGGCAGTTGTGAGAGACGATATTGGCTCTAATGAACAAAATGTTGAAACATTGTGGGTGGAGATTAGAGATAGTAAGGGGAAAAAGTCACTGGTGGGCGTAGTTTATAGGCCCCCAAATAATAACTTCATAGTGGGGCGGGCAATAATCAAGGGAATAATGGAGGCATGTGAAAAAGGAACGGCAGTAATCATGGGGGATTTTAACCTACATATCGATTGGTCAAATCAAATCGCACGGGGTAGCCTGGAGGAGGAATTCATAGAATGCATACGGGATTGTTTCTCAGAACAGTATGTTACAGAACCTACAAGGGAGCAAGCTATCTTAGATCTAGTCCTGTGTAATGAGACAGGAAAAATAAACGATCTCCGAGTAAAAGATCCTCTCGGAATGAGTGATCACAGTATGGTTGAATTTGTAATACAGATTAAGGGTGAGGAAGTTGTGTCTCAAACGAGCGTACTAAGCTTAAACAAAGGGGACTACAGCGGGATGAGGGCAGAGTTGGCTAAAGTAGACTGGAAACACAGACTAAACGGTGGCACAATTGAGGAACAGTGGAGGACTTTTAAGGAGCTCCTTCACAATGCGCAACAAAAATATATTCCAGTGTAAGAGAAGGGATAACCAGCCATGGATAACCAAGGAAATAAAGGAGAGTATCAAATTAAAGACCAATGCGTATAAGGTGGCCAAGGTTATTGGGAAACTAGAAGATTGGGAAAATTTTAAACAACAGCAAAGAATGACTAAAAAAGCAATAAAGAAAGGAAAGATAGATTACGAAGGTAAACTTGCGCCAAACATAAAAACAGATAGTAAAAGCTTTTACAGATATATAAAACGGAAAAGAGTGACTAAAGTAAATGTTGGTCCCTTAGAAGATAAGAGGTATTTAATAATGGGAAATGCGGAAATGGCTGAGACCTTAAACAATTATTTTGCTTCGGTCTTCACAGTGAAAGACACAAAAACCATGCCAAAAATTGCTGGTCACAGGAATGTGGGAAGGGAGGACTTTGAGACAATCACTATCACTAGGGGGATAGTGCTGGACAGGCTAATGGGACTCAAGGTAGACAAGTCCCCTGGTCCTGATGAAATGCATCCCAGGGTATTAAAAGAGATGGCGGAAGTTAGAGCAGATGCATTCGTTATAATCTACCAAAATTCTCTGGCCTCTGGGGAGGTACCAGCGGATTGGAAAGCAGCTAATGTAACGCCTCTGTTTAAAAAAGGGGGCAGACAAAAGGCAGGTAACTATAAGCCGGTTAGTTTAACATCTGTAGTGGGGAAAATGCTTGAAACAATCATTAAGGAAGAAATAGCAGGACATCTAGATAGGAATAGTGCAATCAAGCAGACGCAACATGGATTCATGAAGGGGAAATCATGTTTTACTAATTTACTGGAATTCTTTGAGGATATAACGAGCATGGTGGATAGAGGTGTACCAATGGATGTGGTATATTTAGATTTCCAAAAGGCATTCGATAAGGTGCCACTCAAAAGGTTACTGCAGAAGATAGAGGTAAGCGGAGTCAGAGGAAATGTATTAGCATGGATGGAGAATTGGCTGGCGAACAGAAAGCAGAGAGTCGGGATAAATGGGTCCTTTTCGGGTTGGAAATCGATGGTTAGTGGTGTGCCACAGTGATCGGTGCTGGGACCACAACTGTTTACAATATACATAGATGACCTGGAAGAGGGGACAGAGTGTAGTGTAATAAAATTTGCAGATGACACAAAGATTAGTGGGAAAGCGGATTGTGTAGAGGACACAGAGAGGCTGCAAAGAGATTTAGATAGGTTAAGCGAATGGGCTAAGGCTTGGCAGATGGAATACAATGTCGGAAAATGTGAGGTCATCCACCTTGGGGAAAAAAAACAGTAAAAGGGAATATATTTGAATGGAGAGAAATTACAACATGCTGCGGTGCAGAGGAACCTGGGGGTCCTTGTGCATGAATCCCAAAAAGTTAGTTTGCAGGTGCAGCAGGTAATCAGGAAGGCGAATGGAATGTTGGCCTTCATTGTGAGAGGGATGGAGTACAAAAGCAGGGAGGTCTTGCTGCAACTGGAGAGGATATTAGTGAGGCCGCACCTGGAGTACTGCATGCAGTTTTGGTCACCTTACTTAAGGAAGGATATACTAGCTTTGGAGGGGGTACAGAGACGATTCACTAGGCTGATTCCGGAGATGAGAGGGTTACCTTATGATGATAGATTGAGTAGACTGTGTCTTTACTCGTTGGAGTTCAGAAGGATGAGGGGTGATCTTATAGAAACATTTAAAATAATGAAAGGGATAGACAAGATAGAGGCAGAGAGGTTGTTTCCACTGGTTGGGGAGACTAGAACTAGGGGGCACAGCCTCAAAATATGGGGGAGCCAATTTAAAACCAAGTTGAGAAGGAATTTTTTCTCCCAGAGGGTTGTGAATCTGTGGAATTCTCTGCCCAAGGAAGCAGTTGAGGCTAGCTCATTGAATGTATTCAAATCATAGATCGATAGATTTTTAACCAATAAGGGAATTAAGGGTTACGGGGAGCGGGCGGGTAAGTGGAGCTGAGTCCATGGCCAGATCAGCCATGATCTTGTTGAATGGCAGAGCAAGCTTGAGGGGCTACTTGGCCGACTCCTGTTCCTAATTCTTATGTTCTTATTATGTTCTTATGTTGATGGTGGTTCTATGGGACATTGTGTTGTTGTTTTGTTACTTGCTGGGGAGGGCTTTGTTTGTGGATTTGCGGCCACCACGTTGGTGTCGTGAATAAAATGTTACTTTGTCCGTTCTGCAGTGCCGTCTTGAGTATGATTGTGGACTTTAACGGAGATGTGGCATTATGATGGCACATAGCATGGTTAGTATTAACTACATCACTCATCTTCCTCCATTCAAGAGACCCAATGCATTATGAGCTGCTAACATGTGGCTCTTGCACCGGCAGCATTGCCACGCTACCTCCACCGTGGATGGTGCTCCTCCTGGTGTGCCTGGCCATTTGGGACCTTGCCAGGCTCCTGTTCCTCATTCTCCTCCTCCCGATATCTGGCTGCAGGTCTGCCTGCAGAAGATGGCAATTCTCTCTCAGCACTTCCTCTTGGAAGCGCATCCTTCTCACACACTGCTCCTGAGAGAGCTGGAGGTATGAGCTTTGTTGCCTGTAAACTCGTGGTGGGTGAAAGCCCCTATCCAGACGTCCACGGCCTCTCATTCATGGCCCCCCTGCATGGCCAACAGCCCTTCTATCTTCACGCCGCCTAATTACAGCATGGAGTCGGTGACGATGGCGAATTGGTAATGCACCCATTAAATTATTTCACTTAAACTGTAAGGGCTCTGGAATGGCAGATCGGTGCTCTGATTTAAAGTCAGAGGCACACGCAGCGTCTTGAGCGAAAGCATGCCGCCTCAATGTGCCCTCCGATTTATGATCCTCCTCCCTCCCTTTCAGTATGCTGCAAATAGCGCTAATCGACCGTGGGGCCACCTGGTTTTTCAGACGTGATTTGGGGAGGATGTTAATGAGGCGTTTCCACCTAATTTACAGACCGGGGTGCTAGCGGGAAGTTGCATGACAACTGACATCATGATCTGAATGAAACTACAGAGCTGGGTGGTAGCATTTTGCGCCGCTGCAAAATCGGCGGCAAATTTCTTGGTGGGGCGCTGAAAGCTAGCTGCCCGGGCGATAAGCATTTCGAGACGCATTGCTGCCCCTCTGGGGCAATAACAGAGGCACAATGCAATTGAAATTCCGGCGCAAAGTTTCCTGCTTCCTGTTTTTGGAGTCAGTATTCTGCCCCTGTGGACAACTTTACAAATGCATGCTTCCACTGCAGAGCATTGCCTGCTGAGTGTCCATGTTGGGAATTTCAGTGTGTGCTCTCCAGGTCCATTATGAAAGATCCAAATTTGCCCCCAGAATAAATGTAAAAATGTTTCCGCCAACATTTTTATTGTTATTGTATCATTTTTTGATAGATTTAATGTCTATTGCCTGCCAAGAGGAATATCCAACTTAATTGTTTCTCAACACAGAATTATTTGTCCATCGAGTGAAGAATGTCAACGCTATGAAAATCTTGTTCACCATTATCACCCAGTGTCAGCATAACTTCTAATACCAAGTTTCCTTCTGATTCTCTGAGTAAGATTGCCAATCAATACCAAGTGAGGTGCTTGCGTCACTGTGGGTCCTTAGACTCGAGATGTGAGCTGAAACTGTCAAAAGTAACTCTCAGAGCCGATTTCCCTCTCCACTGTCCTAGGAACATAGAAACATAGAAAAATAGGTGCAAGAGTAGGCCATTCGGCCCTTCGTGCCTGTACCACTATTCAATAAGATCATGGCTGATCATTCACCTCGGTACCTCTTTCCTGCTTTCTCTCCATACCCCTTGATCCCTTTAGCCGTAAGGGCTATATCCAACTCCCTCTTGAATATATCTAACGAACTGGCATCAACAACTCTCTGCGGAAGAGAATTCCATAGGTTTACAACTCTCTGACTGAATAAGTTTCTCCTCATCTCGATTCCTAAATGGCTTGCCCCTTATCCTTAGACTGTGACCCCTGGTTCTGGACTTCCCCAACATCGGGAACATTCTTCCTGCATCTAACCTGTCCAGTCCTGTCAGAATTTTATATGTTGATATGAGATCCACTCTCATCCTTCTAAACTCCAGTTAATACAGGCCCAGTCGATCCAGTCTCTCCTCATATGTCAGTCCTGCCATCCCGGGAATCAGTCTGGTGAACCTTCGCTGCACTCCCTCCATAGCAAGAATATCCTTCCTCAGATTAGGAGACCAAAAATGAACACAATATTGCAGGTAAGGCCTCACCAAGGCCCTGTACAGCAGCAGCAAGACCTCCCTGCTCCTATACTCAAATCCCCAAGCTATGAAGGCCAACATGCCATTTGTCTTCTTCACCGCCTGCTGCACCTGCATGCCAACCTTCAATGCTGATGTACCATGACACCCAGGTCTCGTTGCACCTCCCCTTTTCCTAATCTGCCACCATTCAGATAATATTCTGCCTTCGGGTTTTTGCCACCAAAGTGGATAACCTCACATTTATCCACATTATACTGCATCTGCCATGCATTTGCCCACTCACTTAAGACACCCTGCAGCCTCTTAGCATCCTCCTCACAGCTCACACCACCACCCAGCTTAGTGTCATCTGCAAACTTGGAGATATTACTCTCAATTCCTTCATCTAAATCATTGATGTATGTTGTAAATAGCTGTGGTCCCAGCCCTGAGCCCTGTGGCACTCCACGAGTCACTACCTGTCATTCTGAAAAGGAAAGGGAAATGATGAGAAGACACATAAAAGTATAAATGGAATGTGAAAAATAAAATAAAAGGAAAAACTGGTAAAGAGGAATTGAACTACCTGTACAGCGATGTACACAGCATCCAAAACAAAACGGGGGAACTGGCGATAATAATCCATAGCTTGAAACCAAATGTAGCAGGAATAACTGAAACATGGCTACAACAAGAAGATTGGCGACTAAGTATTGCAGGTTATGACATAATCAGAAAGGATAGGGAAGGAAGATGGTGGGAAGGTGAGTAGCTCTACTAATTAGAGATAACTTAATGGCAGTAGAAAAAGGAACATAACTATCAGAAGGTTAGAAACAGAATCCATATGGTTTGAAATAAAAGATAAGGGATCGATCAAGCTAATAGGGGTACAGACCATCTACTAGTGGAAAGGAGATTTAAACAAATGTAATGAGATGTAAACAATATGTAAACAAATATGTGAAATGAGTAAAGGATGTAGAATAATAATCCTGGGAGATTTTAACTACTCCCAAATAAAGTGGCAAGGAGAGATATAAAAAGAATACATGGAATGGAGTTTTACAATGTGTGCAAGACTTCTTTCTGACTCAGTATGTAAAAAAGCCCAAGAGAGAGAGTACTGCTGGATCTACTAATGGGAAATGGACCAAAACAGATAAGAGAAGTAAGTGTAGGGGGACATCTTGGCAATAGCGATCACAACATAATAAGGTTTAAGATAAAGATGAAGACAAAGACCAAAGTAATAAATTGAAAAAGCTGATTTTAAGGGGATGAGAATGGAACCAGGGAAAATAAACTGGAAAAAAATTACTGACAAACAAAGAAATAGAACAGCAGTGGATAACATTGAAAATGGTGATCAATAGAGACCAGGAGAAATGTACAGCATTAAAAAGCAAGAACAAACTAGCCAGCAATGGATAAATAAATAAGGGCAAAATTGAAACTGAATAAAAATGCATACATTAAGTTAAAGGTGGTTACTCAGATTAGCAAATGGTGGGAACTGTTGTTGCACAAGGATCAGTGCTGGGATCACTGTTGTTCACTGTTGTAAATGATTTGGACTATTTCAAAATTTGCAGATGAGACCCAATTGGAGGGTGCAGTTAATACACAAGAGGACTGCGACAAAATACAGAAAGACATTAATAAACTTTCAGGATGGACGTGTAATTGGCAAATGAACTTCAATATAGACAAATGTGAGGTCATACATTTTGGTCGGAAGAGTAAGGAGGTCACATAACCTTGGAAAATAAGGGGCCAATTTTGGTGACCGCCCATTTCTTGGCTGCCACCGGGCGGGAGGTCCGTTTTTGGCGCCCGCTACTGCTGGGTCCCGTCGGAAGCCGCTTTCATCGCCGTTGTGTGGGCAGTAGCCGGGGCGGCAGTCAGCAGCAGTCGGCAGGTGGGAGTGGGCGGGAGCGGGACTCAGTGGAAAATGTCATTAGAATGCATCAGGTGGAGGCCTCTCCACTCGGGTATTTTTGGAGGGCCTCCACTGTGCATGCGCGGGATTTCGGCGTTTTATTTTGTCTAATTGAGCTAATTGAGGAAGTGCTCATGCCCATAAAAGGAGAGCACCTGCGAGGGGAGAGGAGAGAGGAGACAGAGAAGAGAGGAGACAGAGGGAAGAAGGGAGAGGGGAGAGGGAGTAGAGAGAGAATGCAGAGGAGAGAGAGAGGACAGGAGAGGAGAGGAGAGAGGAGTGAGAGGAGATAGTTGGAAGTTAGAGAGCAGAGGTGGCATTGGAGAGGGGGCAGTCTGAGTTGCAGAGGGGGCAATGTGACAAATTTATGCCCAGACTCTTGAGCAGCCATTCCTCTCATCATAGAGGATGATTGGGCAGAAATTGTCAATGAAGACTGGTAAAACTAAGCTCAGAGCTCCATGGTTCAATGAGCAGGAGTTGGAGGAACTAGTGACAGAGGTGGAGCACAGGTACAGCGAACTCACCCGGAATGGGTGTGGCAAGTCTCCACCAGCCCAATACTGACGTCTTTGGATGGACATAGGTCAGATAGTCAGTGCAATGGGCAACTTGGAGCGGGATGGGGACCAATGCTACAAATGATGGAACGATTTGGTGGCGGCAGCTAAAGTGAGCACAAATTTATTCGCCCCCTCCTGTCCAATGCCAAAAAGGTTGTGCGCGAGATGTGTGTGTACGAGGGAGTGTGTATGGGGGGCATGACCAAAGTGGGTAAGGCTGCAATGTTTTTATGTGCAGAGAAAACAAGCAGCCAAACAGGCAAGCATGAGTGCCCAGAAGATGTGGTCCAAGTCACCAGGCTGGAGGAGCGTGCATTGGCATTGTGGGTCATCGCTGCATTTCAACCACAAAAGTTTATGCAGATCTGGTGCTACCGCAGGGTAAGGCTACACTCATCTCTGGTGTCAGCGATGCTCATGGCATGAAAGTACATGCAATGATAAGGCACTCGCGGTTGAATGCACACGTTGTCGCCCATTATTGGTGTGGACATGTAGGGATGGAACTCCTTGCTGGCATAATGTGAGATGGAACGGTTCACATTTCACTTTCACCACCACTCCCCCTCCCCCCACCCACCCCCCCCGCCCCCCCCCCCCTCCACTGCCCCCACACTACAGATTGAAATTTTGTCCTCTACTTGCAGATGCTGAGTTGGACACCACGGATCTGGAGAGACCATTGACCTCTGGCCTTCACAAATGCCGTCACACCCAGCATCTCCCACCCCGACGTTCTCTACATCCTACAACCCCAGCCCACATTACCCATGTCCACCGCTCCCACCTGCGCTACCCAGGGCCGTGAAGGAGAGGAGAGAGGTGAGGGAGAAAGGCCCATATTTGTGCCCTTTCACCTGGAGGAGCCGGAAGCAGCTGACATCAGTCCCCTGCCAAGTCAGCCAAGTGTCCGCAGAACCTCAGCGTCGGGCTCAGAATTCCTGGGCTCTCCAACAGACTCAACTCAAGCAAGCACAAGCAAGTGCAGAGGCCCTGGATCAAAGGGAAGCAAGGCCCCACTACCCAGCAGCAGCGAGCAAACACCTTCGGATGCAGCACGGCTCCCTGTAATAAACCAGATAGTGCAGCTATCAACCACCGGAGTGGAAGTAGGTCATGAGATGCTGCAGACCATGGCTGGGATAGCTGGCAGCATCGTCACATTCACCCACCAGTATGATCAAAGTATGGATCGCCTCCTCACAGTGTTGGAGCGCACAACATATAAGGCAGAAGATGGTTCTGCATATGTGGTGCAAGTCCCCGACCTCACACCTTCAAGGCAGACTGATGCAGAGGAGTAGGAGGTCCCGGCGCCTTCAGTCCTGCGCCCTACGTTCTCACCAATACGCACACGTCTGTGCACATTTCTCCTCAACTAGAGGCAGTGAGGGGCAGGGGAGGAAGAGGAAATTGAGCATAGCTGCAAAGTGGTGGTGGGGGGGAAGAGAGGTGGTGGTGCTGGGTTGGGTAGAGAGGTGGATTTTGCTTCCTTGTGTAAATGTATGTATATGTGATAATATTATGTAATGTTTGTCATTGTGCACTTATAAATACACTCACAGTGTTGACCCTCTGTTTGTGCGTGTGTCATTTTAACGTCATGTGTGGTGCATTGCGCCAACCACACATCTGTCCCTCTGGTCATCTGCTTCATCAGGAATATCTTCCCATCCACATCTGACCGCAATGTATAATGGGTACTGTCATCAGGCCATCGCAAGATGGCAATGAATACAAGAAGGCTGCTATTTATTACTCTAGTTTACCAAGTTGACCTTAAGGCTTGCACTTCAACCCTCTTTTTGAGAGGCCAAACATGGAGGAGTGCCATCCCTGAGATGACATGATCATCAGTTACATTGCAGTACATTGTGCGAGACAATTAATGAATCAGCTTGGATGTACAAAATGTGAGATGCTGAACACTTTTCAGTCATTCATAATAATTCGCCCTTCACCATTGGCCTTCTCAATGAAGGACTTTCAGCAAGGTGCAACAAAAAAGCCTCCATTCGATTAGACACATTTCAGTCAGTTTGATGACATCCAATTTAAACATCCCCATCAGCAAGAAAGTAATGCAACATTGACCTAACTTCTTTCCAGCATTCCCATTAATACGGTGCAGAATCCGACTGGCTGTCATGATGTGATGGCCACCAGCGCTCTCGAACAGCCAATGTGCGATTGCTGCCCCATTGCACTCCACCACTGCCTCCCTCCCACCCAGCCGATGTGCCAGAGCTGCCCCATTGCACTCAAGTGCTGCCTCCCTCCCACCCAGCCGATGTGCCAGAGCTGCCCCACTGCACTCCACCACTGCCTCCCTCCCACCCAGCCGATGTGCCAGAGCTGCCCCATTTCACTCAAGTGCTGCCTCCCTCCCTCCCAGCTGATGTGCGATTGCTGGCCGACTGCCTTTCCAGAGCGGTCCTTCTGGCGGGCGATAGGTCGACGGGAGGGCCAGGAAAAATGACCAAAATGGACGTTCATAGACATCAGTCATGGGCGGGCGGGATGCTGTGATGTGGGAGGACTGGAGTGAAATGGGGCAGCTCTGGCACATCGGCTGGGTGGGAGGGAGGCAGTGGTGGAGTGCAATGGGGCAGCAATCGCACATTGGCTGTTCGAGAGCGCTGGTGGCCATCACATCATGATAGCCAGTCGGATTCTGCACCATATCAATGGGAATGCTGGAAAGAAGTTAGGTCAATGTTGCATTACTTTCTTGCTGATGGGGATGTTTAAATTGGATGTCATCAAACCGACTGAAATGTGTCTAAGCTAATGGAGGCTTTTTTGGAGGTGGTTCCAGAATCGCCCTGAAAATGGCCATTTCCGGCGGAATCTCGGTGGCTGCGGGCGGGACAGCGGCGAAAGTCAGGCCCTAAGTGTCTAAATGGTGGAGAGGAACAGAGGGATCTGCAGGTACAGATACACAGATCACTAGAAGTACCGATGCAGGTTAATAAAGGCATAAGAAAAGCAAACAAAGCATTGGGGTTCAGTTATAAAGGGATAGAATTGAAAAGCAGAGAAGTTATGTTAAACTTGTATCAAACCTTGGTTCGACCATGTTTAGAGTATGTACTGTGCACAGTTCTGGTCTCCGAATTATAAAAAGGATATAAAGTCACTGGAGAAAGTGCAAAAAAGATTTACTGGAACGATACCAGAACTGAGAGGTTATACCTATAGGAAAGATTGAAGAGGCTCGGGGTCTTTTCTCCAGAAAAGAAAACACTGGGGGTTGACATGATAGAGGTCTTCAAGATTAAGAAAGCGTTTGATACGATAGACTTAGAGAAGCTGTTTCCACTTGCGGGTAAGATCAGATCAAATATAAAATTGTTACAATAAATCAAATAGGGAATTCAGGAGAAACTTTTTTTTAAACCAGAGAGTGGTTAGAATGTGGAACTCGCTGCCACAGGGAATAGTTGACTCGAATAGCACAGAAGCATTAAAGGGGAAGCTAAATAAGCACATGAGGGAGAAAGGTATGGAAGGATATGTTGATGAGGTTAGATGAAGAGGAGTTGAACCTATTGGACTGATAGGCCTGTTTCTGTGATTTAACTATTTTGTAATACTTTGTAGTTAACTTAATGCTCATGCAGTTCTTTATAATCTGATCAGTTTTCAGAAGTGAAGTCAGAACAAAGGAAGCACGGAAGGATCAGCCTTTTTATTCCCCCTTAATTTCTTTGAAGAAGAAAGCAGTTTAATGCATGTTGATAATGATATTGCTCATCAATGATACATTTGCAGTGGAATCAGAACCCATCATGTGCAGCCTTCATGCAGAGCACCTGGACAGTTTTTTTAACACATACAGTGATCAAAAATTGCACTTCTGTCTCAGATCAAACTGTAACAACCTACTTATAAACAATACGCCAGACACATCAATTTATCAGCTTTTCCAGAGTTTAGCACCACATCCTGCTGACAGACAGCTGAATTAAATGCAGTTTTCATAACATTCGTTATTTAACCCATTATAACAGGACGAAAATTTGTTATAATCTACCAAAATTCTCTGGACTCTGGGGAGGTACCAGCGGATTGGAGAGCAGCTAATGTAACGCCTCTGTTTAAAAAAGGGGGCAGGCAAAAGGCAGGTAACTATAGGCCGGTTAGTTTAACATCTGTAGTGGGGAAAATGCTTGAAACTATCATTAAGGAAGAAATAGCGGGACATCTGGATAGGAATAGTGCAATCAAGCAGACACAGCATGGATTCATGAAAGGGAAATCATGTTTAACTAACTTACTGGAATTCTTTGAGGATATAACGAGCATGGTGGATAGAGGTGTACCGATGGATGTGGTGTATTTAGATTTCCAAAAGGCATTCGATAAGGTGCCACACAAAAGGTTACTGCAGAAGATAAAGGTACGCGGAGTCAGAGGAAATGTATTAGCATGGATAGAGAATTGGCTGGCGAACAGAAAGCAGAGAGTCGGGATAAATGGGTCCTTTTCCGGTTGGAAATCAGTGGTTAGTGGTGTGCCACAGGGTTCAGTGCTGGGACCACAACTGTTTACAATATACATAGATGACCTAGAGGAGGGGACAGAGTGTAGTGCAACAAAATTTGCAGATGACACTAAGATTAGTGGGAAAGCGGGTTGTGTAGAGGACTCAGAGAGGCTGCAAGGAGATTTGGATAGGTTAAGCGAATGGGCTAAGGTTTGGCAGATGGAATACAATGTCGGAAAGTGTGAGGTCATCCACCTTGGGAAAAAAAACAGTAAAAGGGAATATAATTTGAATGGGGAGAAATTACAACATGCTGTGGTGCAGAGGGACCTGGGGGTCCTTGTGCATGAATCCCAAAAGGTTAGTTTGCAGGTGCAGCAGGTAATCAGGAAGGCAAATGGAATGTTGGCCTTCATTGCGAAAGGGATGGAGTACAAAAGCAGGGAGGTGTTGCTGCAACTGTATAAGGTATTGGTAAGGCCGCACCTGGAGTACTGCGTGCAGTTTTGGTCACCTTACTTAAGGAAGGATATACTAGCTTTGGAAGGGGTACAGAGACGATTCACTAGGCTGATTCGAGAAATGAGGGGGTTAACTTATGATGATAGATTGAGTAGACTGGGTCTTTACTCCTTGGAGTTCAGAAGGATGAGGGGTGATCTTATAGAAACATTTAAAATAATGAAAGGGATAGACAAGATAGAGGCAGAGAGGTTGTTTCCATTGGTCGGGGAGAGTAGAACTAGGGGGCACAGCCTCAAAATACGGAGGAGCCAATTTAAAACCGAGTTGAGAAAGAATTTCTTCTCCCAGAGGGTTGTGAATCTGTGGAATTCTCTGCCCAAGGAAGCAGTTGAGGCTAGCTCATTGAATGTTTTCAAATCACAGATAGATAGATTTTTAAGCAATAAGGGAATTAAGGGTTACGGGGAGAGGGCGGGTAAGTGGAGCTGAGTCCACGACCAGATCAGCCATGATCTTATTGAATGGCGGAGCAGGCTCGAGGGGCTAGATGGCCTACTCCTGTTCCTAATTCTTATGTTCTTATGTTCTTATGAAAAGACTCCTGGGTTAGATTGTGACTTCTTGCAGTAGTGTAAAACGGGCGATAGCCTATCAGCAGCCCGTTTTATATGTCACCCGATTGTTATTTCCATTGAAGTCAATAAAAATATACATTGCGAGAGATGTAAAACGGGCTGCTGATTCGCTATCCTCTGTTTTACATTATCGCACTAAGTCAAAATCTACCCCGTAGTATTTAAACCTTCAAATACAACAAATTATACAATTTTTGAAGCCACTGAAATATAACCACAATTCATATGTCTAATTGGGTCTGTATTCTGAGGTGTTAAATTCATCCTGTCAATAATTGAAAATCTATTTTGTATTCATATTATTTTGCCAAAATTATTGACAGGTGCAATTTTACTCCCTTTGCCTCGATGTTTTGGATCTTAAATCTCCTTACATTTGTGCAAATTTACAACTCTGAAAAAAACACAGAAACCAGGAACAAGACAGATAGTTGTTCCAAAAACCCTATCTGCCTGAAAGCTCCCCGGTATAGTGACAGCAGTCCTTTTATTCTTGTACCATAATAATAGGTGTGAGGCTAACCTTAATAACATAGCGTGCCCACTTTGAAAGAAAAAAAATCACAGTCAGATTGTTGTCAAGTTGCTGGTGTCCTGTGCTGCAGACCATTTCTCAGGCTAAGAAGGTGGATAGAATGAGCCGCTCCTATTGTTCTGCTCATATTGGCCTCTAATCAGCTGCTAAAAGCTCTGCACTTGTAGCCCAGTGTATCTCATCAGCTGATTTGTCTTCCTTCGCTGTGTCTTGGCTTGATCTCTCTGCCTTTTGAGATTAAAGAAAAAACTATCTGTGCTGCTATTTTAAGACCAAGGATATTTTGATCAATTTTTCCCATCATCAAAATCAGTGGTTGTGATGAATTGTACTGTAACACAATTTTGCATGTAACAGTATTATATACAAGTAGCAGATTTGAAAGCTATTTTCATAAGCTCAGGTATCCTCAGGTATCCTCCTTTATCTGAAATCAAGTGCGCAACCCTCTCAGAGCTGAATTTCCTTCAGCAGTTTGACATCATGAAACATCTGTCAAAGGAAATAATTTCTCTCTTTCCATAGTTGTTCATACACTCCTGATGAAAAGAGCAATATGATGAATTTGTATGTGCTAACTGACTATATGAGGGGATGCATGTCAGAGGTTAAAGCCGGAGAAACAACTGTGACAAACAGAACTGGCAGGACAGCAAGACTTTAGGAAAATAAAAAAGTAATTCTTTGAGCGTTTAAAATAAATCATGAGATCCGTCAATAATTAAAGAATGAACTTAGCTCAAAGTTGTGTTGAAGAAGCCTTGATGTGTTTTTGCTTCCTCAGCTTCCTCTGCATCTCTGCTGTGTGTAATTATGTGTCGCACTGGAAACTCCCATTGAGCTTAGATCAGTAAAATGCTGCAGCATATCTGTCATGATTAGACTACAGGTTTTAAAATCATTGTCATAGTCCAGTAAATTTGTTCTTCTTGAAGTTCCTTCTATTGCTGTCCTTATCTGCCTCCCTCACATCAAATTCTGCTAATTGGTGATAAGCAGAAACAATAAACTTGTTGAATATCATTCATTGGTCAAGATTTTAAGCACTGTAGCAGTGAAGGCTGCAGTGTTCAACAGAGGAAAGATTCAGAAAGGAAATGAATTATTACAATTGAGTTAAGTATCTATCATAAAGACATTTGGTTGGTATATTGCATTAAAGGCAGCAGGTGCTATGGGAAAACTATCAGGAATGGTGAAATTAAAATATAAAGGGTGCATCTACAAAACCATTTGGTGGATGAATATTCTTTATTTTCAAGGTTGGTTGGAACACACAAAAAGCAGACACCAGTGAGTACGTTTGATATTCGTATATTCAAAAGTTATTGGACCAAAAATTGCAGTCGCAGGCTTCACACAGGTAGATGCCTCCAACTGAAAATATTTTTACGAAAATACCCGGTGGAACATAGACTTGTGCTCCGAGGGCTGGCAGCGCAGTCCAGCATAGGGTCCAACGTATTAGAGGAATGTATGTGCAGCTTGGGTTCATGTGTGCTAGACCAACCATTGAAAATGGTGTTTCCCCATTCATAGTAATGGTGAGTTCTGTTTGTACAGAGATCACTATTTCTACGAATAAGAATACCCCCAAAAACACATACGCATTTTAAATAAATAAGAAAAAAACGAAACATACTTAAAATTAATTGAAATTGAATTTAATTAAATGTTTTAGACAAAAAAAAATGTTTTTGAAATGTTTTTATGTTTTAATGGGGTAAAAATAAACTTACCTTAATGGACAGGGGTTTTAATATAAAAAATACTGATAACATTTTATTTTTCTACCAGGCGTAAGAGTTTGAAGGACATTCGCAGGGCAGGAGTTGGGCAAATAGCAAATAGAAAATCTCCATCCACGAAGGCCCTTCTCCCAGGGATGCGTTGGAACTGTCAAAATAAATGTTGGCAGTTTGCAAGTGCTGGATTTCAGCGCATGCGCATTGCGCGCCAAGAACCGGCACTTTCAGGGCCTCTACGGGTGTGCGCTCACATCATACACGCCCATAGAGACTGCGATTTTTGGCTCATTATTAGTTTGCACTGCACTGCAGTGAACTAATATTTGAACTCACAACATAAACCCCGGCATCAATGACTCAGGAAAGAACTCCACCAGATATTCATTTTATGCATTCACTTGAGGAAGTTAAGAAAACAATGCCGTTTATAAGGAACACATGGGACTCAATCTTCCCCTTTCTCTCAGGCTAATTTTAGAGCAAACCGCGGCAGCCAATTTAGCCCAAGTTGTTTTCCTTTCTCAGATATTGCATCACGCCTACTTTTGGCAGGTGCATAGGAGGGATCAGGTGGAAATCATATGGTTGACAGCATAAAGTGAGTCATTGTGCTAATTGTGCCAAATGGAAAGTTAGAAAGATACACAGAGATGAGTTAAGGGGGAAGAAATTCAGTTGCGCCTCTGTTGCAGCATTAATCCAGGTGGAGGGGTACTGAAGTTTCATGTTCAGCCATGAACTCATTGAATGGCGGTGCAGGCTAGAAGGGCTGAATGGCCTACTCCTGCACCTATTTTCTATGTTTTCTATGTTTCTATGTTTCTAGCACCTTGAAAAGGTTTGCGCCTCCTGCCCAGAAATTCATCAGAATCGGTCGAAGAGCTGATAGGGGCAATAACTCAGCCAGTGCACACTAGAGCTGGTCGGCAATAATGAAAGGTACATTTTGCAAACCCATTGTGCATGCACGGAACTCCGAATCAGATCCCGGGAAAAGCCGAGTCTTAAAGGCGCAGCATAGTAATGCACCCATTAAAGTTTTCAAAATCACTTGTTTTCAACCTATACTGTTATATCTGTCTGCCGCTGCAAACTCAGAGACTCACGTACCGTGCTCTGTATAAACGTTGCACTGACTGTGACCTCTGAGGGAAGCTCTTCCTTATCCTTTTAAGTAGCCACCAGTTAACGACTCTGCAAGCCTGTACCGACTGTTCTTCCAGACATTGTTCTTGGCAGCCGCTAAATGAGGCGGCCGCATCTAATTTAACGACCAGGTCACAAGCGTGGGCGTTGCACCAGGACTGACATCAGGATCGCACTGACCGTCAGCAGTCAGGCGCTACTGCTTCGCGCCCCCGCTGAGCCTCGAATGAATTTTCGGTTGGGGCGCTAAAAGCTGCGCGACCAGTCCTAAGCTCTTACGCTCCCATTAACGCCCCCTCTGGCCGTTATCTGAGGCTATCGACAACCGAATATGCAGTCCAAGGACTATGTAAAGTAGGGGTTATTGAAGGACACTTCAAAAGGGAAATGCAATAATAGTGCTGGAGCAAACTAACAAAGTGTTGTCAGAACAATCAGTTCCTGGAGTTACGTCCCTGGCAGAGCGGGTTACAGACATGCACCCTGGTAGCAGCAAAGAAAATTAACCAACTGACTTTTAAATCTAATCATTTGGACAGGCAAGTTCTGCATTTCGATGCAAGTGATGAAAATAGGGTTGCCGGCCAGTAGTGATTTCCATCAGTAAGCATTTACCTGGTGGTAAATCTGCTACCTTCTGGAATGTGAATCTGTATTGAATTCTCATTTGTCAAGAAAGCAGAAATCGGTCTTTCTTCTTCCACTAAACAAAGGAAGAGAGTAAAAACATACATTCCTGTTAAGACGAATGGATTAAACCCAGTAGGTAAAGTGCAACAGATTTTAATTCCAACAACTAGCAATATTTTACAATGTGCATATTGTAAGTTTTTAAAGCCTTTAAAATAACATAGGAACAGAAGAAATAGGAGCAGGAGTAGACCATTTGGCCCCTGGAGCTGCCATTCAGTAAGATCATGTCTGATCTTTTAATTCAACTTCACCGTCCTGCACTATCCATTGAGTGAAGAAATTTCTCCTCATCTCAGTCCTAAATGGCTGACCCCTTATTCTGAGACTGTGACCCCTGGTTATAGACTCCCCAGCCAGGGGAAACATCCTCCCTGCATCTACCCTGTCAAGCTCTGTAAGAATGTTGTATGTTTCAATGAGATCACATTTCATTCTTCTAAACTAATAAAATACTGACCTAGTGTACTCAATCTCTCCTTTAGGACAATCCCTTCATCCCAGGAATCAGTCCAGTGAACCTTCATTGAACTCCCTCTAAGGAAAGTATACTTCTTTATGTAAGCAGAGGCCTTATATAATTGCAGTAAAAATGATTTACTCTTATACTCTAAACCCTTTGCAATAAAGGCTGACGTACCATTTGTTTTCCAAATTGCTTGCTGTACGTGCACGTTAACTTTCAGTGATTCGTGTACAAGGACACCCAGGTCCTTCTAAATATCAACATTTCTCAACCTCTCACCTTTTAAAAAATATTCTGCTTTTCTATTTTTTCCTACCAAAGTGGATGGGCTGGATTTTCAGGTTTTAGGGATTTTGGGCAAAAACGCAAGCGATACTTGAAAATTAACGTTTTTGCTGCACTAACGATATAAGGCCTAACTTTCAGCCTTTGCACAAAGAGAAGTGTTGCACAAGTGTTTGTGGCGCAAAAACGTGATCCTCGCCAGCTTTAGTGCGAGGCCAGGAGCGCTGCGGGAGAGGCCTTGGGAGGGGGAAAAAATTTTTTTTTTAAAAAACACTCCAAAAACATTAACAAGAACCTTAACTAACTAATCACTGCAGAAAAATGTTAAAATGTTTTGCAGGTTTTCAAACTTACTGCTGCTGGCAGGGCTGTACCGACAGGTTTTACCGGTCGCTGTTCTGGGCGTAGCGTACGGGTTGGGAGAGTGCCGAAACTCGGACGGTAACGCAATCCGCGTCGTTACACATCCGGCGCAGCTTTCCCCGGCGGTACATTCCATCGCCGCCGTAAACAGCTAACCAAGTATCCCGCCCGGGCTTTGCGACCGGGTTTTCACCGCGGAGGGTCAAATCGTGGTGAAAATCCGCTCACAACCCCCTCGAAAATCCAGCCGGCAAACTTCATATTTCTCCACATTATATTCCAACTGCCACATTCTTGCCCACTTACTTAACCTGTCTATAGTTCCATGTTTTCTCTCTCCCTCCTTTCTTGATTAGTGGGGTTACATTTGCTTTTGGCCAATCTGTGGGAACTGTTCTAGAATCTAAGTAATTCTGGAAGATCAAAACCAAAACTGTGGCAAATAGATTTAAATGTAGGCAAATGTGAGGTCATCAACTTTGGACCTCAAAAGGATTGAAAGCGTAAAGCTAAAAACAGTGGAAGTCCAAAGAGACTTAAGGGTCCATGTACATAGATCATTAAGTGTCATGAACAGGTACAGAAAATCATCAAAAAGGGTAATGGAATTCTGGCCTTTTTATCGAGAGGACTTGAATACAAGAGGGTAGAAGTTATGCTACAGCTATTCATAACCCTGGTTAGACCACACATGGAGTGTTGAGTGCAGTTCTGCGCAGCACACCTTAGGAAGGATGAGTGCCTTGGTGGGAGTGCAGCGTAGATGTAGAGTGCACCAGAATGATACCCAGACTTCAAGAGTTAAATTATGAGGAGAGATTACACAAATTAGGGTTGTATTCCGAGAATTTAGAAGGTTAAGGGTGATCTGAGTTTTTCAAGGTATTAAGGGGAACCGAAAGGGGAGATAGAGAGAAACTATTTACGCTGGTTGGGGAAACTAGGACTGGGGGCAGAGTCGAAAAATTAGAGCCAGACTTTTCAGGGGTGAACTTTGGAAACACTTCTACACACAAAGGGTGGTAGAAGTTTGGAACTCTCTTCCGCAAACGGCAATTGATGCTAGATCAATTGTTAATTTTAAATCTGAGATTGATAGATTTTTGTTAACCAAAGATATGAAGGGATATGGGGCAAAGGCGAGGATATAGAGTTAGGTCGCAGATCAGCCATGATCTCATTGAATGACGGAACAGGCTTGAAGGGAGAAATGGTCTACTCCTGTTCCTATGTTCCTATGTTTCTACTTGTAAGTGACCCATGTTTACCTTCGCTAACTCATGCTTTTTGCAGACGCATAAAAGCTTTTACAATTTGTTTTTATGTCTCTTGCTAGTTTACCCTCATGTTCTATTTTCTATCGCTTTATCAATAGCTTGGTCATCCTTTGCTGAATTCTAAAATCTTCCCAGTCCTCAGCCTTACGTCTCTTTTTGGCAACATTATAATCCTCTTCCTTTGATCTGATACTATCTTTCACTTCTCTTGTTAGCCATGGTTGGACCACTTTTGCCGTGGGGTTTTTATTCCTTAAATGAATGCATATTAATTGTGAATTATAAATTATTTCTTTAAATGTTTGCTTATCCACCATCATATATTTTAATCTAATTTCCCAATCTATCTTGGTCAACTCTCTCCCTCATGAGACAAAAAGCTGGTACTCTCTTACCTGTTGTCCATTCTAATTATACTACATGCAATTACTATTTCTCCAAATTCACTTTATTTATATGTTATTTTAAATCTGTCCTTGGCCCAACATACAGAACTAAGAAGCACGGAGTAAATATCAGAGCTTTATAGATGGCTTAGTGGGTAATTGCACCACTTTTTATGGTACTGAGACACACAGGCCAGCAATGTCCCTGGTGCAGCTTTTGTTCTGGACTGAACCAGCTGATGTCAGCTGGCGTTGGAACAAGGATGAAAATTTGGAGGCGGCAAAGTAAGCGAAGATTTCCACTCCCAATCACGAATAATTGACCCTGTTGGAAAGCCAGCGTATATAGACATTGCAATGGATTTTGCAGTGGTAATTGTCATGTATCTCACACTACTGTATATAACTGTATCTTACCATGCTATACATGACTGTAACTAGATATGACTTGTAACCACAAGCATACCTTACCACCAGAGGTGCACTTGCAGGAGACACTGCATACCTGTTCCACACAGGTATATAAAGGCAGGTCTCAGGCAAGTGCAGCACTCGAGAGCTGTGAAATAAAGGTGCAGGCCCAGAGTGACCTTGACTTTAGCATGTGCCTCGTGTAAGTCTGTACTACAGGGTCAGGACTTTACAGTGGCGACGAGTTACGGGATCGCAGACTCCACAGAATGGCTACCAACGGCTCAGATGAGAAATACAATGCAGGAGACAATTGGGAGCACGTTATAGAAAGGCTCCAGCAAAGCTTTGTAACCAAAGACTGGTTGGGCGACGATAAGGCAGACAAGAGAAGAGCCCATCTCTTGACCAGCTGTGGCTCGAAAACATACGCCTTAATGAAGGACCTGCTGGCACCCGAGAAACCAGCAAGCAAGTCGTTTGAGGAGTTGAGCACACTGGTGAGAGACCACCTGAAGCCAGCAAGCAGCCTACACATGGCCAGACACAGGTTCTACAACTATAGACGCTGTGTGGGCCAGAGCATACCCGACTTTGTGGCGGAACTTCGGAGGCTGGCTAGTTTATGTGAGTTCTCCGATGAACTAAGGAGAGAAGTACTGAGAGACTTTTTTATTGAAGGAATAGGCCACGCAGGCATATTCCGAAAGCTTATAGAGACCAAGAACTTGACCCGAGAGGCAGCAGCACTGGTCGCACAGACATTCTTGGCAGGAGAAGAAGAAACGAGGTTGATCTATACTGCGGGTACAACAACTAACGAAACATCGGAACAAGGGGTTCACAGCGTGAAACAAGCCGCTACCCCCACACACAGACAAAGGCAGGAGAGCAGGCCTTCAACATCAGGCAGTGGCGCCAGAAGCCATCAAGGGCCACATGAACGGCCGTTCACACCTCATCAACCCACAATGCGAGCAATCAACTATAGACTGACGGAAGCTCAAGAGAGATCAGCCAGATGCAGCTCATTCTTTAGAAACAATGGAAGCGGTCTGTGCTGGAGATGTGGGGGAAGGCACTCAACAAGGGGGTGTCGATTTCAGCATGCTGTTTGCAGAAACTGCAACTATACAGGGCATCTGGCTCGCATGTGCAGAAAAACAGCAGCTCGGCTGGTATACGAATCGGAAGGGTCGGACCAGAAGATGGTGGGGACAGTGCCCGGGACGCCGGGGTACAGCGGGTCAACACGATCAATGTCCACTGTTCTTACAACAAGATGCCTCCAATAACGATGAGGGTCCTACTCAATGGGATACCCATCAACATCGAACTGGACACGGGAGCTAGTCAATCTCTCATGAGTGTCCAACAATTTGAACAGCTGTGGCCGCACAAAAGCAACAGACCAAAACTCACAAGGATCGACACCAAACTAAGGACCTATACCAAAGAAATCGTCCGAGTCCATGGCAGCGCCATGCTCTCAGTCACACACAAAGGGACGGTAAACCGACTTCCCCTGTGGATTGTCCCCGGAGATCTCCCAGCACTGTTGGGGAGAAGCTGGCTGGCAAAACTAAATTGGAAATGGGATGATGTTCACGCCATGTCGTCAGAGGAACGGACCTCCTGCTCAACAGTTCTAAGTTGTTTTGAACATCTCTTTCAGCCAGGTGTGGGCACCTTCAAAGGGGCTAAAGTTAAAATCTACATTACACAGGATGCCAGACCAGTCCATCACAAGGCTAGAGCTGTGCCTTATGTGATGAGGGAAAAGATTGAACACGAACTGGACCGGCTTCTGCGGGAAGGCATTATCTCACCCATGGAATTTAGTGACTGGGCAAGTCCCATCATCCCCATCATGAAGCCTGATGGATCCGTACGAATCTGTGGGGATTACAAGTCCACTATAAACAGAGTCTCCCTACAGGACCAATACCCACTGCCCAGAGCGGAGGACCTATTTGCCACATTGGCTGGAGGAAATCTTTTCTCGAAACTAGATCTCACATCTGCGTATATGACGCAAGAACTGACCGAAGAGTCTAAGCTACTCACCACCATCAACACACATCAAGGCCTTTTATGTACAATTGATGCCCATTCGGCATCAGGTCGGCAGCTGCTATATTCCAGCGCAACATGGAGAGTCTGCTCAAGTCCATCCCGGGGACGGTTGTGTTTCAAGATGACATACTCATCACGGGCAGGGACATCGACTCCCATCTCCGTAATTTGGAGGAAGTACTAAGTCGATTGGATCGGGTAGGCCTAAGAGTTAAGAAATCCAAGTGTCTGTTTCTCGTGCCCGAGGTTGAATTTTTGGGCAGAAGGATTGCCGCTGATGGAATCCGCCCAACAGAATCCAAAACCGAAGCAATTCGTCTGGCACCCAGGCCCTGGAATGTCTTGGAACTGCGCGCCTTTCTCGTCTACTCAATTACTTTGGGAACTTTATGCAGAACTTGAGCACACTGCTGGAGCCTCTCCACATGCTACTCAGAGAGGGATGCGATTGGTTTTGGGGGGATGCCCAAGAACGTGCCTTCAATAAGGCACGCAACCTTCTGTGTTCCAACAGTGTTTTAACTTTCTTTGACCCAGGTAAAAAGCTAGTTCTTACATGTGATGCGTCAGTATACGGGGTCGGGTGCGTTTTACAGCATGTCAATGATGCGGGTAAATTACAACCCATTGCTTATGCCTCCAGGTCACTTTCGCGGGCGGAGCGCGGGTACGGTATGTTTGAGAAGGAGGTGCTCACGTGCGTGTACGGTGTCAAAAAGATGCACCAATACCTTTTCGGGGCCAAGTTCGCATTAGAATCTGACCACAAACCCCTCACGTCCCTGCTATCCGAGTGCAAGGCAATAAACGCCAACACCTCGGCGCGCATTCAGCAGTGGGCACTCATGCTGGCGTCTTACGACTACACAATAAAGCACGGACGAGGCACAGGCAACTGTGCTGACGCACTTAGCAGCCTACCCCTGGCGACCACGGAAGGGTCCGACGAACAGGACTGTGAGATGGTCATGGCAATCAATGCCTTTGAATCCACAGGTTCGCCCATGACGGCTCGCCAAATCAGAGCCAGCAAACCCACATTATCCTTAGTCAAAAGATGTGTTTTAACTGGTGACGGGGCAGAGGCCCGCGATGCCTGCCCCGAGGAGATCAAACTTTTCCATAGGCGCATCCAAGAACTATCACTACAGGCAGACTGCCTGATGTGGAGCAGCCGAGTAGTTATGCCCTTGCGAGGCAGAGAGGCGTTTGTCCGGGAGCTCCACCGCGAGCACCCGGGGATTGTCCTTATGAAGGCCATAGCCAGATCCCACGTCTGGTGGCCTGGCATTGACGCAGACTTGGAGCTCTGCGTCCGGCGGTGCACCATTTGTACCCAACTCAGTAATGCCCCCAGGGAGGCCCCCCTAAGCCCCTGGCCCTGGCCCACCAAACCGTGGTCGCGGGTGCATGTAGACTATGCGGGCCCATTCATGGTCAAAATGTTCCTCGTAGTTGTCGATGCATTTTCAAAGTGGATCGAGTGCACCATTTTAAACTCGAGCACCACCTCCACCACTGTGGAGAGCCTTAGAACCATGTTTGCAACGCACGGAATTCCTGAAATATTGGTCAGTGATAATGGTCCATGCTTCACCAGCGCAGAATTTCAAGACTTTATAGTTGACCATGGCATAAATCACTTTAAGACGGCACCATTCAAGCCGGCCTCCAATGGCCAGGCGGAGCGAGCAGTGCAAATCGTTAAACAAGGCATGCTAAAAATCCATGGTCCCACGCTGCAGAGCTGCCTGTCGCGACTGCTGCCGGCATACAGATCTCGTCCACATTCGTTGACTGGGGTTGCCCCCACGCAACTATTGATGAAACTAGGTTCTTGTTAATCCTCCCAGATATGCATGAAATTGTTGAGGCAAAGCGCCGGAAGCTAACTGAGTACCATGACCGAAATTCGAGGGGACAAAGTGTTTGTGCTAAACTATGGCAGGGGTCCTAAATGACTTGCAGGGACAGTAACAGGCAAAGAAGGAAACAGGCTAATGGTTGTACAAATGGACAATGGCCAAACCTGCCGGAGGCATGTAGACCAAGTAAAAAGTAAATTCACCAACAACACTGCAGAACCAGAGGCAGACTACAATGTGGAACTCACACCACACCTGGTGGACAGACAGAGGGAACAACCTGAGGAAAGGGCAGTCTCAACAGACAGCCCAGACGAGATACCAACAATCATACTGAACGAAACAGACAGCCCAGGCGAGATACCAGCAATCACACCGAAAGAAAAACAGGCACCAAGGCAAACAACTGAACCACAACTAAGACGCTCCACGCGAGAGCGTAGACCACCTGAGAGACTGAATCTATAAAGACAATAAGACCTTGGGGGAGGATGATGTCATGTATCTCACACTACTGTATATAACTGTATCTTACCATGCTATACATGACTGTAACTAGATATGACCTGTGACCACAAGCATACTTTACCACCGGGGTGCACTTGCAGGAGACACTGAATACCTGTTCCACACAGGTATATAAAGGCAGGTCTCAGGCAAGTCTGGCACTCGAGAGCTGTGAAATAAAGGTGCAGGTCCAGAGTGACCTTGACTTCAGCATGTGCCTCGTGTAAGTCTGTACTGCAGGGTCAGGACTTTACAGTAATGATGCCGAAATGGTCAGCGTTCATCGTCATTACCCCTCTTACAGCAACTTCAGGATTTAGCGCATGTGCAGATAAATGTGGAAATTTAGAAGTTGCAGTCAGTCATTCCCTGCTCTGCCATAGGTTGCACTCTGGAATCCCCAGAGCTGGCAATCAATTCAAATCACATTGAAGGCCGAAATGTCCCCTATTATTCTGGAATATCACTGTTAAACCCCCCCCGAAAATGTTACACCTTCTTGAAAGAGGTGAAACTAGGTTTTTAATGCCGATTGACTATTGAATAACTTTTCTGGTCCTGAAAAGGTAAGTATATAGGCTCAATTTTCCCTAGTGACTTGCGCTGTTTTTTTGGCACAGGCTGCTATTTTTTTGGCCTTTGTTAAAAAACCACAGTTTGCACCAGTGTCAGTCAGTTAGTTACGATTTTTTTAGGTAAGTTTTTTTTTCAGCCAAAGGGGTATAACCTGCAACTCACGCCTTTTCTGGCCAGTTAGGCAAGTTTGGCCAGCTGAGAGTTACTCAAGTTTTTCTGAGGCCAGCGTATGTGGCCTCTGTAGTAACACCTTCTGGTAAGGTAAGGAAATTGGCGCAGGCAAGGAAATTGGCACAGTAAAGTGCAGCAGATGCCCGGACAGCAGCAGCAGGTGAGGTAAGAGAGAGGGGGAAAGGGGGGAGGGGAAGCCTTTCGGGTGTAATTAGGTGCGGAGACTGGGAGGGAGGAGGCCATTTGGCCTGGGATAGGTGCGGGGGAGCAGACCGAGAGGCCATTCAGCCTGGGATAGGTGCGGGGAGTGGACCGGGAGGCCATTTGGCCTGGGATAGGTGCGGGGGAGCAGACCGGGAGGCCATTCAGCCTGGGATAGGTGCGGGGAGTGGACTGGGAGGCCATTTGGCCTGGGATAGGTGCGGGGGAGCAGACCGGGAGGCCATTCGGCCTGGGATAGGTGCGGGACCGGGAGGGCGGAGACCACTTGGTCAGAGCTAGGTGCGGGACCGGGAGGAGGCCACTTGGCCAGGGCTAGGTGCGGGGGGAGCGGATCAGGAGGCCCTTCAGCCTGGGAAAGGAGCAGGGATCGGCACCGGAACCGGCATCGGGAGGGGAGGGGGGGGACTTTAATAATTTAATGGAAATAAGTTGCTGCAATGTATTTTAATGTGCTTGTGCAGGTTATGAGCTGGCTGTATGTTTCACTTTCCAGCCTCAGCTCACATTGCGTCCCTAGTTATCGTGGTAACCCGATCTTTTGGGCGCAGATCAAGGCTCCACCCCCAAAACTAAAGGATAGGCTAGGCTGCGCCAAAATGAAGAAATCAAACAGGGAAACTTGAAACATTTTTTTGGGCGTACTTGGGCCCCCAAAAAATGGGCGTAACTCTTCAAGTACACCAAAAAAATGTTTTGGGGAAAATTGAGCCCGATATTTGTGGAATGTCAAATTTTTCCATGATTCAGAATTGGGCTAGAAATTCATGGCCTTAGTGCCACTCCGTAGCGCTATTAAATGGTGCTAAGTCAGTGGACGATTCTCTTTCGGCAGCTGGTGGCGGGTTTCACTGTGGCCGCTGTTTTTGCTCCTACCTTTGTGCCATCCTGAACAAAATGGTAGCGTTGTGATGTCAATCGACGTGCTACAGCGACTTAACGTCACAAACGCGAACTTCGACCCGACTGGGTCCAAAGCACACCACGCTCACCTGGCTTGCAAGCAGGATGAATGGGACATCTTCAAGGGACGTACACATCGTTCAGGTAAGTTTGTATTTCAGCTTTTGGACTTTTAAAATTTTTTTATTGAAGTGGTAGCTCGCTGCAATAGATGTGAAAAGTTTTTTAAGCATGTAGGGAGTGCTGCTGAATGCTTGCAAGGGCTTGGATGGTAGATGAAGGCCTTTGAGAAGACAGAACATGCTGCGCATACTCCTCAAGTCAGGCAACATCTGTGGAGAGAGAAGCAAAGTTCACATCTCAGGTCGAGATGCTGCCTGACCAGCTGAATATTTCCGGCATTTTATGCTGTCATTTCTCATGTCGTGGAAGTACAGGCCATAAGGTCACTGGTCTGGGCAGACAAGGCGGACCCAATTTTCCCCAACACAAAGACTGAGTATGCATTGTCAATTTATGAGAATTGGCAGCAGGAAAGAAACTAATTACCTGAGACTTACTGATCTAATCACCTCAGACTTACTGGCACCAACTCGACAGCAGAAAAGACCCTGATCACCTCAGACTTACTGGCACCAACTCGACTAGTTAAGCATGAAAAGCAGGGTATAAAGATAGACAGGTTCAGACAGTCCATAGCGAGGACCTAGGAGTAACACTCGGCAGAAGTAGGCACCAGGGAAGAGACCCTTAACGGAACAGTGTTCGGACGGACTGATCATCCAGGGACCTATTGGGTAACTATAAAGTATAAGTAGTGAGCCTTGTACTTCTTCTGTATTAAACTAACATTAACGGTACTGCGATTGTCTCGTGTGTCATTTGGTATTTAACTCAAGAACCGTCGCAGGCAACTACTAGTCACACGACTAGCGAAATTGCCATTCAAGCAACACATGTACAACATCGGCTCACAGAGGGAAGTGGAAGACAAAAGAGGAAAAAGCAGGAGGAAGGAGAAGAAGTGGAAGCAGAAGAGGAGGAAGCAGGCAGAAGGATGCACCCCAGAAACACCTTTGTGGCAGGGATATCCGGGATCGAATCATCTGCCTGTGGTTCCAGTGACCACAACCCCAATTCCCCTTTCAACATTAGTCCCACACCTTGCCTTCCACCTGTTACTGACCATCACAGTGACCATCTTGGTTACGATGCTGAAATAAAAGCCACTACAAAGCATACTTTCCAATCCAACTGTACACGTCTATCCATCCAATATGACATCAAGAAATCAATTCATCACCCTTGTGCATTCCCTTTGTTACAGTCTTGTGTGTGCCTTTGCCTATCCTGCTGATGTCATGCATTGGATGCCCCATTAGCTGCAGCATGGCTGGTGGAAGGCTGCTGACTTTCCGTGGGGGACACTGCAGATAGCCTCGCTGGTCGACCTTGAGGAGCTGGTGGTTGCGAGTTTCAAATCATGCTTCTTCTTCTTGTTCGTCTTTACTCTCCTCTCCTTCTTCTTGGCCATCCACTGGCTGGGAAGGCTGCATTTTTGGGTGTGTGAAAAGAGGAAGGCACAAGGGTGGAGTTGTGGTGATGAGAGGGAAGGAAAGCATGAGGTGCAGCATCTTGTATCCTTTGAGCCTTACCACTGACCAAGGGCTCAGCCATGCCACTGCCAAGAATGGCCTGCACTGTCTCCTCCAAGGGGGTGAGGTGAGGCTAGGAATGGAAGATGTGCCTCATGATTGATGGAGATTATTGGTAGGTGAGTGATTGGGGGTCATGCAGTAAGCTGTGTGTGAAGCTAGTGGTGAAGTTGGTAGGAGACAGCTTTTGAAGATTCATTGACTGACCTTGACCAGTGATCTGAAGTAATGA
This sequence comes from Pristiophorus japonicus, assembly GCF_044704955.1. Taxonomy (NCBI): domain Eukaryota; kingdom Metazoa; phylum Chordata; class Chondrichthyes; family Pristiophoridae; genus Pristiophorus; species Pristiophorus japonicus. Next base: position 39,300,916 of record NC_091983.1, on the reverse strand, counting down.
AGCTTCTTTGGGCACTGGAGCTAGGTGGTTGGGATGACATTATTGGCAGTGACTGCCTCGGTGATGTACACTCACAACGTTATTTCTGGAGGGCCTTCTAGCCCCTGTGGGTAGAGGACCTCTCTTGCATCCATGACCCCCTTCACAAAGCTGTGTGCTGCGAGTGAAATCCTGGGTGCCCCTTCCCTGGCTTGCTGAGCCATTTGTGTTTGTGCTGAGGCAGTTTTCCCAATTTTTGAGGTTAAGAAGGTAATTCAGCTTTAAGAGCTGAATTTTCACATTTGGGAATTCTTTTTAATTTTACATTTTTTTTTAAAAGGCAGAAAGGCTTAAAAATGCTTTGTTTCATTGGAATTTAACTTCAGAGTGCATGGCACCTTTACCTCACAGGCCTTTTCATTGCCCACAATTCCTTTTGAACTCCATAGCCTCACTTCCAGAGGTTGTGCCCCACACCTTGGACAGGAACTTCGGGTCGGATGCCTCCAGCAACGCCACCCGGGCGGTACTGCCTGGAAGGTAAGTGCTGCGCCAAGAATCTCCAGCCCCCCCGGTTAATTTTGCGCCGTTAGTGTTGCTGTCATTTTCAGCGGTTGTTGACCACAATGACACCAGCAACTTTACTGGCTGACATGAATTTCTCCCACATGGGTTTTAATATAATATATTTTTTTTGAAAGTTTGTGTCTGATATTTCAACTTCTACCTTAATCCTATGTGTATGTCCCAATCTTTATTTCATTCTCTGTATAATTTATAAAAAGTAAATTAGAATCTGTGCATTTTACTTTGTGGTTTGCTGTCTCTGAGAATCCTGCAATGTGATGGGCTTATCAGCCTGCTTGCTGCCATTACCGTTGATAGATGCTGGAGATTCACTTGATTTGACACCAGATTCAAACCATGGCCAGGAGAACTGAAATTCATGCCACAGAGATCGCTAGATCCTTGTGGGCAGCTTTCTTTGAACTCAGCGGCAAGCGCCGTTGCTTCGCCACTGGCCAAAAGTTCAGGGCAATTGAATGGGTACTAGATTGAACTTGGCTTTGATCCCTTTTCCTCCCCTCCCATTCATGCCTGCTGACAATAACCACTTAGTTTCATACATAAAGCTTGGTCACTTGGTCATCAGCTTTGGTGGAAACATAGAAACATAGAAAATAGGTGCAGGAGAAGGCCATTCGGCCCTTCGAGCCTGCACCACCATTCAATAAGATCATGGCTGATCATTCACCTCAGTACCCCTTTCCTGCTTTCTCTCCATACCCCTTGATCCCTTTAGCCGTAAGGGCCACATCTAACTCCCTCTTGAATATATCCAACGAACTGGCATCAACAAATCTCTGCGGTGTGGAATTCCACAGGTTAATAAGTCTCTGAGTGAAGAAGTTTCTCCTCATCTCAGTCCTAAATGGCTTACCCCTTATCCTTAGACTGTGTCCCCTGGTTCTGGACTTCCCCAACATCAGGAACATTCTTCCTTCATCTAACCTGTCCAGTCCCGTCAGAATTTTATATGTTTCTATGAGATCCCCTCTCATCCTTCTAAACTCCACTGAATACAGGCCCAGTCGATCTAGTCTCTCCTCATATGTCAGTCCAGCTATCCTGGGAATCAGTCTGGTGAACCTTCGCTGCACTCCCTCAATAGCAAGAACATCCTTCCTCAGATTAGGAGATCAAAACCGAACACAATATTCCAGGTGAGGTCTCACCAAGGCCCTGTAAAATTGCAGTAAGATCTCCCTGCTCCTATACTCAAAACCCCTAGCTATGAAGGCCAACATACCATTTGCCTTCTTCACCACCTGCTGTACCTGCATGCCAACTTTCAATGACTGATATACTATGACACCCAGGTCTCGTTGCACCTTCCCTTTTCCTAATCTGCCGCCATTCAGATAATATTCTGCCTTCCTGTTTTTGCCCCCAAAGTGGATAACCTCACATTAATCCACATTATTCTGCATCTGCCATGCATTTGCCCATTCACTTAACCTGTCCAAGTCACCCTGCAGCCTCTTAGCGTCCTCCTCACAGCTCACACCACCACCCAGTTTAGTGTCATCTGCAAACTTGGAGATATTACACTCAATTCCTTCATCTAAATCATTAATGTATATTGTAAATAGCTGGGTTCCCAGCACTGAGCCCTGCGGCACCCCACTAGTCACTGTCTGCCATTCTGAAAAGGACAAGTTTATCCCGGCTCTCTGCTTCCTGTCTGCCAACCAGTTCTCTATCCACATCAGTACATTACCCCCAATACCATGTGCTTTAATGTTGCACACCAATCTCTTGTGTTGGACCTTGTCAAAAGCTTTTTGAAAGTCCAAATACATCACATCCACTGGTTCTTCCTTGTCCACACTACTGGTTACATCCTCAAAAAATTCCAGAAGATTTGTCAAGCATGGTTTCCCTTTCGTAAATCCATGCTAACTTGGACCGATCCTGTCACTGCTTTCCAAATGTGCTGTTATTTCATCTTTAATAATTGATTCCAACATTTTCCCCACTACTGATGTCAGGCTAACCGGTCTATAATTACCCGTTTTCTCTCTCTCTCCTTTTTTAAAAAGTGGTGTTACATTAGCTACCCTCCAGTCCATAGGAACTGATCCAGAGTCGATAGACTGTTGGAAAATGATCACCAATGCATCCACTATTTCTCCAGCAACTTCCTTAAGTACTCTGGGATACAGACTATCAGGTCCCGGGGATTTATTGGCTTTCAATCCCATCAATTTCCCTAACACAATTTCCCACCTAATAAGCATATCCTTCAGTTCATCCTTCTCACTAGACCCTCGGTTCCCTAATACATTCGGAAGATTATTTGTGTTTTCCTTCGTGAAAACAGAATCAAAGTATTTGTTCAACTGGTCTGCCATTTCTTTGTTCCCCATTATAAATTCACATGAATCTGACTGCAAGGGACCTGTTTTTGTCTTCACTAATCTTTTTCTCTTCACATATCTACAGAAGCTTTTGCAGTCAGTTTTTATGTTCCCGGCAAGCTTCCTCTCATACTCTATTTTGCCCCTCCTAATTAAACCCTTTGTCCTCCTCTGCTGAATTCTAAATTTCTCCCAGTCCTCAGGTTTGCTGCTTTTTCTGGCCAATTTATATGCCTGTTCCTTGGATTTAACACGATCCTTAATTTCCCTTGGTTAGCCACGGTTGAGCCACCTTCGCCGTTTTATTTTTATTCCAGACAGGGATGTACAATTGTTGTAATTCATTCATGTGATCTTTAAATGTTTGCCATTGCCTATCCACCATCAACCCTCTAAGTATCATTTGCCAGTCTATTCTAGCCAATTCACGTCTCATACCATCGAAGTTACCTTTCCTTAAGTTCAAGACCCTAGTATCTGAATTAACTGTGTCACTCTCCATCTTAATAAGGAATTCTACCATATTATGGTCACTCTTCCCCAAGGGGCCTCGCACAACAAGATTAGTCCTTTCTCATTACACATCACCCAGTCTAGGATGGCCAGCCCTCGAGTTGGTTCCTCGACATATTGGTCCAGAAAACCATCCCTAATACACTCCAGGAGTCCTCCTCCATCATATTGCCAGCAGTTTGGTTAGCCCAATCTATATGTAGATTAAAGTCGTCCATGATAACTGCTGTACCTTTATTGCACGCATCCTTAATTTCTTGTTTGATGCTGTCCCCAACCTCACTACTACTGTTTGGTGGTCTGTACACAACTGCCACTCGCGTTTTCTGCCCTTTGGTATTTTGCGACTCCACATCATCCAAGCTAATGCCCTTCCTTACTATTGCGTTAATTTCCTCTTTAACCAGCAACGCTACCCCACCTCCTTTTCCTGTCTGCCTCTCCTTCCTGAATGTTGAATATCCCTGGATGTTGAGTTCCCATGAGGAGCCATGTCTCCGTGACGCCAATTGTATCATATTCATTAATTGCTGCCTGTGCAGTTAATTCATCCACCTTATTATGAATACTCCTTGCATTGAGGCACAGAGCCTTCAGGCTTGTCTTTTTAACAAACTTTGCCCTTTTAGAATTTTGCTGCAATGTGGCCCTTTTTGATTTTTACCTTGGGTTTTTCTGCCCTCCACTTTTACTTTTCTTCTTTCTATCTTTTGCTTCTGCCCCTATTTAACTTCCCTCCGTCTCCCTGCATAGGTTCCCATCCCCCTTCCATATTAGTTTAACCCCTCTCCAACAGCACTAGTAAATACTCCCCCGAAGACATTGGTTCCGGTCCTGCCCAAACCCAATGACTACTCTGCCCAGCGCAGAACAATTCTGCCGAGGGGGCCAAAAACAGGTTAGTACATTTCCAAATATAAGATCCCGAACATCTGTTTTAGGCAGCCATGAGCAACGTCTGAAAAATGGCCTCACCTAATTTCAGGTTGGTTTTTTATCAGGCGTCTTGGGACACCGATCTTGGACTCGAAATTGGACCTCATTGTGCCCATTTTATGCCTGTAAAACTGGCGCAAACAGATCCAAATGCTAACACAATTAATATATTGCCGAGGCTGCAGACTGATCGTGTTTATTCCACCACTTTCTAAAGCCACCATGAATTGTGGGCACTCCATACATGCCTAATATAGTGATGGAGTTTCTATTCAACCCCTGGGCTTGCTAAAGTTATGCAGATTTTTTTACATTTAAGGGTATACATCCGGTTCACAGGAGGTGAGGGCTTAGTTCAGTGGACTTTGGTTTTGAGCACCAGGAAGATGTCTGAAGTAAAATTCCAAAAATGTCTTTACGATCTTTAGTTTTACATGTAACAATGGCAGTGGGATTTCCCAAGCATCTAACTGGCAGCTTCCTAATTAAATAAGAACATAAGAACATAATAAATAGGAGCAGGAGTTGGCCACCTGGCCCCTCGAGCTTGCTCCGCCATTTAATAAGATCATGTCTGATCTGATCATGGACTCAGCTCCATTTCCCTGCCCACTCCCCATAACCCTTTATTCTTTTATCACTCAAAAATCTGTCTATCTCTGCCTTAAATATATTCAATTACCTAGTGTCCACAGCTCTCTGAAGCAGAGAATTCCATAGATTTACAAGCCTCTGAGAGAAGAAATTCCTCCTCATCTCAGTTTTAAATGGGCGGCCCCTTATTCTAAGACTATATCCTCTAGTTTTATTTTCACCTATGGGTGGAAATATCCTCTCTGCATCCACCTTGTCGAACCCCCACATTATCTTATATGTTTCGATAAGGTCACCTCCCATTCTTCTGAACTCCAATGTGTATAGGTCCAACCTACTCAACCTATCTTCATAAGTCAACCCCATCATCTCCGGAATCAACCTAGTGAACCTTCTCTGAACAGCCTCCAATGCAAGTATAATCCTTCCGAAATACGGAGACCAAAACTGTACGCAGTACTCCAGGTGTGGTCTCACCAATACTCTGTACAGATGTAGTAGCAGGACTTCTCTGCTTTTATACTCCATCCCCCTTGCAATAAAGACCAACATTCCATTTTACTTCCTGATTACTTGCTGTATCTGCAGACTAATTTTTTGTGTTTCAAGCACAAGGACCCTCAGGTCTGTCTGGACTGTAATTTTTCTCCTTTTAAATTATAACTTGCTTTTCTATTTTTTCTGTTAAAGTGGATAACCTCACATTTTACCACATTATACTTCATCTGCCAAATTTTTGCCCACTCATTAGCCTGTCTATATCCATTTGCAGATTTTTTGTGTCCTCCTCACAATTTGCTTTCCCACCCATCTTTGTATCATTAGCAAATTTGGCTACATTACACTTGGTCCCTTCATTAATATAGATTGTAAATAGTTGAAGACCCAGCACCGATCCCGGCACCCCACTAGTCACTATTTGCCAACTGGAAAATGACTCATTTATCCCAACTCTCTGTTTTCTGTTAGTTAGCCAATCCTCTATCCATGCTAATATATTACCCCCAACACCGTGAGCTTTTATCTTATGCAGTAACCTCTTATGTGGCACCTTATCGAATGCCTTCTGGAAATCCAAATACACCACATCTACTAGTTCCCCCTTATCCACCCTGCTCGTTACATCCTCAAAGAACTCCAGCAAATTTGTCAAACGTGACTTCCCTTTCATAAAACCATGCTGACTCTGCTTGATTGAATTATGCTTCTCCAAATGTCCTGCTACTGCTTCCTTAATAATGGAAGGCTATGGAACAAGGTACTCTTATGTGTTTTACATGTTACACCAATTACATATATAATGACTAATTTGCCACTATATGCAAAGTTTGGGAAGGGAATAGAAGAATTTCTATCTTAAATCAACAATTACTGAAGATAAACCTTTCAAATGTCTTTCATTGGGAGCAATGGTCATTGACAGTCACTCATCTCAATATGACAATATAATACGCAGCTCTCTGTGCTTTAATGGTATTCTTATTGCTCATAAATCTCACTTTAACATTTCCCTGAGGTTGACAGCTCTGATGAAGAGTGTACCTTTTGCTGAATATTCCTCAAGATGAATCACCAAGAACCATTCCACAATTGTAACTGCAGCTTATAGTCTGATGAAACTTCACTTAGTGATTGATAGAATATTGTGTAATGCAGAGCCCTGGCAGTCGGAGCCATGCTGGAAACAATCAGGTGCAACAGTCCTCTATGCCACAAAAGCATTGCCAAGCTTGTGTACTTCGATGAGCGGTTGTTGACACATGATTATTAATCATATGTCGAAAGGCTAAGGGCCGGATATTTGAGTTGAGGCTAAAATAACTCACCATTGGTGAGGTAAAATATTTCATAGAACACAATACTTTCTGTGTTGCACTGTTCTTGGAAATGTCAATTGTTGAACGTCACTGGTTAGGTTCAATAATGAAGGACTCCATGTCGATCTGGGGTTTCACTCCCTGTGTTTGAGGGCCCGGAAAAATTTTTATCAAATTTCACTCAGGCCGTTAAATGGGTTGGTAGAGTTGATGATAGGGCAGATTTTACATGTTTATGGAAGAAGCAGACTTGTTGAAGTGGATTTGCCTTTTTTTACAATGTTTTTTTTTATGTTCTTAAATCAATTCCAGTGTTTTGGAACTTATCTAATTCTCCCTCATTCTTTATATCACTTTCTGCATATTAATTTGCTTCAGTATTTGCCAGGGAGAGAGACCAAGTGGACATGATATTGAAAGATGATATTAGAAATGATATAACCACATTTAAAATAAAAAGTAGAGAAATATTAAATAAACTAATCAAACTCAAAGAAGATAAAATCCCAGGTCTGTATGGATTATATCTGTGCATTCGAAAAGAATCTAGGGAAGAGATAGCAGAGGCACTATTTCACATATTTAATAGTTCATTAGAAGAAGGTGTAGTGCCAGAGGAATTGCAGGTAGCTAGTGTTATATCTATATTTAAGAAGGGAGATAGAACATGTCAGTTGGCGAGAGGTGGGAGCAGCGTCGGAGCGGCCTATAAAGGCCCAGCGGGAGCTCGAGGGTCAGCGGCAGTTGGCGAGAGGTGGGAGCAGCGTCGGAGCAGCCTATAAAGGCCCAGCGGGAGCTCGAGGGTCAGCGGCAGTTGGCGAGAGGAAGGAGCAGTGTCGGAGCGGCCTATAAAAGGCGTACCGGTGCAGCTACAGCGGGAGAGAAAGCAAAATAGAAGTAGAAAGGAATCAAAAGGTGACGTCACAGCCAATGGGGTAAGTGATTGGCTGGTGATTGGTGAGTAGCTTTTCTTTTTGTTTTTTATATCAGTAAGTAAACTGTAACATTGTTATTACCAATTTAAGGGTATCTAAGGGTTAAGGCATGGCAGGAGAGATCGGTCACGTGATATGCTCCTCCTGTGCCATGTGGGAACTCAGGGACACTTCAGGTGTCCCTGACGACTACGTGTGTGAGAAGTGTGTCCGCCTCGAGCTCCTGACGGTCCGCGTTACAGAATTGGAGCTGAGGGTGGATTCACTCTGGAGCATCCACGATGCTGAGAATGACGTGAGTATTACGTGTAGTGAGTTGGTCTTACCGCAGGAGAAGGGTCCACAGCCAGATAGGGAATGGAAGACCAGCAGGAAGAGCAGTGCAAGGAAGGTAGTGCAGGGGTCCCATGCGGTCATCCCCCTGCAAAACAGATACACCGTTTTGAGTACTGTTGGGGGGGATGACTCATCAGGGGAGGGCAGCAGCAGCCAAGTTCATGGCACCGTGGCTGGCTCTGCTGCACAGGAGGGCAAGAAAAAGAGTGGGAGCGCGATAGTGATAGGGGATTCAATTGTGATGGGAATAGATAGGCGTTTCTGCGGCCGCAACCGAGACTCCAGGATGGTATGTTGCCTCCCTGGTGCAAGGGTCAAGGATGTCTCGGAGCGAATGCAGGACATTCTGAAATGGGAGGGAGAACAGCCAGTTGTCGTGGTGCACATTGGTACCAACGACATAGGTAAAAAAAGGGATGAGGTCCTACGAAACGAATTTAAGGAGCTAGGAGCTAAATTAAAAAGTAGGACCTCAAAAGTAGTAATCTCGGGATTGCTACCAGTGCCACGTGCTAGTCAGAGTAGGAATCGCAGGATAGCACAGATGAATACGTGGCTTGAGCAGTGGTGCAGCAGGGAGGGATTCAAATTCCTGGGGCATTGGAACCGGTTCTGGGGGAGGTGGGACCAGGACAAACCGGAGCAGGACCGGAACCAATGTCCTAGGGGGAGTGTTTGCTAGTGCTGTTGGGGAGGAGTTAAACTAATAGGCAGGGGGATGGGAACCAATGCAGGGAGACAGAGGGAGACAAAAGGGAGGCAGAGGCAGGAGACGGAGGGGAGATGGGGGGGGGTGGGGGGCGGGGAGGCCCGGGGCGGGGAACAGGAAGGGCCACTGTGCGGCAGAATTCTAAAAGGACAAAGGGTGTCTTAATGCAAGGAGTATGCAATAAGGTGGATGAATTAACTGTGCAAATAGATGTTAACAAATATGATGTGATTGGGATTACGGAGACGTGGCTCCAGGATGATCAGGGCTGGGAACTCAACATCCAGGTGTATTCAACATTCAGGAAGGATAGAATAAAAGGAAAAGGAGGTGGGGTAGCATTGCTGGTTAAAGAGGAGATTAATGCAATAGTTAGGAAAGACATTAGCTTGGATGATGTAGAATCTATATGGGTAGAGCTGCAGAACACCAAAGGGCAAAAAACGTTAGTGGGAGTTGTGTACAGACCTCCAAACAGTAGTAGTGATGTTGGGGAGGGCATCAAACAGGAAATTAGGGGTGCATGCAATAAAGGTGCAGCAATTATAATGGGTGACTTTAATATGCACATCGATTGGGCTAGCCAAACTGGAAGCAATACGGTGGAGGAGGATTTCCTGGAGTGCATAAGGGATGGTTTCGAGACCAATATGTCGAGGAACCAACTAGGGGGGAGGCCATCTTAGACTGGGTGTTGTGTAATGAGAGATGACTAATTAGCAATCTCATTGTGCGAGGCCCCTTGGGGAAGAGTGACCATAATATGGTGGAATTCTGCATTAGGATGGAGAATGAAACAGTTAATTCAGAGACCATGGTCCAGAACTTAAAGAAGGGTAACTTTTAAGGTATGAGGCGTGAATTGTCTAGGATAGATTGGCGAATGAAACTGAAGGGGTTGACTGTGGATGGGCAATGGCAGACATTTAGAGACCGCATGGATGAATTACAACAATTGTACATTCCTGTCTGGCGTAAAAATAAAAAAGGGAAGGTGGCTCAACCGTGGTTATCTAGGGAAATCAGGGATAGTATTAAAGCCAAGGAAGTGGCAAACAAATTGGCCAGAAATAACAGTGAACCTGGGGACTGGGAGAAATTTAGAACTCAGCAGAGGAGGACAAAGGGTTTGATTAGGGCAGGGAAAATGGAGTACGAGAAGAAGCTTGCAGGGAACATTAAGGCGGATTGCAAACGTTTCTATAGGTATGTAAAGAGAAAAAGGTTAGTAAAGACAAACGTAGGTCCCCTGCAGTCAGAATCAGGGGAAGTCATAACGGGGAACAAAGAAATGGCAGACCAATTGAACAAGTACTTTGGTTCAGTATTCACTAAGGAGGACACAAACAACCTTCCGGATATAAAAGGGGTCAGAGGGTCTAGTAGGGAGGAGGAACTGAGGGAAATCTTTATTAGTCGGGAAATTGTGTTGGGGAAATTGATGGGATTGAAGGCCGATAAATCCCCAGGGCCTGATGGACTGCATCCCAGAGTACTTAAGGAGGTGGCCTTGGAAATAGCGGATGCATTGACAGTCATTTTCCAACATTCCATTGACTCTGGATCAGTTCCTATGGAGTGGAGGGTAGCCAATGTAACTCCACTTTTTAAAAAAGGAGGGAGAGAGAAAACAGGGAATTATCGACCGGTCAGCCTGACCTCAGTAGTGGGTAAAATGATGGAATCAATTATTAAGGATGTCATAGCAGCGCATTTGGAAAATGGTGACATGATAGGTCCAAGTCAGCATGGATTTGTGAAGGGGAAATCATGTTTGACAAATCTTCTGGAATTTTTTGAGGATGTTTCCAGTAGAGTGGACAAAGGAGAACCAGTTGATGTGGTATACTTGGACTTTCAGAAGGCTTTCGACAAGGTCCCACACAAGAGATTAATGTGCAAAGTTAAAGCACATGGGATTGGGGGTAGTGTGCTGACGTGGATTGAGAACTGGTTGTCAGACAGGAAGCAAAGAGTAGGAGTAAATGGGTACTTTTCAGAATGGCAGGCAGTGACTAGTGGGGTACCGCAAGGTTCTGTGCTGGGGCCCCAGCTGTTTACATTGTACATTAATGATTTTGACGAGGGGATTAAATGTAGTATCTCCAAATTTGCGGATGACACTAAGTTGGGTGGCAGTGTGAGCTGCGAGGAGGATGCTATGAGGCTGCAGAGTGACTTGGATAGGTTAGGTGAGTGGGCAAATGCATGGCAGATGAAGTATAATGTGGATAAATGTGAGGTTATCCACTTTGGTGGTAAAAACAGAGAGACAGACTATTATCTGAATGGTGACAGATTAGGAAAAGGGAAGGTGCAACGAGACCTGGGTGTCATGGTACATCAGTCATTGAAGGTTGGCATGCAGGTACAGCAGGCGGTTAAGAAAGCAACTGGCATGTTGGCCTTCATAGCGAGGGGATTTGAGTACAGGGGCAGGGAGGTGTTGCTACAGTTGTACAGGGCCTTGGTGAGGCCACACCTGGAGTTTGTGTACAATTTTGGTCTCCTAACTTGAGGAAGGACATTCTTGCTATTGAGGGAGTGCAGCGAAGGTTCACCAGACTGATTCCCGGGATGGTGGGACTGACCTATCAAGAAAGACTGGATCAACTGGGCTTGTATTCACTGGAGTTCAGAAGAATGAGAGGGGACCTCATAGAAACGTTTAAAATCCTGACGGGTTTAGACAGGTTAGATGCAGGAAGAATGTTCCCAATGTTGGGGAAGTCCAGAACCAGGGGTTACAGTCTAAGGATAAGGGGTAAGCCATTTAGGACCGAGATGAGGAGAGATTTCTTCACCCAGAGAGTGGTGAACCTGTGGAATTCTCTGCCACAGAAAGTGGTTGGGGCCAATTCACTAAATATATTCAAAAGGGAGTTAGATGAAGTCCTTACTACTCGGGGGATCAAGGGGTATGGCGAGAAAGCAGGAAGGGGGTACTGAAGTTTCATGTTTAGCCATGAACTCATTGAATGGCGGTGCAGGCTAGAAGGGCTGAATGGCCTGCTCCTGCACCTATTTTCTATGTTTCTATGTTTTTATGTCCAGGGAACTTTAGACCAGCCAGCTCAACATCAGTCGTATAAACTATAATAGAATCCCAACTAAAGGAGAAAATAGTAGAACAGCTAGAAACCAAAAATATAATAATGAATAGTCAACATGGATTTCAAAATGGAAAGTCTTGCTTGACCAACCTCATACAGTTCTTTGAAGAGTAATGGTGAGGTCACCACTGGCTTCCTGGGCAGCAATGTGGTCGGTTCTGATGCCCTGTGTACTGTGCAGCATCAGTAATCTCTTGTGCGGGACCATGTCAAAAGTCTTTTGAAAGTCCAAATACACCACATCCACTGGTTCTCCCTTGTCCACTCTACTAGTTAGATCCTCAAAAAATTCTCGAAGATTTGTCAAGCATGATTTCCCTTTCATATATCCATGCTGACTTGGATCGATCCTATCACCGCTTTCCCAATGTGCTGCTATTATATCTTTAATAATTGATTCCAACATTTTCCCCACTACCGATGTCAGGTTAACCGATCTATAATTCCCTGTTTTCTCTTTCCCTCCTTTTTTAAAAAGTGGTGTTACATTCGCTACCCTCCAATCCATAGGAACTGATCCACAGTCAATAGAATGTTGGAAAAAAACCACCAATGCGTCCACTATTTCTCGGGCCACTTCCTTGAGTACTCTGGGATGCAGATTATCAGGCCCTGTGGATTTATCGGCCTTCAATTCCATCAATTTCCCGAACACAATTTCCTGACTAATAAGGATTTCCTTCAGTTCCTCCTTCTCGCTAGATCCTCGGTCCCCTAGTATTTCCGGAAGGTTATTTGTGTCTTCCTTCGTAAAGACAGAACCAAAGTATTTGTTCAATTGATCTGCCATTTCTTTGTTCCCCATTATGAATTCACCTGATTCTGACTGCAAGTGACCTACATTAGTCTTCACAAATCTTTTTCTCTTCACATATCTGTGAAGCTTTTGCAGTCAGTTTTCATGTTCTCTGCAAGCTTTCTCTCGTACTCTATTTTCCCCCTCCTAATTAAACCCTTCGTCCTCCTCTGCTGGATTCTAAATTTCTCCCAGTCCTCAGGTTTGCTGCTTTTGCTGGCCAATTTATATGTCTCTTCCTTGGATTTAACACTGTCTCTAATTTCCCTTGTTCGCCACGGTTGAGCCACCTTTCCCTTTTTATATTTATGCCAGACAGGGATGTATAATTGTTGTAATTCATCCATGTGATCTTTAAATATCTGTCATTGCCTATCCACCATCAGGCCTTTAAGTAGCATTCGCCAGTCTATCCTAGCCAATTCACGTCTCATACCATCTAAGTTATTTTTCTTTAAGTTCAGGACCCCAGTCTCTGAATTAACTGTCACTCTCCATTTTAATGAAGAATTCTATCATATTATAGTCACTCTTCCCCAAGGAAAGCCATCAAAAGGTTGGTAAAATTGTAAGTGCCTGCTTTTAAGCTTCTTAACTAGCATTTAAGTACCTTTTAATGATAATTACCTGCCCCACCGCCTGCTGCCGTGTCTGCTATCCGACTGCCGACCTGACAGCTGAGAAACTCACATGGAGGCGGGTTCAGAGTTGGATCCCAACCCGCTGTCAATCAAAGACATTTTGACAGCCGGCCCGCCTCCAAACCTGCAATCGCAGGGCTGGGAAGGTTCTGGCCACAGAATGTGATGTTGCAATTTCTTAAATATAGGCTTGCTACCTGGCTGAATTTTCACCAGCATGGCCAAAAAAAAATTAAACTGATTAGATTTTGTGGAATATTCATGTGAATTGGTCACGTCTGGATACCCAACTTTGTAGATCGGGACATCGGTTCCTCTATTGTGAATTGTAAATGAGGAATGATTAACAACTATGGAGAGGGACAAAAATTGATGCATTGAGACAGGAAACAATTTTGTAAAGTGAATCACACAAGATAATGGGGCAGAATTTCCAACGTCCCGGGCCCGTACGAAGTTTCTACGGACCCGGGAAGGCATTGCAAAAGCCGGTTTTCAGCACGCAATACGCATGCGCTGAAAACCGGCTTTTCCGATCTGTCAAGCTGGAGACAATTGTACGTGGAAGTTTGGGCTATTTACCCATATCTTGCACAGCAAATGTCCTCAAAACTCTTGCACCAAAAAAAGCAGGCGCATAGCCTACTTTTACAGGCGTAAAAGTTTAAAAACATAGAAAAAACATGATTAAAATAAAAATGTTAAAAACATATTTATGTTAAAACCCTGCCCATTCAGATAATGTTATTTTAAACCCTAACCCTAACTTTAAAAAAAAATATTAAATTCTTTTCTTTAAAAAAACGTGTAACATTTTTAATTTCTATTAGGTTATTGTGTGAGATGTTTTTTAAATGTTTTATGTAGTGTTTCTGCCTTTTGGGTTTTTTCTCATTCATTGTAATAGGAGTTTCATAACTTACGAAACTCCTCTTGCAATGAATGAGAAAATACTTACCTGTGATTGGGTGTCCAGGCACACGTGACTCCTGCAGACGTCCCTATGAGCACGCGCTGCACATCACAGGGAGAGGAGACCTGTGGATCGGGAGTTCAAGCGGGCGCAGCAGCTTCAGGTAAGTGCGCACTTTATTTCTATTCTTTATGGATTTGTCCGTGAGAAGCCCTCCTCGGAATTTCTGCCCCTATATTGTTCTTGGGAAATTATCAATCCCAGCAACCTTTACTGGACGTGGTCAAATGTTATTCATATATCAGGCAATCCTTAAGGTCAGATGATGGAGGAAGGAGATGGTTGATTGCTCAAACACCGAAAATGGAAGAAAATGTGCTTTTATGTAATCAGAGCAAGACTTACGTCAGATGGGATTAAGGGCTCAATCTACTTTTCTTTCCTGCACTGTTGCAAGGATACAATTGGACATCAAATCACATGGAAGCAGTTTTGACTTTACAATGTGTCAGTTTTTCCCTTTGGGTGCTGAGGACTAAATAAAGGGTACAAATTACCTGAAGCTGGCGTCTTGTCACTTTCTCACCAGGAGCATACACCAGGTATGTTGGCCCTGTAATACAAGTTGACATTTAATTTTAAACCATGTTGTAATTTTGTTTTCCTTGGAGAGGGAGGACAGACTGCTCAAGACTAATAGCCAGTCTCATCACCTGTTGGACGTGGCTTCTCCTACCAACTAAAGGGGAAACATGCTCTACAAAACTACCTCATTATTCTAGATGTTCTAAACGGAATTATCTGTACATTTATTGGTCACCCTATTTAATGCTTCAGAAGTGCCACGAGGAGCCAGTCTGGGAGCAGCCATTTTGTGCAGAACTTCTCCTCCTGTGACATCTTGAGGTTCTGTCTGGTGACAGCACGAATGGAAAATTTTAAGCCACAATCACTTGTCTTCTTGGTTTCTCTGAGATATCTATTGAAATGCTAGTGAAATGGAAAAACCTTAATATTATCCTTCGTATTGAACAGACATCTCTTGCATTTTAAATAGAACGTGGTTGATCTACTTTACCAGATTGAAATAAAGTTAATCGACATGAAGCAACATGCAGTATGAAAAAAAGGCCCTTGGTAACAACAAAAAAGAAAGAAAGAAAGCCTGAAAGGGTGCTAGAGGCAGAAACCCTCATCATTTAAAAAGTACTTGGATATGTACTTGAAGTGCTGTAACCTTAAGGCTACGGACCAAGAGCTGGAAAGTGGGCTTGAGCTGGCTAGCTCTTCTTTGGCCAACACAGGCACGATGGGCCGAATGACCTCCTTCAGTGGTCTAAATTGCTATGGTTCTATGAAAATCACCATGGATGTCTGAGAAATAAGCTTTTGATACATCCTTATTCAGTACCTGCTGGACTCTTTAAATTCATTTCAGCCTTTCCTCTAGTGCCTAGCAACCAAGGATGCCTGTTTTATGTTTGTTCATAAAGATGAGGTCATTATTTCATGACCATCTCGTTTGAAAGTGCCGGCTCATTTTAGGGTGGATGCTTCCATTCGCTGACCGTTGGAAACAACGGCATAAAAAGGGGCGGACACAAAAATGGGTAAGTATCTGATGAGACATACCCGGCCCTTTCCCACCTCCAACCACCCGGGTCCTGCCAAAACAATCAGGCAGGACAATGTAGAAAATCTAAGCTGATGGAATTCTTAACTGTAGTTGCACAAACTCTAAAGCTGGGATTTATCTTTGGGTTGAAGGTGAGTTTAATGTTTCATTAATATCAGATGTTAAGCACTCACTGCTCCCACATAGCTCCTATTTAGTGTTCCTGTGGGTGTTTGATGTAAATCAAGGTCAAGTATGTGGTAATTGCCACCCACTCCTGATTGAGGGGCTAATTTGAATTAGTTATTAAGAACATTTCAATTTTTCAAAATCCCTCCTGCAAACAACTGAAAAATCCCTTTTGTAAACAACTGGAAGGTTGTGCTGCTGATGACAAGTGTTACATTGTTGTCCACAGCAGCATAATATTCCAACCACGTGTTTTCCTGAAATTGAGATTGTGTCTATGATCTATGAACTTTTCCTTGAGTCCTTAAGACGGTCAAACAAAAATTCCAGGGCATTATTCTTAAGTCTATATTAATACTATCACAGTTGATCTTGTCTTCTGTTTAAACCCTGCAGGGGTACCCACTACAGATCAAGGAACCTGGGGAACATCAGTGCTAAATCATTAAGGTTGCACAAGCAAGAAGAGGAGGCTGTTGAGAAGGTAAATAAGGTTTTTGGTTCTATTGCGAGGACATTACAAACCAAAAGCATTAAACTTAATGGCAAAAAACGTTAGTGGGAGTTGTGTACAGACCTTTAAACAGTAGTAGTGATGTTGGGGAGGGCATTAATCAGGAAATTAGGTGTGTATGCAATAAAGGTGCAACAGTTATCATGAGTGACTTTAATATGCATATAGATTGGGCTAACCAAACTGGAAGCAATACGGTGGAGGAGGATTTCCTGGAGTGCATAAGGGATGGTTTTCTAGACCAATATGTCGAGGAACCAACGAGGGGGGAGGCCATCTTAGACTGGGTGTTGTGTAATGAGAGAGGATTAATTAGCAATCTCGTTGTGCGAGGCCCCTTGGGGAAGAGTGACCATAATATGGTGGAATTCTACATTAGGATGGAGAATGAAACAGTTAATTCAGAGACCATGGTCCAGAACTTAAAGAAGGGTAACTTTGAAGGTATGAGGCGTGAATTGTCTAGGATAGATTGCCGAATGATACTTAAGGGGTTGACAGTGGATGGGCAATGGCAGACATTTAGAGACCGCATGGATGAACTACAACAATTGTACATCCCTGTCTGGCGTAAAAATAAAAAAGGGAAGGTGGCTCAACCGTGGCTATCAAGAGAAATCAGGGGTAGTATTAAAGCCAAGGAAGTGGCATACAAATTGGTCAGAAATAGCAGCGAACCCGGGGCCTGGGAGAAATTTAGAACTCAGCAGAGGAGGACAAAGTGTTTGATTAGGACAGGGAAAATAGAGAAATAGAGTACGAGAGGAAGCTTGCAGGGAACATTAAGACGGACTGCAAAAGCTTCTATAGATATGTAAAAAGAAAAAGGTTAGTAAAGACAAACGTAGGTCCCCTGCAGTCAGAATCAGGGGAAGTCATAACGGGGAACAAAGAAATGGCAGACCAATTGAACAAGTACTTTAGTTTGGTATTCACTAAGGAGGACACAAACAACCTTCTGGATATAAAAGGGGTCAGAGGGTCTAGTAAGAAGGAGTAACTGAGGGAAATCCTTATTAGTCATGAAATTGTGTTGGGAAATTGATGGGATTGAAGGCCGATAAATCCCCAGGGCCTGCTGGACTGCATCCCAGAGTACTTAAGAAGGTGGCCTTGGAAATAGCAGATGCATTGACAGTCATTTTCCAACATTCCATAAACTCTGGATCAGTTCCTATGGAGTGGAGGGTAGCCAATGTAACCCCACTTTTTAAGAAAGGAGGGAGAGAGAAAACAGGGAATTATAGATCGGTCAGCCTGACATCGGTAGTGGGTAAAATGATGGAATCAATTATTAAGGATGTCATAGCAGTGCATTTGGAAAGAGGTGACATGATAGGTTCAAGTCAGCATGGATTTGTGAAAGGGAAATCATGCTTGACAAATCTTCTGGAATTTTTTGAGGATGTTTCCAGTAGAGTGGACAACGGAGAACCAGTTGATGTGGTGTATTTGGACTTTCAGAAGGCTTTTGACAAGGTCCCACACAAGAGATTAATGTGCAAAGTTAAAGCACATGGGATTGGGGGTAGTGTGCTGACGTGGATTGAGAACTGGTTGTCAGACAGGAAGCAAAGAGTAGGAGTAAATGGGTACTTTTCAGAATGGCAGGCAGTGACTAGTGGGGTACCGCAAGGTTCTGTGCTGGGGCCCCAGCTGTTTACATTGTACATTAATGATTTAGACGAGGGGATTAAATGTAGTATCTCCAAATTTGCAGATGACACTAAGTTGGGTGGCAGTGTGAGCTGCGAGGAGGATGCTATGAGGCTGCAGAGTGACTTGGATAGGTTAGGTGAGTGGGCAAATGCATGGCAGATGAAGTATAATGTGGATAAATGTGAGGTTATCCACTTTGGTGGTAAAAACAGAGAGACAGACTATTATCTGAATGGTGACAGATTAGGAAAAGAGGAGGTGCAACGAGACCTGGGTGTCATGGTACATCAGTCATTGAAGGTTGGCATGCAGGTACAGCAGGCGGTTAAGAAAGCAACTGGTATGTTGGCCTTCATAGCGAGGGGATTTGAGTACAGGGGCAGGGAGGTGTTACTACAGTTGTACAGGGCCTTAGTGAGGCCACACGTAGAGTATTGTGTACTGTTTTGGTCTCCTAACTTGAGGAAGGACATTCTTGCTATTGAGGGAGTGCAGCGAAGGTTCACCAGACTGATTCCCGGGATGGCGGGACTGACCTATCAAGAAAGACTGGATCAACTGGGCTTGTATTCACTGGAGTTCAGAAGAATGAGAGGGGATCTCATAGAAATGTTTAAAATTATGACGGGTTTAGAGAGGTTAGATGCAGGAAGAACGTTCCCAATGTTGGGGAAGTCCAGAACCAGGGGTCACAGTCTAAGGATAAGGGGTAAGCCATTTGGGACCGAGATGAGGAGAAACTTCTTCACCCAGAGAGTGGTGAACCTGTGGAATTCTCTACCACAGAAAGTAGTTAAGGCCAATTCACTAAATATATTCAAAAAGGAGTTCGATGAAGTCCTTACTACTCGGGAGATCAAGGGGTATGGCGAGAAAGCAGGAATGGGGTACTGAAGTTGCATGTTCAGCCATGAACTCATTGAATGGCGGTGCAGGCTCGAAGGGCCGAATGGCCTACTCCTGCACCTATTTTCTATGTTTCTATGTTTCTAAGCTATTTGAAGTCTTTGGGGTGGCAGGACTTGGAGAATTTTGTGTAGTTTGGGACCCCACACATGGTGGGGAATATTGAAGCTGTGGAGAAAGCACAGATGAGAGATTAAGGGACTGAAATTGCGCCTTTCCTTAACCCTGTTACCACCGCAAATTGGCGGCCACACTGCAGAATGGAGTGGCTGACGACTTTTGATGGAATGACCACTGCTAGCCCAATTGCCCACCGGAGTTTTCCCGGTGGTGCCCCGATCGCCCCCTTACCACTCCGCTGCTGCCGATTGATGTTAAGCGCGTCATCACCATGGGCACCGCCGATCTATGAGCACCCAACGGCGACATTCCCTTCGGAATATCTTCGGCCCATCCAGCGGTGCCAAAACAAGCTTTTTCCCGGTGGTCCAGTGAGGCTGTGGCCTTCTGCAACGGCGGTGCGGCTTCCCTTAAAGGGGAGGGCGCACTGCCACTGCCGCCGTGTGTTTTTTTGTCAGCCGACTGTCATGTCGGCCCGACAATTATGCCCCCGAGTTCGGCCAGGCAGCCAATAGGGTGCCAGGCTCCTGGCCCGGCCCAAACTTTCCCTGGTGTCCCAGCGGGCCAAAGTTTAAAAATTGCGAAGGCTCTCCCCTTTAAGTGAAGGGGAGAGCCGTGGTGACGCGGCGCCATGATGACTTCATCACGGTGGTGAATACGCACTGCCCCCAACTTTCCGCCGCTCAGTTGCTCTCACCACTGCGTCTTTTCCCCTCAGGTGTAGTCACTGCCCCCATTTACACCGACTTCCAGTTCAAAACACAAAAATACAAAGCCGAATTTTGCGAAAGAGTCGATCTGAACCGCAGCTGCGGTAAAAACCATCGGAATGGGATGGGAGTGCCCCGTTTCAGGCGGAGGCGGGGCGGGGGGGGGGCAATTTCTACCCCTAAACATTTTAGTTACTAGGAGCAGCTCACTGAATTTTTTATAAGAGAACTGCAGGATTACAGGGGATATGACTGTTTTTTAAATGAAGGGATTTGTTTCAACCTCATCTGAGGTTTGTTAATGTTTGTATTCTGTACTGACAGGCATGCATTCATATTCAAGGGAGCTTTGGTTATCAGGATCCGAGTTCCATTTTCACAATGCCCAAACTTCAGACATTTTCAAAAACTAAAGTCTAATTATTATGGGTCCAAATTTCCCCATGAGTTGCACCGATTTTTTTGGTGTAACTTGATTTTTCTGGTGTATCTGTTTCGTTGCAAATATGGCCATTTAATTTGTGCCAGTGTAAGTGAGTTAGTTAGATTTTTGGAGTTTTATTTTCAAAAGGGGGCGTTCTCAGCCACTTACACCATTTATGCCAATTTGGCCAGATAAAAGTTGTACTAAACTAACTTAGGGCAGCACATGTGTCCACTTTTGTCTGCACAGACAGACCTTACTTACAGTTAAGGCATCGGCGCAAATAACTACATTTAAAGCACCACCAAGCACCAAACAAAGCACAAAAAGTAATAAGCAATTAATTAACAAATAAAATAGAAGGAACCCTGCCCCTAAAGCACCAAGACCAAAGTAATAAGCAATCAATAAATAACAAATAAAAAAATAGGAATTCTGCACCTAAAGCACCAAAATCAATCAGTAAATAACAAATAAAAACTAGAAGTCCTACCTTAGGGAACGCAGCGGGCCACCGATGAGGGAGTCCATTCGGCCAGGGCTAGGGACGGCGTGCTTCAGCCCCTCCCACATAGCCTGCAGCGCGCGTTTGCAGAAACGGCCTGCCAAGAGCTACTGCACATGCGCGCAGACTCTAGCACGCTTGTGCAGAGGTCCCGGCACTGTTTTCATTGCTGGGACCTGGCTCCACCCTCAATCCATTGGGCCACACTGTGCCACGACAGAGGAGAGGCTGGGGAGCCACCAAAATACCGAGGTCTTTTTTCGGCGCGCTTGGAGGTGGGCAAAAGCGGCGCAGCTCGAGTGAGGGCGCCAGAAGAAGAGGTTAGGGAAATTTGGGCCCAAAAACTCAGAAAACTCACTCCTTTTCCTTGGTTTCAGAAGTTGTTTCTAGTCATTTATGATTTACAATTTCTTAGATGATGCACTAGCATTGAAAGTTTATGGCATGGAGACAATTTTGAGACAATTGTGGATTCATTATGGTAGAAGATATGAAAAATATAGTAAAAATCAGGAATAGTCACAAATAGATTTTTGGGAGTTTGTTGGTAGCAACTTGAGAAGGGAAAATTGAATGAGAGCCATGGTTTACATCATCCTTGGCTGCCAACAGGAGATATTGATAGCAACCAAGGAGCTAAAACTATAAAGACGCTGAATCACATATAGATGGAAACAACATGAGGTTATTGACGAGGAATATTTTCCATTGTGCTATTAATACTACTAGCCACTTGCTCTTGGTGGCACTGCAAAGTTAAGTGCAATTTTTGTCAGATTATATTTTTCACATAAACATAACAATATTAGATCATCACATGTTAACTAAAACACCATTTGGTCAATGGTGGGAGCGAATTTCAGGAGAACATGTTTCTGTCATTCACCACATTTTATACCATTCACTGCATGGATGCGATTTTCGGTTGTCTAACGCCTCAGTTAGTGGCCAGAGGGAGCGTTAATGGGAGCGTAAGAGGTTACTGACCGGGAGGGCAGTGATTAGTGCCCCAACCAAAAATTCATTAGAGGCTCACCGGGAGCGCAAACCAATAGCGCCTGGCTTCTGACGATCACTCCGATCATGACATATTCCTGGTGCAATGCCCACGCTTGCAGCATGGTTGGAAAATTAGGTGCGGCCACCTCATTTAGTGGCCGCCAACAACAGCGTCTGGAAAAAGTCGACACAGGCTTGCAGATTTGTTAACTGGTGGCTACTTAAAGGGATGAGGAAGCGCTTCCCTCGGAGGTCACAGTCAGTGCAACGTTTACACACAGCACGGTGCGTGAGTCTCTGAGTTTGCAACGGCAGACAGACGTAACAGTACGGGTTGAAAACAAGTGATTTTGAAAACTTTAATGGGTTCATTACTATGCTGCGCCTTTAAGACTCGGCTGCTGCCGAGGTCTGATTCGGAGTTCTGCGCATGCGCAATGGGTCCGCCAAATTTACCGACCAAAGTATCGTTATAGCCACCCCCCCCCCCCCCCCCAGCTCTGGTGTGCAATGGCTGATTTAACACTCCTGACAGCTCCTTGCCCAATTCTGACGAATTTCTGGTGGAGGGTGCAAACTTTTTCAAGACACTAAATTTACTGCTCCACCTGGGTTACCGCCCCAAATGAGGCACGACCGAATTTCTCCCCCCATGTGTTTTATAACCCCATTTTTGAACAAGCTTAAACATCGTTGTAAGATCTATGTCTCTTAGTAAGCTTCGTTCAATATACTAAGGGTGCTTTAGTATATCCTTTCTTGAGTAAAAATCTTAACTGGCTGCGGTAACAGACAGATTTGTTTGTTCATGAATTTGTTCAGGTGAAGGCTTTCTTTTGTGGGGACAGTATATTTTGAGTTCGAATTCAGGGATCAATAGTATTCCAGACAAAAATGCATTTTAAAACAAGCAGCAGTGTGATTCTGGCTTTTCAAAGCACGGATTTCCTGGATCACTGTGGCTGCATGTCAACCTGTCATCCAACTGTGTAAATTAAGTAAAATACTTCTAAACTGCACACATTTGAGTGAGCGGGGTGGGGGCAGTTCACTGGATTCCAGGCAATATATGTTTATATTCTCATTATGGGACTTTTTATATGCATTCATCTTGCTGGATGGGAAAGACTACAATGCAATTTTGGATTAACATCATGTGGCATAGCAACTTTTCCACCTTGATGCTTAACTTAATCGCACTTCATGGGCAATCCCATCTTCAAAGAGGAAAGCATCCTTAAAGCAATGCTGCATTACACGTTTGAGCGCGTCAGTGTGAAAGTTCAGACTGGGCTGCCACTTTGGTGTAAGATGTGTTAAAAATGCTATTATTGAGCTCAACTTAACTCTCAAGAGGCTAAATTCACATAACAACAAGGCCGGCAGGTTTAGATTTGATTTTGGGCAGGGGAACTGAACCAGCTTGCTGCAAACAAAGAACTATAGTTTGACATTCTAATGACTATTCGCACTCATTACTGCTGTGCTGGCTTTATTCACTTAAATGCCGAGAGATTGAAGCAATACACAAGTGAAAGATGCAAGTATCAAGTCCAGGTCACAAGGGGGCGTTATTGTTGCATCCCTGGGTCATGCCATTGTACCAGTAGACATAGGGCAGCATGAGTTAACTCCCATAAAATGTTTAAGGGAGCAGCTGATGCTGCTGAATCCAAGAAGTAACAAAACCTACATTATGTAAATTTTAGGAAACACACTGGGAGCACTGTTGTTAATTTTGTTGGGCTGTTTATATCTACATAGATGAATCAAACACTTACAAAAGAGTATATTAGCCTTTTGTGGACTTTTTTTTTAAACATAATTATCATGCTGTCTACTATTTTATTTATATCTTTACTTCTGTAAATTTTAGTTTGTATAAAGTGGCTTAAGTGTCTGATATTTTCCACCTTCTGTATTGTGAGGAAATGTGGTGCAAATCCCGTATGGACTCAGTATGCAATTTGTTATCAGCGTTCATTGTTGAACCTGGATGACAGTGCTCAGTCCTACTGATGCTAAACCTGCGAGTTTCAGATTGTAAGATTGATGGGGACCGTTGGCAGGCTGTTTGCACAAGAAAAAACTTGTCAGAAAAAAGCCTGGACCATAACTTTCCCAGATTTTTTTCTCCTTAACTTGGCCTGGGTTTTTATCTGGCTTTGCCTCTCCCAGGATGGCTCCAGTTGGGGTGGAGTGTAGATGTTTTCAGTATAAGGGGTGTTGCAGTGGTGTGGGGCGGACTGGTTGGGCTGGGTGCTCTTTGCCTTTCTGTCATTGTTCACGGGTTTGTGTGTAAACTTTAGGGCTGCTGATGAAGGGCCGTACGGCTCTTTGTCGGCCGGCGCAGACACGATGGGCCGAAATGGCCTCCTTCGGCACTGTAAATTTCTATGTTTCTATAACAACACAAATACTATTACCAACAACAGAATATCTTGCATGAGTGGACTACTTGGGGTTGTTGCTGTGTTCACCAAAACCTCAACAATTGTGGTCGGATAAGGAGAGTCGTTCTGAGCAGCGAACACACAGGGCCAATAATTAATTATCTGATCTTGACTAAAGGACATTAAGTAAGGAGATTGCACTAAACCGGAAAGACACTTCGTGACAGCTGCAACCAGCTGGCTGCAGCCTTGGAATCAGTAGCTATATCATTAGCTGCTGTGTTATTGACTCGTAGTGTTGCAACTGTAATTAATATTTTGCAGCTGAATCGTTTCTACACATGGGTGGTAATTGATGCATTGATCGGAAAAACTGGCGGTTTCATCCAATCCCCGAGATGTGTGAAAACAGTGATGATTATATTCCATTCCTGGATTGGCCGGAGCTTTGGAAATGATTGACTGTGCCCACATTGAGATGTATGCATCTTTGAACAAGCTCATCTAAAATATATTAAATGCATGTGATTTAATGAAAGAAAGAGTTGCATTCATATAGCGCCTTTCAGCGGACGTCTCAAAGCATTTTACAGCCACTGAAGTGCTTTTGGAGTGTAGTCACTGTTGTAATGTAGAAAATGCGGCAGCTAATTTGCACACCGCAAACTCCCACAAACAGCAATGTGATAATGTCCAGATAATCTGTTTTGTTATGTTGATTGAGGGATAAATATTGACCAGGACACCACAGAAAACCAATTTAAATGGAATCAGTTTTACCAAGATGACAGTATCTGATGATCCTTATTCATGGCCTTTGGTCATTTTACTCTTTGAGGTCTGCATACCCCTTCTTAACATGTTCAAATTTAATTACTCCCCTTGTGTGCCATCAGCATTGGTTTTACCAGTGAAAGAAGCACTAAACACATCCAATCCCACAGTAAGTGATTGCAAGCTATGCATGATGGATTGGTCCGTGTCATTAACTGAGGCCTCTGCTTTAGAGAAAACAAATCCTTCTGTCAATGCATCGGAAAGCTGAATGGCTTCTTTTGTCACTGAAACTTGGCACGACCTCAGACAAAAAATAATAAATTAATTTAAATGTAAGCACAGATGGAGGCCATTTCCGCTTATTGTATCTTTGTCACTTTGAGCTCCACATTGGAGTTATCTACTCATTTTCTCTATCCTTTGATATTTTTCTCTTCAGCTGTCTGTCTAAATTACTCTTAAAAAATTGTGATTGACTCTGCATCAACAGACAGATGTAGTAATGTGTTCCATATTCTAAAACAGCAGACATGTGGACTAAAAATTCGTGTGCGCCCTGTTTGGGGCGGTAACACTGGTGAGGCGCGAGATTTTGCGCCAGGTGCAGAAGTCTTGCCTCTCATGAGAAATTGGAGTTCACGCCCCCCGAAAGGAAGTGGAGTACTTTCTGGGGCAGTAGTGGGGCGGATGCCTCGGGAGCGGGGCGCAGGGCTCAGCAGCACTGCCACATATCCTTCCCTGAATGACGGGCCCATGCTGCATACTCTACAGATTTTAAGCAGGACCACTGGGGAGCGGGGGGGCAGTGCAGCGTGATCAGCCCGGCACTCAGACACGGCGTCCAAAGCTGCAGCGGTGAGGTTAAAAAAAGCCGACAATTTTTAATGAGCAGCCGGCCACCTCCCCTTTAACTTTCGTCCCACTAGCGGCCAGCCGCCCGGAAACGGGTCGCCTGAAGCTGTCGCAGTCATCGCCCGGCGCAGCTTTAGGGGGCTATACCCAATTTAAGGTCTGGGGCGCTGCGCACGGCGATGATGCCACGATCTCCGGGCGCAGGAGATTGGGGCGCAACACCATAGCGCCGCTGCTAAACTCCCGCCGAATTTAGCGGGAGTCGTTAGCAGCACGCGCCCGGTCGCTCAGTCATTTGTGTCCCGTTAGTGCCCCCGGCTGTGTAAATGACTCAAATTTCTCCCCCATAGTAAATAATTTGGAGGGTCGAAGGAAGTTGCATGGGGATATTGATATGGCGGGCTAAAAAGTGGCAAATAGAATTCAATGTTAGTAAATCTGAGGTGGTAATTTTGGTAAAAATAATAGAATTGATGATTGTAGTGGCAGAAAGCTGGGTGATGTGGAAGAACAGGAATGCTGCCTTTATTGAGAATGCCTTGAAAATCAGGAGGGACAAGCGAGGTGTCAAATCGTGTCTCATAGTACTCCTGTGAAACACTTTGTGATGTTTTAGTACACTTCGGGCCCGAATAGGTCATTACATAACTTCCGCCCATTTCTCGGTGGTATGTTGATTGTGCATCGTTTCAAAGCACCGGCATACCACCAAGACTGAAGAGCACAATTTTGGTCGATTTTTTTCAACCGTATCCTGGCGGTATGCGAGCGGTGTGCAGCGGGCGGTAGGTAACATTGTAGCTGATCCAGATCGACTTTCCTTTCGATGGATGGTGCGACACTGAACTGCGCATGCGCGATTTTTTGTTTTGTTTTGTTTTTTTCAGGAAAGCTTTTTACCCGCGAACTCGAGGGTCAGGGGTCACCCACGCATGCGCAGTGAGTTGAAGTCGAGGGAGAGAGAGTGAGAAGAAGCAGCAAGCTAGTCGAGGGTCAGTTGGTTTAATAACAGATTGTAGAGTTAAGAAATATTCAAAACAAACAATAATTATACAGTATCACCAATAATAAGACATTTTACAAATCAAAAATCCTAACAATATAAATATAATGGAAATACGAAAAAACAGGTCTAAGCGCGGGACCATCGAGAAGGACGGGCAGTTGAGGGCGCCCGCCTTCGATTAGACGGAGTTATCTGCCCTTCTGGAGAATATTACGGAGAGGTACTCCTATCTAATGAAGGGTGGTCGTGGAAAGCCTTTCCCAAAGGAGTACAACAAGATATGGGACAAAATCAGAGAGGCTGTGTCCTCCACAATTACCATGGTACGCACCGGGGAAAGGTGCCATAAGAGGTGGAACGATCGTGTGAGGGTAGCAAGAGCAAGTAATGATTTTATTTATGCACCCCCCATGTGCCATGTACCATGTAAATGTCGGTTCAATGTCACATGAATGATGGTATTTATCTTAAGGTTACAGCAATGTATTTGTGCTTTCAGGCGATGACAAGAGGATCAATGCAGTGTTTTAATTGTGTGTGTGAACCTGTGTCTGCGAAGTTAAATGGATTGAAGATTTTTACTTTCATTTACTTCACTTTCTGCAGAAGAAAATATCTGCAATAGCAGCGATCAGCAGCATATGGGGGGGAGGACCCACAACCCAAGAGCCATTGACAGAAATAGAGATCCGTGCCCTGTTCCTGGTCAGGGACAGCCACTGTGCCACCATCGGCATTGGAACTGACCCACCCACTCACACAGGATGGTAAGTTCAATACAATCCCCGGTCTGTGTTGTGCTCCTGTCATGTCATGTAATGTAACTGTAACTGTAATGTTGGCTTCATGTAAAGTAAGTCAGTTTATTGCACTGTACTGTTGGCCTCATGTGATATACTGCAATGTTGTGGGCATATAATACAATGCATATATGTATTGTCTGTCTGCGATATGTAATGCAGTAACGCAGCAGTGGTGGACATTTAAGTAAGACTGTGCTAAGTCACTGTACTATGTATTCATATAACCCTGACTCCCTCCCCTGGTGCCAAGCTTTTTTAAATGTTGTTTTGTACTTCCAGACTCAGACGATTCAGACCACACCTCCACAGAGAGACCAGACGACAGACCCACTGCCTCCACCTCTGGCATCACCCAGCCCTCTCCCGACTTCGCCCCTGGCAGAGATGATGAAGACGAAGAGGAAGAAGAGCCTCTGATCCTGGAGCCAGTGGAGGTGGAGGTGGGGGTGGAGACGGAGGAGGATACAACAGCTCCATGTGGGTCAGCTGGAACATCCTCCACCACCAAGTCGATATTTAGGGGATTCACCATGGCTTCTCTGATTCTGCGGGATCAAGCCATGCGCAACAACGCACCCCCAGCGTTGCAGCGCCTTTGCTGCAGCGATGGAGGTTGGTGCAGAAAAGGTCGGTGGCTGCACGACAGATAGGCATATACCAGGACATGGTGCATCTGTCACAGGCCAGCGTCGACATAGGTCGAGAGCTGCTCAAGGCCATGGCGATGATAGCCGCAAACATCGCGGCTCTATCAGAGCGGTAGTCGGAGGATATGTCGCGTCTGATCACCGCGATGGAGCGAACCACCGACTCCGTTGATGTCATGCGACAATCGACAGGATCGGGACATGGCGCGGAATCCCCCCGTGCCGTAGTAGTCAGGTCGACAGCACCTGAGGGTATGGAGCTGGCATCATCTTCCAGCCCTGAAGCCGTGCCTTCTGGATCACGAGTTTCTCCTGAAGCCCCATTTATTGCGCCTGCAATATCTGACCCCCAACGACAGCAACAGCACTCGGGGTGTGGTGCTGCATGCCGGCTTGGTACCACCATGGGGAGGTCCGGGCTCAGGGGTAATGGGAAAGGGAAGGGCGGGAGTAAGAAAAGGGGGGTGAGTCCCAAGGATGGTGGAGCACGCAGTCGAGGTCGAGGACAGTAAAGGGTCTTTTGTTGCAGTTGTTCATTTAATAATTGAAGTTTGATTTTCAAAGTTTATTCAAGTTGTTAAGGTTTTGTTAAACTTGTTATTAAAGTTGTTAAAGTTGTTACAGTTGTTTTATAGTTATAAGTTTTACAAAGTTTTACAACTTTTGTATATTTTTTACATTTTTACATAAAAGTTTGAATTGAATTTAAGCGCTCTTGTACAGTGTCAAACTTTTGAGGTAACAGTCATCAGGGTCCCAAAACGCAGCTCTCCACTTTCAAGCAAAGCGTTCATTTATGAGCTGCTGACGTAACAATTTTGCAGTGGCATATGCTCCACGTGACCTCGGCTGTAGTGTTGGGGGGGCGGGAGTAGGGGGGAGTGGTGTCATGGGTTCATCTACAAGTTCCTCGTCATCCTCCTGCCCCTCATTGTCCTCTTCTTCTTCCTCCGTCTCCTGCACTCTCGCCACAGCTGGATACCGCCCCCAATCAGGGCGCAGGGCAATTTTGCCCCCTAAGAGTCTAAATGGGCTTGAGGAGCAAAGGGGCCTTGGGATACAGATACTCAAATCATTAAAAATAACAACACAGGTTAATAAGGCCATAAAAAAAGCAAATCAAGTAACAGGGGTCAATTCTGGAGGGATAGAATTGAAAAGCAGTGAAGTTATGTTGCACTTGTAGAGAACCTTGATGAGACCACTTAAAGTACTGTGCACAGTTCTGGTCTCCATATTATAAAAAGGATGTAGAGGCATTAAAGCAGGTGCAAAAAATATGTATAAGGATGATACCAGAACTGAGAGTTTATGCTTATCAGGAAAGATTGGGGCTGTTTTCTTGAGTAAAGAGAAGGCTGAGGTGTGACCTGATAGAGGTTGTCAAAATTATGAAAGGGTTTGATAGGGAAGATGTTCCCAATTTTTGGGGAGACCAAAACTAGGAACAATTGGCTCAATTTTCCCCAATGCCATCTTTTGGCATACTTGAAGAGTTACGCCGGTGTTTTGGGGGCCCAACTACGCCAAAGCAAAATCATCCAACTTTCCCCGTTTGAATTGTTGTTTTTGGCGCAGCCCAGCCTATCCTTTAGCTTTGGGGGTGGAGCTTAAGATCTGCGCCAAAAAGATCGAGTTGCCAGAGTAATGAGGGACACACTGCGGGCTGAGGTTGGAAAGTGAAATGTACAAAACATTCTGGCCCGCTCACACCAAGCTGCGCAAGCACCCTGCACATTGCAGCAGCTTAAATTATTAAAGTGTTTATGCCGAAAGCCTATCCCCTGCCGCCCCACCGCCCCCCCCCCACCACCACCACTCCCGGGTGCCGGGTGCCGCTGCTATCCCAGGCCGAAAGGCCTCCATCCTCCCAGTGCCGCGTGCCGCTCCTAACCCTGGCCGAAAGGCCTCACCCCTCTCCCCTCTCTCCTCTCCCCCTCCCTCTCTCCTCTCCCCCTCCCTCTCTCCTCTCCTCTCCTCGCTCCTCTCCCCCTCTCCCCTCTCTCCTCTACCCCTCTCCCCTCTCCCCCTCTACTCTCGCCGCTCTCTCCTCTCCCCCCCTCTCCTCTATCCACCTCCACTCACTCCTCTCCCCCTCCCCTCTCCCCTCTCCCCTCCCCCTCTCCTCTATCCCCCTCACCTCTCTCCTCTTAACCCCTCCCCTCTCTCTACTACCCCCCTCCTGCTCTCTCCTCTCCTCCCCTCTCTCCTCCCCCTCCTTCTCTCCTCTCCCCCTCGCTCTCTCCTCTCCCCCCCTCCCCTCTTTCACATAAGCACCAAAACATAGCTTAAAAAACTGTGTACTGCATGGGAGCTGGGCCAGCATCCCCGTTGAAATGCAAGAGCTAATCAAGCCATTCCAGCAGCGAAAGAACGAGCTGCCCATTCAGGCAGACTGCTTGTTGTGGGGTAACCGCGTAGGGCAGGGAGACGTTCATCTCAGATCTCCACAGCACACACCCGGGTATAGTAATGATAAAAGCGATAGCCAGATCCCACGAGTGGTGGCCCGGTATCGACTCTGACCTAGAGTCCTGTGTATAGCAATGCAGCATTTGTGTTCAGGTAGCTAATGTAACACCATTTTTTTAAAAGGGAGGGAGAGAGAAAGCAGGTAATTATAGACCGGTTAGCCTGACATCAGTAGTGGGGAAAATGTTGGAATCAATCATTAAGGATGAAATAGCAGCGCATTTGGAAAGCAGTGACAGGATCGATCCAAGTCAGCATGGATTTATGAAAGGGAAATCATGCTTGATGCATCTTCTGGAATTTTTTGAGGATGTAACTAGTAGAGTGGACAAGGGAGAACCAGTGGATGTGGTGTATTTGGACTTTCAAAAGGCTTTTGACAAGGTCCCGCACAAGAGATTGGCGTGTAAAATCAAAGCACGTGGTATTGGGGGTAATGTACTGACGTGGATAGAAAACTGGTTGGCAGACAGGAAGCAGAGAGTCGGGATAAACAGGTCCTTTTCAGAATGGCAGGCAGTGACTAGTGGAGTGCCGCAGGGTTCAGTGCTGGGACCCCAGCTCTTTACAATATACATTAACGATTTAGATGAAGGAATTGAGAGAAATATCTCCAAGTTTGCAGATGACACTAAATTGGGTGGCAGTGTGAGCTGTGAGGAGGATGCTAAGAGGCTGCAGGGTGACTTGGACAGGTTAGGTGAGTGGGCAAATGCATGGCAGATGCAGTATAATGTGGATAAATGTGAGGTTATCCATTTTGGGCAAAAAACAGGAAGGCAGAATATTATCTGAATGGCGGCAGATTAGGAAAAGGGGAGGTGCAACGAGACCTGGTGTCATGGTCATCAGTCATTGAAAGTTGGGATGCAGGTACAGCAGGCAGTGAAGAAGGCAAATGATATGTTAGCCTTCATAGCTAGGGGATTTGAGTATAGGAGCAGGGAGGTCTTACTTCAGTTGTACAGGGCCTTAGTGAGGCCTCACCTGGAATATTGTGTTCAGTTTTGGTCTCCTAATCTGAGGAAGGACGTTCTTGCTATTGAGGGAGTGCAGTGAAGGTTCACCAGACTGATTCCTGGGATGGCTGGACTGACATATGAGGAGAGACTGGATCAACTGGGCCTTAGAAGAATGAGAGGGGATCTCATAGAAACATATAAGATTCTGACGGGACTGGACAGGTTAGATGCAGGAAGAATGTTCCCGATGTTGGGAAGTCCAGAACCAGGGGACATAGTCTTAGGATAAGGGATAGGCCATTTAGGACTGAGATGAGGAGAAACTTCTTCACTCAGAGAGTTGTTAACCTATGGAATTCCCTGCCGCAGAGAGTTGTTGATGCCAGCTCATTGGATATATTCAAGAGGGAGAGGGAGAGTGGCTAAGGGGATCAAGGGGCATGGAGAGAAAGCAGGAAAGGGGTACTGAGGGAATGATCAGCCATGATCTTATTAAATGGCGGTGCAGGCTCGAAGGGCCGAATGGCCTACTCCTGCTCCTATTTTCTATGTTTCTATCTACTGCCTTTCTCAGCTGGCGAATCAGTTCTCCTCCATGTTGAGCATCACTTGGAAGAAGCACTGAGGGCAGCAAGGACACAGAATGCACCAAGAGTGGCTCGGTAGCACCACTACTGACCGAGCTGGCCAAGTCCTGAGGAACATAGCTGCCAGACTGAGCCTGCAGCAGGTGGTGAGAGAACCAACAGGAGGGAAAAATCTACTTGACCTCGTCCTCACCAATCTATCTGTCGCAGATGTATCTGTCCATGACTGCATTGGTAGCAGAAGTCCCATCTTCAGGCTGAAGGCATCCTCCATCGTGTTGTGTGGCACTACCACTGTGCTAAATGGGACAGATTCAGAACAGATCCAGCAGCTAAAAACTGGGCATCCATGAGGCGCTGTGGGCCGTCAGCAGCAGCAGAATTGTATTCCATTACAATCTGCAACCTCATGGCCCAGCATATCCCTCACTCTACCATTAACATCAAGCCAGGGGACCAACCCTGGTTCTATGAAGGGTGCAGCACTAAGTTTACCTAAAAATGAGATACCAACCTGGGGAAGTTGCAACACAGGACTACAAGCATGCTAAATAGCAGAAGCAACATGCTACAAACAAAGCTAAGCAATCCCATAATCAATGGATCAGGTCAAAACTCTGCCACATCCAGTCGTGAATGGTGATGGACAATTAAAGAACTAATGGGAGGAGGAGGCTCCATGAATATCCCCATCCTCAATGATGGTGGAGCCCAGCACGCAAGTGCAAAAGACAAGGCTGAAGCATTTGCAACCATCTTCAGCCAAAAGTGCCGAGTGGATGATCCATATCGGCCTCTTCCTGAGGTCCCCACCATCACAGAAGCCAGTCTTCAGCCAATTCGATTCACTCCATGTGATATTGAGAAGCGACTGAACTTACTGGTTACAGCAAAGGGTATGGGCCCCGACAACAGCTTGGCTGACATGCTGATGACTTGTGCTCAAGAACGAGCCACACCTCTAGTCTCGCAGTTCCAGTATTTTTTGAGGATGTAACTAGTAGAGTGGACAAGGGAGAACCAGTGGATGTGGTGTATTTGGACTTTCAAAAGGCTTTTGACAAGGTCCAACACAAGAGATTGGTATGCAAAATTAAAGCACATGGTATTGGGGGTAATGTACTGACGTGGATAGAGAACTGGTTGGTAGACAGGAAGCAACGAGTAGGAATAAACGGGTCCTTTTCAGAATGGCAGGCAGTGACTAGTGGGGTACCACAAAGTTCAGTGCTGGGACCCCAGCTATTTACAAATATTAATGATTGAGACGAAGGAATTGAATGTAATATCTCCAAGTTTGCAGATGACACTAAGCTGGGTGGTGGTGTGAGCTGTGAGGAGGATGCTAAGAGGCTGCAGGGTGACTTGGACAGGTTTGGTGAGTGGGCAAATGCATGGCAGATGCAGTATAATGTAGATAAATGTGAGGTTATCCACTTTGGTGGCAAAAACAGGAAGGCAGAATATTATCTGAATGGCGACAGATTAGGAAAAGGGGAGGTGCAACAAGACCTGGGTGTCATGGTATATCAGTCATTGAAAGTTGGGATGCAGGTACAGCAGGCGGTGAAGAAGGCAAATGGCAAGTTGGCCTTCATAGCGAGAGGATTTGAGTATAGGAGCAGAGAGGTCTTACTGCAGTTGTACAGGGCCTTGGTAAGGCCACACCTTGAATATTGTATACAGTTTTGCTCTCCTAATCTGAGGAAGGACATTCTTGCTATTGAGGGAGTGCAGCGAAGGTTCACCAGACTGATTCCTGGGATGGCAGGAGTGACATATGAAGAAAGACTGGATCGACTGGGTTTATGTTCACCGGAATTTAGAAGAATGAGAGGGGATCTCATAGAAACATATAAAATTCTGACGGGATTGGACTGGTTCGATGCAGGAAGAATGTTTCCGATGTTGAGGAAGTCCAGAACCAGGGATCACAGTCTAAGGATAAGGGGTAAGCCATTTAGGACCGAGATGAGGTGAAACTTCTTCACTCAGATACTTGTGAACCTGTGGAAATCTCTACTACAGAAAGTTGTTGAGGCCAGTTCGTTAGATATATTCAAAAAGGAGTTAGATGTGGCCCTTACAGCTAAAGGGATCAAGGGGTATGGAGAGAAAGCAGGAATGGGGTACTGAAGTTGCATGATCAGCCATGATCATATTGAATGGTGGTGCAGGCTCAAAGGGCCGAATGGCCTACTCCTGCACCTATTTTCTATGTTTCTATGTTTCTACTACAGCTACAACACTGGCCTCTATCTGGCAATGTGGAAAGATGCCCAAGTGTCTCCTGTCCACAAAAAGCAGGACAAATCCAATCTGGCCAATTACCGCCCCATCAGTCTACCAAGTTTGACAGAGTGTGGCATCAAGAAGCCCTCGTAAAACTGAAGTCAATGGGCATCAAGGGGAAATCTACACTGGCTGGAGTCATACCTAGCACAAAGGAAGATGGTTGTGGTTGTTGGAGGTCAATCATCACGGCCCCAGGACATTGCCGCAGGAGTTCCTCAGGACAGTGTCCTTGACCCAACCATCTTCAGCTGCTTCATCAATGACATTCCCTCCATAATAAGGTCAGAAGTGAGGATGTTCGCTGATGATTGCACAGTGTTCATTGCCATTTGCAATTCCTCAGATAATGAAGCAGTACATGCCCTCATGCATCAAGACCAGGACAACATTCAGGCTTGGGTTGATAAGTGGCAAGTAACATACACGCCACACAAGTGCCAGGCAATGACCATCTCCAACAAGTGAGAGTCCAACCACCTCCTCTTGATACTCAACGGTTTTACCATTGCTGAATCCCCCACCATCAACATTGTGAGGGTCAACATTGACCAGAAACTTAACTGGACCAGCCACATAAATACTATGGCAACAAAGCGGGTCAGAGGCTGGGTATTCTGCGGGGAGTGTCTCACCTCCAGACTCCCCAAAGCCTTCCCACTATCTACAAGGCACAAGTCAGGAGTGTGATGGAATACTCTCCACTTTCCTGGATGAGTGCAGCTCCAACAACACTCAAGAAGTTCGACATCATCCAGGACAAAGCAGCCCACTTGATTGGCACCCAATCAACCACCTTAAACATTCACTCCCTCCACCAGCAGTGAACCATGGCTGCAGTGTGCAACATCTACAAGATGCACTGCAGCAACTCGCCACGGTTTCTTCAGCAGCACCTCCCAAACCCACGACCTCTACCACCTAGAAGGACAAGGGCAGCAGGTGCATGGGAACACCATCACCTGCACGTTCCCCTCCAAGTTACTCACCATCCTGGAATGAATTTTTTAAAATGTGGAGCATGAACTATCGCATGGATCTGTTGGGCCAAATGGCCTGTTTGTATGCTGTATATTCTGTGCCATTCTATGAATTAATCTTTAAGTGATTCCAGATGCTGCTGCACTGGGTCCATAACCTTCTGCTCCAGCTTTTTTTGATGCACCCAGATGCCATTGTGCCAATGGTGTTAAGTAGCTCCAAC
This sequence comes from Pristiophorus japonicus, assembly GCF_044704955.1. Lineage (NCBI taxonomy): Eukaryota > Metazoa > Chordata > Chondrichthyes > Pristiophoridae > Pristiophorus > Pristiophorus japonicus. Next base: position 39,265,077 of record NC_091983.1, on the reverse strand, counting down.
TCTGGAGAAGACCATACACTCTTCCAGAACTCCTATCGCATATGCTCGCGAACCTTGCACAAGTCTCTTGCACCCTCCAGTGCAGAATGAGGGGCAGGTGTAGTCCCAGCATAGAGATAGAATTCCACAATTCTGCATTGAGATGTATTTACACCTGCTGAAACAGACATACATAGACAAGGTATGCAATATAATAATACAAACTGGAACATATCTCCTGCAGCTTGCACATCACCCATGCTAATCATCTCCATGGTAGTGTCTTTAAATAGTGGGTGCGAGGTAGTGGGAGAGTCCCGCCACCCATCTGCATTCTGTGCTTCTGCTGAAGGCAGCCTTTTTCAATATAGATGAGATAAACATGCATTGCACAAGCAAATATTTTGTGTTCCCTGAATGTGAAGTACCTTGCCTACTGAAAGTTTGTCAGTCCATTTGACAGCTGACTGCATTGTACTTGTTTATGATATGTGTGAAGAATTAAAGACAGCCTTCATCCTTTCCCAGCTGCAACTACTCTAGGTGCCGTTTTTGTCATGCAGTACTCGTCCTCAAGCTCTTTGAGTTGTATTTGGAGCAGGTTGGTGGATCAGCTTGAGTTAAGAGCACTGAGGTAATCAAACAAGCTTAACTGAAACCTGCAACTTACTTTGATTGGCATCAGTGACTACCCCTGCATATTTAGCAGACTCCATGTATGGCAGTTTTATTCATGCTCATTCTCATTTTTCACCTTAGCAATTTTGGGGGGGCCTGACTGCAGCCCCCCTTCCAGTCTCTCCTAGAATGTCACCCTGAAGTGACCTCCGATTTCATGTATTGCTGAGCATGCGTCACCTGGACAGCAGTGGTTTGCCCACCTGCTCTATAGAAGAAATTCCCTTGTCCAAATGCATCGAATCGTAGAATGTTACCAATTGGAAACAGGTCATTTTGACCATAAAGTCAGGCTAAACTCCTTGTGTGCATCCAGCTGGTCTCTCACAGTCTACCGTGGTCTGTAGCTCTTGAACTGTACACCTTCTGCATTTTCTGGGAGGAAAGGACATTCCGAACGTGGCCCTCATCCTGATGGCCACTTTTGTGTGCAGCTGCATCAAGCTGTGCATAGACCCTTGGTACGCAAACACCAAGTGTCACAACGTGCTGAGATTCTATCTGTCCCCGGTGTTGCGAAGGATGGGTCTGGCCAGGCTGCCGCGGAACGCTCCAACCAGTTGGACCATGCTTGATCACCTGTCCTTCGTGGAAAAGTTTTTCAAGAAAAACATCTTTGACCACAAGGCTATAAAGCAGTGGTCAGCACGCAAGGTCCTGTACGCCCAACGGAAGAAGGAGATGATGGATCCTGTCGGGCGGTTCCCCGAGCAGACTGTTGAACTTGTTTGGCAGAATGTCTCATCGCTAGAGCTTTCACACAAGCACTAAGACTTGGTTGGCGGTGAGAAGGGCCCGACACGTCAGATCCTTCATGCACAGCCGGGGTTTCACCGCCACGGGACTGTGCCCCCGAGTCGGCTGTGGTGCGGACGAGACTGTCATCCATCTCCTTCAGGATTGCCCCTTTGCAAGGCAGGTCTGGAAAGAGATGCAGTGGTTGCTGTCGAGGTTCATCCCGAGCAGCTCCGTAACACAGGACTCTGTGCTCTGCGAACTGTTCCCAGGGACGCACACCGAGACAGACATCATCTGCTGCTGGAGAGCCATCAACTCGGTGAAAGACGCACTTTGGTCTTCCCGAAACCTGCTGGTCTTCCAGAGCAAGGACATGTCCATGGCCGAGTGTTGCAGACTGGCGCAATCCAAGGTCCAGGAGTACATGCTGAGGGATACACTAAAGGTTGGTGCAGTCGCCACAAAGGCACGTTGTGGAAGAGCCACAGTCTAAGGCCCTTCCACCACGGTAAACCCAGGGGATGGAATCAGACACCCCTTGGGCTGTACTTGTTAATCTGCTTGTATACATAGAGCACCATGTACTGAAAAACACCTATGTTGTGCCATGTATAATGAAAGTTTCTGCATTGTTTAGTAACTTGTATAGAAATGCAAATGTATTCTCATCCGTTCCGTGTACTGCTTTCATCTGCATAGTGCTACATGCAACGTGATTCGTGATTGGTGTTGAAATGTATCTTGGAATGTAATGTAAACCTTTTCTTATCTGCTCCATGTAATACCCTTATTTGCACAGCACTACATGTAAAGTGATTTATGGATTGTACTAAACTGTACCTTGAAATGAAATGTATGCTAGTGCATTGTATGGAACTGCTGTCAGCATCCAAACGAATTGTATGGAATTGCTGACCGCAAGGTTCTAAACTATTTTCCAACGTATTGTGATAAACTTATGATTAAAGTATATTTTTGAAAAAAAAAAATTCTCTCTATCTCTTACAGAAAATGCGTGCTGCACAGCTGCGATGAGCTCACAGTGCCCTATTTATATTGGTCAAATTGCTGTTTTGCTCATCAAAACTGCATTCTTACAGGTGCTTTCTGACTGAGCCCTCAGGTTTGTGCCATCAATATTCTGGAAAGAACACGAGTAAAGCTGGCATCCTGGGAATGTGTTTGAAAAAAATGGACAGAAATCAATTTGTCAGGGAGTGCCATCTAACTTTGCCTGCAAGCCTGGTTCCAGAAGTTGACACATTGACAAAGACGTATGCATAAGGAAGCGTGGCTCCACACTTAGATCCAAGTAGGTGACACTTTTAACAGCATGCAGACTGCGCCTCTTGTGCCTGCTGTCTGCCTGCTGTGCTATAAAAGCCTTATGGCTGTGTTTTGCTTCTCCTGCCGCTCTTCTTTCTCCAAAGTGTCTTGGTGCTGCAGCGTTCACTAATCCACTGCTCCTTTAGTTTATGGCCAAGATTTTCTGCTTGTGCAGAATTAGGGTACATCCCAGCCTGCCATAGTAACACGTCTCTCAAACTGGAAGAACTTCCAGTCTCCAAGTCATTTAAACATTATGAGCCAAATTTCCAAACCTTCACCCCTGAAATAGGGGTGGAGTTTTATTGCAACAGGCCTTAGACACCAGTAGGGTTCAAGCTGTATTAAAAAGGTGCCAAATTGATTAAATAAATATCAAGTTTCCTCTTTGGCTTGTACAATCCATGGTGAATTTTGGTCTTAAAACGATCGTGTTGGCATTTTTTGAGATAGTTTCTGGGGTGGGACTTACTTCTGCTGGGTTTCCATCTCATAATGGCACAGTTACTCTATCACAGTCTGAGGCTTTTTTGAAGTGCACGTGCTGATGGTGTTCCGGGTGATTGCTGGATTTAGGTATGAGGCGTGAATTGGCTGAGATGGATTGGCGAATGATACTTAAGGGGTTGACTGTGGATGGGCAATGGCAGACATTTAGAGACCGCATGGATGAACTACAACAATTGTACATTCCTGTCTGGCATAGAAATAAAAAAGGGAAGGTGGCTCAACCGTGGCTATCAAGGGAAATCAGGGATAGTATTAAAGCCAAGGAAGTGGCATACAAATTGGCCAGAAATAGCAGCGAACCTGGGGACTGGGAGAAATTTAGAACTCAGCAGAGGAGGACAAAGGGTTTGATTAGGGCAGGGAAAATGGAGTATGAGAAGAAGCTTGCAGGGAACATTAAGACGGATTGCAAAAGTTTCTATAGATATGTAAAGAGAAAAAGGTTAGTAAAGACAAACGTAGGTCCCCTGCAGTCAGAATCAGGGGAAGTCATAACGGGGAACAAAGAAATGGCGGACCAATTGAACAAGTACTTTGGTTCGGTATTCACGAAGGAGGACACGAACAACCTTCCGGTTATAAAAGGGGTCGGGGGGTCTAGTAAGGAGGAGGAACTGAGGGAAATCCTTATTAGCCAGGAAATTGTGTTGGGGAAATTGATGGGATTGAAGGCCGATAAATCCCCAGGGCCTGATGGACTGCATCCCAGAGTACTTAAGGAGGTGGCCTTGGAAATAGTGGATGCGTTGACAGTCATTTTCCAACATTCCATTGACTCTGGATCAGTTCCTATGGAGTGGAGGGTAGCCAATGTAACCCCACTTTTTAAAAAAGGAGGGAGAGAGAAAACAGGGAATTATAGACCGGTCAGCCTGACATCGGTAGTGGGTAAAATGATGGAATCAATTATTAAGGATGTCATAGCAGTGCATTTGGAAAGAGGTGACATGATAGGTCCAAGTCAGCATGGATTTGTGAAAGGGAAATCATGCTTGACAAATCTTCTGGAATTTTTTGAGGATGTTTCCAGTAGAGTGGATAAGGGAGAACCAGTTGATGTGGTATATTTGGACTTTCAGAAGGCGTTCGACAAGGTCCCACACAAGAGATTGATGTGCAAAGTTAGAGCACATGGGATTGGGGGTAGTGTACTGACATGGATTGAGAACTGGTTGTCAGACAGGAAGCAAAGAGTAGGAGTAAATGGGTACTTTTCAGAATGGCAGGCAGTGACTAGTGGGGTACCGCAAGGTTCTGTGCTGGGGCCCCAGCTGTTTACACTGTACATTAATGATTTAGATGAGGGGATTAAATGTAGTATCTCCAAATTTGCGGATGACACTAAGTTGGGTGGCAGTGTGAGCTGCGAGGAGGATGCTGTGAGGCTGCAGAGCGACTTGGATAGGTTAGGTGAGTGGGCAAATGCATGGCAGATGAAGTATAATGTGGATAAATGTGAGGTTATCCACTTTGGTGGTAAAAACAGAGAGACAGACTATTATCTGAATGGTGACAGATTAGGAAAAGGGGAGGTGCAAAGAGACCTGGGTGTCATGGTACATCAGTCATTGAAGGTTGGCATGCAGGTGCAGCAGGCGGTTAAGAAAGCAAATGGCATGTTGGCCTTCATAGCAAGGGGATTTGAGTACAGGGGCAGGGAGGTGTTGCTACAGTTGTACAGGGCATTGGTGAGGCCACACCTGGAGTATTGTGTACAGTTTTGGTCTCCTAACCTGAGGAAGGACATTCTTGCTATTGAGGGAGTGCAGCGAAGGTTCACCAGACTGATTCCCGGGATGGCGGGACTGACCTATCAAGAAAGACTGGATCAACTGGGCTTGTATTCACTGGAGTTCAGAAGAATGAGAGGGGACCTCATAGAAACATATAAAATTCTGACGGGGTTAGACAGGTTAGATGCAGGAAGAATGTTCCCAATGTTGGGGAAGTCCAGAACCAGGGGTCACAGTCTAAGGATAAGGGGTAAGCCATTTAGGACCGAGATGCGGAGGAACTTCTTCACCCAGAGAGTGGTGAACCTGTGGAATTCTCTACCACAGAAAGTTGTTGAGGCCAATTCACTAAATATATTCAAAAAGGAGTTAGATGAGGTCCTTACTGCTAGGGGGATCAAGGGGTATGGCGAGAAAGCAGGAATGGGGTACTGAAGTTGAATGTTCAGCCATGAACTCATTGAATGGCGGTGCAGGCTAGAAGGGCCGAATGGCCTACTCCTGCACCTATTTTCTATGTTTCTATGTTTCTATGTTACAGAGAGCTTTCAAAATGATGTGCTTTGCTTTGCTACTGACAGCCTGAGGGCTGTGTGGCTACTGGGATATATTTGCCTCCACCAATAGTAAGAGTTTCTGAGTTCCAGGTACGGAATTGTCAATGAGCATACCTTGTTTGCAATTTTAGTGGAGGAGGAGCAGGAGAAGGACAGTGCATGATTTTGTGGGGCCAAGGAAAAAATGACGGGAAGAAGAGTGAGGCATCAGATGAGGAGGATGCACTCTTCGAGATATTACCTCTCCCTAAAGAATTTACAGACAAAACAGATCTCACAAACAACTCAGTGAGGACCTCTGTGTGAGAAGAGTGGACATCACCAAATAGATAATAGGTGACCTGTGCCAACTAATGCCTGAAGACGCTGTCAAGATTAAAAAGACATTGCTGCCTCTAGCTGTAAAAGGAATGGCCAAACTCAAACCTTATGCCACTGGAGCATTTCACAAGGTCACAGGAAAACTGTGTTATATGCCCCAGGGTGCCTCAGCTACTTACAATCTATATTAATGACTTCGATGAAGTACAATTTATCCAAGTGTGCTGACAAAGATAGGTAGGAAAGTAAACTTTGAGGGAGACACAAAGAGCCTGCAAAGGGATATGGACAGATAAAGTAAGTGGGCAATAAGGGGGCAGCTGGTATACAACGTGGGAAAATGTGAGGTTATTCAATTTGGTAGGAAGAATAGAAAAACAGAATATTTTTTAAATGGTGAGAGACTATTAAATGTTGGTGTTCAGAGAGACTTAGGTGTCCTCGTCCAGGAAACACGGAAAGTTAGCATGCAGGTACAACAAGCAATTAGGGAGGCAAATCTTACTACAATTGTACAGAGCTTTGGTGAGACCACACATGGATTACTGTGCACAGTTTTGGTCTCCTTATCTGAGAAAGGACATACATGCCTTAGTGGCAATGAACGAAGGTTCACTAAATTGATCCCTGGGATGAGAGGGTTGTCCTATGAGGAGAGGTTGTGTAGAATGGGTCTCTCCTCTCTGGAGTTTAGAAGAATGAGAGGTGATCTCATTGAAACATATAAGATTCTGAGGGGGATTGACAGGGTCGATGCTGAGAGGTTATTTCCCCCGGCTGGAGTGTCTAGAACGAGGGGGCATAGTCTCAGGATAAGGGGTCAGCCATTTAAGACTGAGATGAGAAGAAATTTCTTCACTCACAGTGTTGTGAATATTTGGAATTCTCTACCCCAAAGGACCGTAGATTCTGAGTCATTGAGTATATTCAAGGGTGAGATAGATAGAAGTTTGGACTCTAGGGGAATCAAGGGATATGGAGATCGGGCGGGAAAGTGAAGTCGACGATCAGCCACTATCTTACTGAATGGCAAAAGGGCTCGAAGGGCCGTATGGCCTACTCCTGATCCAAATTCTTATGTTCTTATGTGCCGTTTGGGCAAGCATTTGTTAAGCAACTGACATTTTTTAGGGGTGCTGGGGAACTCATTCAGTTTGGCATGACAACAAGGCAGGAATGTGTTCGGGCCATCCAGTTTTATTGCATTCATGGGCTCCCTGAAGTACAGAGTGAAATATATAGCACGCATTTAGCACTTTGAGTTCCGAAGGTTAAACTCTCAACTTTCTAAATAGAGAGGGGTACCTCTGGCTGAATGTTCAGATTGTGTACGACTAAATAAAAGGAATCCCTCATGCCAATGCCACATTTTCTGGAAATTGCCACAATGCATTCATCCTCAGGAATTCTGCCCGCTCTGAGTTCTTAAAAGAAGAGAGTCACATGAATGGATGTCAGAGACAAGGAGTAGCCCTTGGTCCTGTGAGGAATGATAGTTCTAAACAGCAGCTGAGGAGCGGTACAATGAGTCATATGCATCGACCAGAGTGACAACTAAGAGACCCATATCGATGCTAAAGAGTTACTTCCAACGCCTTGATAAATCAGGAAGTGCTGTACAATATCTCCAGAATGATCCCCTGCAAAGCTTTAGCTTGCTGTACCCTGCCCAATGGCTTTTTTGGAGGCAACAGAGCATGGAGTGCACAGTCAGGAGGACTGCCACTCAGAGGACTTCTCAGTGATGGGTACAAGTAAGCATGAAATCAATGAAGTGTTCTCATCTGTTTAACAGTCTTCCATTATCACCATTGCTATCATTCCTCATCTCCCATCTTCACATAAGTTACAAATACTTTAATCCAGTACCTATCCTGTAACATCACATTGCATAAGACATCTTTGGCCCTACATAATCATGCAAGTCTAAATATTAGGAATGAATAACTGAGCACAACGTAAGTGCACCATTTCCTGCAGGATAATAATTTCCATGAATAACTGAGCACAAACTAAGTGCACAGTCATGGAAGTCAAAAATGATTATAAGCCAACCTACTTACAATTTCCTTACAATGTGTTTCCACATGGCATCTAAAAATGCCTTTTTAGTGCTTCTCCTCGGTGCAACCTGGCGGCCAGTATCACAAGATGTGGTTGTTTGCTCCTGTTCCTCCAAAGCTCATAGGACTGAGGTGGCCCTGTTCGCATGGTAACTTGCTCCGAGAAAGGAGCCACTGCTGGCTGCATCTTTCGAGATTGTGCCTGGTAAGCCTGATGCTAAATCATATGTGTCACTTGTGTGGTGCTCTGAGGAAGTAGGCTGGATGCCTAGCATGTCCTGCTGTACTGAGAATGGTCAGCCTTGAGCACATTGCATTCTGCCATCACCAATGTAGGTAGGAGACTGGGTATTCTGCGGAGAATGACTCACCTCCTGACTCCCCAAAGCCCTTCCACCATCTACAAGGCACAAGTCAGGAGTGTGATGGAATACTCTCCACTTGCCTGGATGAGTGCAGCTCCAACAACACTCAAGAAGCTCGACACCATCCAGGACAAAGCAGCTTGCTTGATTGGCACCCAATGTACCACCTTAAACATTCACTCCCTCCACCACCGATGCACCGTGGCTGCAGTGTGTACCATCTACAAGATGCACTGCAGCAACTCGCCAAGGCTTCTTCAACAGCACCTTCCAAACCCGCAACCTTTACCACGTAGAAGGACAAGGGCAGCAGGTGCATGGGAACACCACCACCTGAAAGTTCCCCTCCAAGTCACACATTAGCCTGACTTGGAAATATATCGCTGTTCCTTCATCATCGCTGGGTTAGAAATCCTGAAAATCACTACCTAACAGCACTGTGGGAGTACCTTCACCTTACGGTCAGCAACTGTTGAAGAAGGCGGCTCACCCTACCTTCTCACGGGCAATTAGGGATGGGCAATAAATTTTGATCTTGTCAGTGATGCCCACATCCTGAGAATGAATAAAGAAATATATACCTGGAACTGGATCTGCTGCCTCCCAGGGATACAAAGACAACCGTCTCAGTCTACACCCGCTAACCTGCAGCCTGCGCCATCTCATTAATCTCAATATCTTTCACTTCTTGAACAGACAACTTTCCCTCCAGCTCTATAGCCTGCTACGTAGGGGCGCTGAGTTCTCTGATTTTAGAGATACCCCCCTCTGGTTCCTGTCTTTCACAGACATTGTTTCTCCTGTAACAAGTTGCTGAAGGCAAAATATAGCACATGAGCAACATCTCTTGGGTGGTATCAGACAGCTGATTTAATAGGTCTGATGTTAATATCCAGTTAAAGTGGAGGATGGGCTTTAAAGCTTCAGTGTGCAAGTAATTCCTGTTTGGGCAGATAAAAACACACAGTTAGACACAGAGTTAGTGAATATCTGAACTACAATGCAATGTGAATGGTTACTTGAACAGCTATTAACTTTATAGTGTGAACAGTCTTGATGCCCAAGGAAGAAAAGGGAGACCGGTCAACATGCTTATAAATGCAAATTGTTGGTGTTACCTTGCCTTCCCGCGTCAGGTCGCTGACATTTTTCCAGCACTGGTCTGCAGTCGTGGGGGTGGGTGACATGGCACTCGGTGCCAGTGCCACTCTTTCCATGTGGCACACAAGGCACTTTTTGAGATTTCCTCACATGGGCAAGCCTCTCCTTTGCTGCAGTCATCCAGCAGTGCCCGAAGATCAGTCTCATTAAACGGATCAGCTCTTCTTTCCTTCCTCTTTCCAATGCCACGCACCCTTCTGCCCATTCCTCCACTTGAAGCCATTCTTTAAAAGTGCCACAAAATCTCACATCTATTCCAGCTGCCTGATGGTCTGTCAGCTCATATAATACTCACCTGCAGTTTTCCCCCAGCTTGCAGCTGTTTATCTTCATCCATTCTTGGCCTTTTAACAGCTGCAATAATCGATTTTCAGCTCCTGCAACATAGTGCTTCTGTGTGAGATAGAAGTTGTGCTCAGCTAATGTCAATGAATATTTAATAAAAATAGAAAATGCTGGAAATACTCAGCAGTTCAGGCAGCATCTGTGGAGAGAGAAACAGAGTTAATGTTTCAAGTCGATGACCTTTCGTCAGAACTAGAAGATGTGAGAGATGTTAAAAGGGGGTACAGTAGTGCAGTGGCTATGTTGCTGGATCAATAATCCCAAGGTCGGCACTAATGATCCTTCTGAACGCAAGTTCAAATTCCCTCCGTGGCAGTTTGAGAATTTTAATTGAGTTTCTGAGGGAAAAAAATGCGCAGGGCGACGGGGAAAGGCCGGGTGAGTCGGACTAGCTGGTGTGCTCTTGCAGATGCTGGCACACGCTCGATGGGCCAAATGGCCTCCTCCTGTGCTGAAATGATTCTATTATTCTAGATGCAACAGTTTTTTCAGCAAATACAGTGTCAGGAAAAAGGGGTAGGAAAATAATTAAAGGGAAGGTTTGTGATAGGGTGGAAGGCAGGAGAGATTAAATGACAAACGGGATGATGGTTCAAGGTGAAAGGAGGTGATAATGGGACAAGTAAAGAAATAAAAGATTGGTCCAGAGGATGTGCTAAATTGTTACACAAGAATAGCAGAGGCAGATAAAAGCATGTCAAATCTGCCATAGAGGGAGCTCCCATAGCCCTGGAATGTGGCAGAAGAAAGGCAGGCAAGTCAGAAAGTCAACAAGTTGACCATAAAACTTAAAACATGAAACATAAATACAAAAAGACAGTTGCAATCTTTAACAAAATATCGTGTTCAAGTTGGTACGTAGGGACTACAACCAACCAAGAAGGGTGCTGCTAACTGCAATAGCATAATTATACTGGTCGATATTATCCCTGTCCCCCGACAATGGGCAGGAGAGGGTCAAGGGCAATGAACCCTTTAAAGGTCATGGGCGCGCATTAATCATGAAGTCCTGGGTTGGACAATTAGCTGTGTCAGCTGTGGCTCACTGGGTTGCACGCTTGCCTCTGAGTCAGAAGGTTGTGGGTTCAAGTCGCACTCCAGGGACAGGAGTACATAAATCTAGGCTGACACTCCAGTGCAGTACTAAGCAAGTTGCTACACTGTCTTTTGGATCAGACATTAAACCGAGGCCCTGTCTGCTCTCTCAGGTGGATAAAAAGATCACAATGCACTATTTCAACGAAGAGCAGAGGAGTTATCCCTGGTGCCCTGGCCAATATTTATCCCTCAATCAACATCACAAGAACAGATGATCTGGTCATTATCACATAGCTGTTTTTGAGAGCTTGCTGTGCACAAATTGGCTGCCACGTTTCCCACATTACAACAGTGACGAGACTCCAAAAGTACTTAATTGGCCGAAAAGCACTTTGAGACGCCCGGTGGTCATGAAAGGCGCTATAGAAATGTAAGCCTTTCTTTCTTTCTTTCACCAGCTGCTGCTGCTGGAAGAAATACTGTGCAAGCGCAGCCGCAAATTTAAAAAAAATCAGAGAGAACATTTGCCAAGGGGTGGTTTCAAATTAACTGCCGTCGACGTGCCTGTCGCTATTTTTACAGCGGTGGGGTGCGAGGCGTGCCTGTGTCCTGTCTTGGAGAGGTGGGACTTTTGATTGAATTATTTAAATCAGGCTCCTACAGTGGGAGTCTGATTTAAATTGAATGGTTGACAGCCGGGTTTCCCAGGACTCGGAAACCCGTGGTGAAATGGAGATGGCTGCAGAAGAAAGTGCTTTTTAGAGCACTTCTTGTGGGCCAGGAGGAACAGGAGTTCTTCCCCCAGGTCTCAAGCAAACCCTCTGCCGACTGTGGCCATCCTTGCTGCCATGATCGGCCAATCCCACCACCCCCACCAAACCCTGATCCAGAACCTCCAGCTACATGATCGGCCAACCCCACCCTCCCCAAACCCTGATCCCCAACCTCCAGCCCCATGATCGGCCAACCCCACCCTCCCCAAACCCTGATCCCCAACCTCCAGCTCCATGATCGGCTAATCCCACCCTCCCCAAACCCTGATCTAGAGCCATCAGCCCACGATTGGCCAACCCCACCCTCCCCGAACACTGATCTAGAGCCTCCAGCCCCACGATCGGCCAACCCCATTCCCCCCAAGCACTGATCCTGAACCTCCAGCTCCATGATCGGCCAACCCCACCCTCCCCCAACCCTGATCTAGAACCTCCAGCCCCACGATCTGCCAACCCCACCCCATCAAACTCCGATCTCGAGCCTCCAGCCCCACAGTCGGCCAACCCCACCCTCCCCCAACCCTGATCTAGAACCTCCAGCCCCACAATCAGCCAACCCCACTCCCCCCAACCCTGATCCTGAGCCTCGAGTCCTGCGATCTGCCGACAGGCCCCTCCCTGCCCCCACCCTTGCCACCCCTCCAACAGCCTCCAATCCGCGATCTCAAGCCTCCTGCCCGCAATCTTTTCCTCCCTCCCACTTGCTGGTCCAACTCCCACCAGATCTTTCCTTCCCTCTGGATTAGCGGGCTCCAACCACCCGTGCCCCACCCCGCCAGCACACAATCTTTCCTGATTGCCAGGAACTGTTCGCAACAACCCACAACTGTTGCCTTCTGCCAATGGCTTCCCCGACCTTCAGCCAGCCTGTCAATCTGGTCAGCGGCCGGGCGGGAAACAATGAAAATGATAACGAGGCCCTGTTGCACCAGGGTTGCCCACCTCCTCTCCCCGCACAGGCTCCCCCGCTCGCTCCCCTCTCCCCATCTTCCTCTTCCCACCCGAGCCCTCCGCACAGGCTCCCCTTCTCGCTCCCCCCTCCCCCTCCTCCTCTTCCCCCCCGCCCTCCGCACAGGCTCCTCTTCTCGCTTCCCCCTCCCCCCCTCCTCTTCCACCCCCCCGCCCTCCGCACAGGCTCCCCCTCTCGCTCCCCCCTCCCCCTCCTCATCTTCCCCCCCCCAGCCCTCCGCATAGGCTCCCCCGCTCGTTCCCCCCTCCCCCTACTCCTCTCCCCCCCAGCCCTCTGCACAGGCTCCCCCGCTCGCTCCCCCCTCCCCCTCCTCCTCTTCCCACCTCCCGCACTCCGCACAGGCTCCCCTGCTCGCTGCCCCCTCCCCCTCCTCCTCTTCCCACCCCCCGCCCTCCGCACAGGCTCCCCCGCTCGCTTCCCCCTCCCCCTCCTCCTCTTCCCACCCCCCGCTCTCCGCATAGGCTCCCCTGCTCGTTCCCCCCTCCCCCTACTCCTCTCCCCCCCAGCCCTCCGCACAGGCTCCCCCGCTCGCTCACTCCCCCTCCTCTCCCCCCCCTCCTGCGCACAGGCTCCTCCGCTCACTCCCCCTCCCCTCTCTTGCCTTCCCTCTCCCCCTCCACGCTGGCTTCCCCGCTCACTCCCCACCCCCGCCTCCACACAGGCTCCCCCACTCATTACCCCCTATCCCCTCCTGTCTTCACCCCCTCCGCACAAGCTCCCCTGCTCACTCCCCCCTCCCCCTTCCTGTCCTCCCTCCAGCTCCGAAAAGCTACCCTGCTCACTCCCCCCTCCCCGTCTTCCTCCTCCTCTCCTCCCCTTCCTCCCCTCCCCCCTCCCCCTCCGTACAGGCTCCCCCACTCACTCCCTCCTCCCACCTCCTCTTCCCTCGCCCCTCCCCGCACAGGCTCCCCCATTCACTCCCACCTCCCCCGCCTCTCCTCCCCCCCACCCCCCTCCGCACAGGCTCCCCCGCTCGCTCCCCCCCTCCTCTCCTCTCCTCCCACTCCACACAGGCTCCCCCGCTCGCTCCCCCCCTCCTCTCCTCTCCCGCCCCTGCCGCACAGGCTACCCCACTCGCTCCCCCCTCCCCCTCCTCTCCTTCCCTCCGCCCTCCGCACAGGGCCCCCCGCTCACTCCCCCCTCCTCCTCCTCTTCTCCCCTCCCGCGCGCACAGGGCCCCCCCTCGCTCCCCACTACTCCCCCCTCACCTCCTCCTCTCCTCTCCATCCCATCCTCTCCTCCTCTCCACGCCCACCACCCCTCCCTCTCCTCCTCCTCCCCCCCCCCCAGCTCCCCCCCGCCCCCTCCCCCGCTCCCATCCTCCCCACTCCCCACCCTCCTTTCCCTCACTCCTCCTCCCAGTACATGCTCCCCCAGTACAGGCTCCCACGTTCCCTCCCTGCCTCCCCGATCTGGGCCGTAGAATTTGATACCTGGGTACAAAGCTGGGCAAGAGAGAAGAGAAGTAATGATTGATTGACAACTGTGGCCATTTCATTGGACAAATTAGAGCTATTCACTAAAGATCCAGATTCACCCAAGTAAAGTAGATGTGAAACGTTTTGCTGCCAAAGTGGAGGAAGCACTCAGAGTTTCCTTAAACCAATTAGGCTACCGAAAGTTCCAACTATTAAGACAATGCAAAATGTTAACTCATCTCTTGAGGGTGGACAAAAGGAAGCAATCCAGGCACTAAATTACACCAAATTGTCTGGGGGTTTCACCAAGTGTTTCCAATTGACAGTCCAGCAGCAATATTCCCTCACTAAACATCTTGTACACTGACAACTCCAATGCAGGGCTCGCTAAGTGACAGTCCTCCCTTTATCTATTGGGAATTTGACCTGGAGGATGTTGCACGGGGCAGTCCCGTACAATAAATTTTTAAGACAGTTCACGGACTCCTAGTGTTGTGAATGGAGAAAGAGTCAGACTGAACACTGAGCTCAAAGTAAAGTGTGACCGTAGTCTTTTATTGCAGGTCTCCAGAGCGCCTCTCCAACCTGTGAAGCCTCCTTAAATACCTGTGCTCCCAAGCGGTTATGGGATCCCTTGGGACTCCAGGGGATGAGCCCCCTGGTAGCTGTACAGAGTAAATAAAAGTCCACATATATAACAACACTCCCCACCAAAGTCAATAGTGTAACTATTTACACTGTGAGTCGATCTGGGGCCCTTCTTGCCCTGGTTGATCGTCTCGGTGTGAAAGTTGGTGTTGTTGAATCATTTTTTGGGCCCTCACTGGGCTGCTCTGCAGCTGGCCTTGCTGGGCTGCCTGGTGTGTTGGGCCCTGCTGGGCTGCTGTGGATGATGGGTTCTGCTTCGTGGTCAACCGTGGTGCCGGTTGCCACTGGTGTGTATGTTGGGGGATCAAAAAAGGTAGGGTCCAAAGTGGGTTGCTCAGGATAGTCCGTGAATCTGAGTTTGATTTGGTCCAAGTGTTTCCAGTGAATGAGTCCATTTGAAAGTTTGACCCGAAACACCCTGCTCCCCTCTTTGGCCACCACAGTGCCGGGAAGCCACTTGGGACCTTGACCATAATTTAATACAAATAAAGGATCATTGATTTCAATCTTGCATGACACATTTGCGCTATCATGGTATGACTTTGTTGAAGCTGCCTGCTCTCTACCTGTTCATGTAGATCAGGGTGAACTAATGAGAGCCTTGTCTTAAGTGCTCTTTTCATGAGCAGTTCAGCAGGTGGGATCCCAGTGAGTGAGTGGGATCTCATGTGGTAGTTAAGCAGGACTCGGGATAGGCGAGTCTGCAGTGAGCCTTCAGTTACCCTCTTCAAGCCTTGCTTGATGGTTTGCACTGCTCTCTCTGCCTGACCATTGGACGCTGGTTTAAATGGGGCAGGTGTGACATGTTTGATCCTGTTACGGTCATGAATTCTTTGAACTCAGCACGGGTAAAACATGGCTCGTTGTCGCTCACCAGGACATCGGGTAGGCCATGTATGGCAAACATGACCTGCAGACTTTCAGTAGTGGCAGCGAACGTGCTAGCCGACATTATCTCACATTCAATCCATTTGGAGTACGCGTCTACAACCACAAGGAGCATTTTTCCCAAGAACGGGCCTGCATCGTCAACGTGTACCCTAGACCACGGTTTGGAGGGCCCAGACCATAAACTTAGCAGCGCCTCCCTGGGTACATTGCTTAACTGCGAGCATGTCTTACATCTGTGAACACAGGACTCTAAGTCTGCATCGATACCGGGCCACCACACGTAGGATCTAGCTATCGCTTTCATCATTGTGATGCCTGGGTGGGTACTGTGGAGGTCATTGATGAAGGTGTCTCTGCCCTTCTTGGGGACCACTACTCGATTGTCCCACAGAAGGCAGTCTATCTGCATAGACATTTCATTTTTGCGCTGCTGGAACGGCTTTATCTCTTCCTGCATTTCCACTGGGACATTGGACCAGCTCCCGTGAAGCACACAGCTTTTGACTAGAGGTAATAAGGGGTCCTGGCTTGTCCAGGTTTTGATCTGCCGGGCAGTGACGGGTGATTGCTCACTCACAAATGCTTCCATAACCATGGCTAGATCTGCGGGCTGCTCCATTTCCACCCCTGTGGTGGGCAATGACAGCCTATTGAGAGCATTGGCGCAGTTTTCTGTGCCTGGCCTGTGGTGGATGGCATAGTTGTATGTGGACAACGTGAGCATCCATCTCTGGATGCAGGCCGATGCATTGGTATTTATCCCTTTATTCTCGGAGAACAGGGATATAAGTGGCTTATGGTCAGTTTCCAATTCAAATTTTAGCACAATCAGGTATTGATGCATTTTCTTTACTCCATTGACACACGCAAACACTTCTTTCTCAATCATGCTGTAGGCTCTCTCAGCCTTAGACAGAATCCTGGATGCATAAGCAACCGGTTGTTTCCCGAATGTTGCAGTACACACCCGATGCCAAATGACGACGCATCACATGCTAGTACCAAACACTTACATGGACCACAACACAAGCAATTTGTTTGAGCATAACAATTTTCTCGCTTTTACAAAGGCATTTTCTTGGCTTTTGCCCCAAACCCATTCGTCCCCTTTTCATAGTAAAACATGCAGTGGTTCTAACAGTGTGTTGAGACCCGGTAAAATATTACCAAAGTAGTTCAGGAGTCCCAGAAATTACCGCAGCTCCATCACGTTCTGTGGCCTCGGTGCATTCTCGATTGCCTCCGTCTTCGCGTTGGTGGGCCTGATGCCGTCCGCCGCAATACTCCTTCCCAGGAGCTCCACTTCAGGTGCCAGGAAACGCACTTCGAGCGTTTTAACCTAAGTCCCACGCGGTTGAGTTGACTAAGAACCTCCTCCAGGTTCTGCAGATGCTCGACTGTGTTCCGACCTGTGAACAAAATATCGTCCTGGAAGACCACGGTGTGCGGGACCGACTTCAGTAAGCTTTCCATGTTTCTCTGGAATATCGCCGCCGCTGATCGGATTCCAAACGGGCATCTGTTACAAACAAAAAGACCTTTGTGCGTGTTGATGCAGGTGAGGGCCTTCGATGATTCCTCCAGTTCCTGCATCATGTAGGCTGAAGTCATATCCAGCTTCGTGAACGTCTTTCCTCCCGCCAGCGTTGCAAAGAGATTGTCGGCCTTTGGTAGTGGGTATTGGTCCTGCAGGGTGAAACGATTGATAGTTACTTTGTAATCGTCACAGATTCTGACGGTGCCATCTCCCTTGAGGACTGGGACGATAGGACTGGCCCACTCGTTGAACTCAATCGGGGAAATGATGCCCTCTCTTTGCAGCCGGTCTAGCTCGATCTCTACTCTTTCTCTCATCATGTATGGTACTGCTCTCGTCTTGTGATGGATGGGTCGTGCCCCGGAATGAGGTGGATCTGCACTTTTGCTCCTTGGAATTTCTCGATGCCTTGTTCGAACAGTGAAGGAAATTTGTTTAAGACCTGGGCACACGAAGTGTCGTCAGCGGGCAATAGTGCTCGGACATTGTCCCAGTTCCAGCGTATCTTTCCCAGTCAGCTCCTGCCGAGCAGCGTGGGACCATTGCCCGGTACCACCCAGAGTGGTAGCTTGTGCACCGCTCCATCGTAGGAGACCTTTACGGTAGCACTGCCGATTACAGGAATCAGTCCTTTCATGTAAGTTCTTAGTTTCATGCGAGTTAAGACTGGCCTTGAGTCCTTGTTGCACCACAACCTTTCGAAAGTCTTTTTCCCATGATGGACTGGCTTGCGCCTGTGTCCAGCTTCATTGACACCGGGAGTCCATTTAGTTCAACATTCAGCATTATCGGGGGACAATTCGTGGTGAATGTGTGCATCCCATGTACCTCTGCCTCCTCGCTTTGAGGCTCTGGTTCGTCGTGATCCTCTGTGGATCTGTCCTCCTCTGCAACATGGTGGTTTGCAGGTTTAACAGGCTTTGCAGCTCGCCTGCACATTCGTTGGAGGTGCCCCATTGTTCCACAGCCCTTGCAAACGTATCCTTTGAGTTGGCATGAATGGAAACGATGATCACCCCCCGCAGCGCCAACAAGGTGTTAATGGCCTAGCATTCTGAGACATCTGCGGATGTGTAGCTGCAGGTATGTGTGACCTGCCCTGTCCGTTACGATTCTAAAACAACATCACTTTGTTCACAATACTTGTAGCAGCACTTGTGTGCTGAGAGATTTGCTTAGTATTGTCACTGGTGGCAATGAACACCTGGGCTATCGCTATGGCCTTACTCAAAGTTGGGGTCTCTACAGTCAAAAATTTGCGAAATATGGTTTTGTGGCCAATGTCAAGCATGAAAAAGTCTCTGAGCATGTGCTCCAAATGTCCTTCAAATTCACAATGTCCTACAAGACGTCTTAGCTCGGCGATATAACTCGCCACTTCCTGGCCTTCAGACTTTTGTAGGTGTAGAACTGGTACCTCACCATCAGAACACTTTCCTTCGGGTTCAAATGCTCTCGGACCAGTGTGCACAAATCGCCGTACGATTTCTCCATGGGTTTCACTGGAGTGAACAGAATCTTCATGAGACCATACTTTGGTGCCCCACAGATGGTGAGGAGGATCACCCTTCATTTGGCAGCGCTCTCTTCCCCATCTAGCTCACTGGCCATGAAGTAGTGGTTGAGTTTCTCCACAAAAGTTTCCCAATCATCTCCCTCCGAAAATTTCTCCGGGATGCCCACTGTTCTCTGCATCTTTGGGTTCGCTATCTGTATCTCGTCGCCAGTTGTAGTGTATGGAGAAAGAGTCAGACTGAACACTGTGAGCTCAAAGCCTTAGTCTTTTATTGCAGGTCTTCAGAGTGCCTCTCCAACCTGTGAAGCCTCCTTAAATAGCTGTGCTCCCAAGGGATTATGGGATCCCTTGGGACTCCAGGGAATAAGCCCTCTGGTGGCTGTACAGAGTAAATACAATTATACATATATAACATCCAGGCCGCCTGCATTTTCTGCGGCATGGAGGAGTCCATGTTCCATATTTATGTCTGGTGTGAGAGGTTGCATCCCATCTTTCACTATTTGAAGGGGGTGCTCTTTGATTTCTGCCTGCTCTTCAGTCCCACACTCCTGATCTTTGGGCACCCGGTGCAGGGGAGAGTGGACTGATCAGAGGCCTCCTCGTGGGACTGTTCCTGGGCCTGGCCAGGGTGGCTATTAACCAGTCCAGGCAGCGAGCTATCGAGGGGGTCATTCAGCCCGACTGCCTGCCTCTCTTCCATGGCTACATTCGTGCCCGGGTGTCCCTGGAGATGGAGCACGCGGTGCCCACTGGTACACTCGCAGCCTTATGCGACTGGTGGGCACTGGAGGGACTGGAGTGCTTCATCAAAAATGGGAACAAAATTTTAACTTGATTGACTGAGGTTACTTTTAAAAAAAAATGTTCATTTAACATTTTTATTGGTTGTTGACTTAATTGCCAGGATTTAAAAAGAGTTGTACACCGACAACCCTCACAGAAATGTGGCTTTGTTGTGAATTTAACCCCCCCTAGGTACACATTGTTTAAGAAAGATAGATTCCCCGCTCCTGTGCCGTGGCAGTCACCCGAGCTGTCTTCCATTTTGTCTGGAGATTGAAAATGGACCGTGCCTGCAGAGACACGATGTACCAATCTCTGGATAAAGGAGGAAAGGACGTTCCAAACGTGGCCCTCGTCCCGATGGCCACTTTTGTGTGCGGCTGCATCAAGCTGTGCATAAACGCTTGGTACGCTAATGCCAAGTGTCAGTACGTGCTAAGATTCGATCTGTCCCCGGTGTTGCGAAGGATGGGTCTGGCCAGGCTGCTGCGGAATGCTCCAACCAGTCGGACTATGCCTGACCACCTGTCCTTCGTGGAAATGTTTTTACCACAAGGCCATAAAGCAATGGTTGTCATGCAAGGTCCTGGAGGCCCTACTGAAGAAGGGATCCTGTTGGGCGGTTCCCCAAGCATACTATTGAACTCCATTCGCAGAATGTCTCATCGCCAGAGCTTTCACACAAGCATCAACACAAGCTTGGTTGGCAGTGAGAAGGGCCCTACCCGTCAGATCCTTCATGCACAGCCGGGGTTTCAGAGACACGGCACTCTGCCCCCGAGTCGGCTGTGGTGCGGACAAGACTGTCATCCATCTCCTTTGGGATTGCCCCTTTGCAAGGCAGGTCTGGAAGGAGATGCAGTGGTTGCTGTCGAGGTTCATCCCAAGCAGCTCTGTTACACAGGACTTTGTACTCTGCGGACTGTTCCCAGGGACGCACACCGAGACAGACATCATCTGCTGCTGGAGAGTCATCAACTCGGTGAAAGATGCACTTTGGTCTTCGAAACCTGCTGGTCTTCCAGAGCAAGGACATGTCCACGGTCGAGTGTTGCAGACTGGCGCAATCCAAGATCCAGGAGTACGTGCTGAGGGACGCACTAAAGGTTGGTGCAGTCGCCACAAAGGCATGATGGGGAAGAGCCACAGTTTAAGGCCCTTCCACCACGGTAAACCCAAGGGATGGAATCAGACCCCCTCGGGCTGTACTTGTTAATCTGCTTGTATACATAGAGCACCGTGTACTGAAAAACACCTGTCTTGTGCCATGTATAGTGAAAGTTTCTGCACTATTTAGTTACTTGTAAAGAAATGTAAATGTATTCTCATTTGTTCCATGTACTGCTTTCATCTGCAGAGTGCTACATGTAATGTGATTCGTGATCCGTATTGAAATGTATCCTGGAATGTAATGTCAACCTTTTCTTATCTGATCCATGTAATTCCCTTATTTGCACAGCACTACATGTAACATGATTTACGGATTGTACTAAACTGTACCTTGAAATGAAATGTACGCTAGTGCATTGTATGGAACTGGTGTCAGCATCCAAACGAATTGTATGGAATTGCTGACCGCAAGGTACTGAACTATTTTCCAATGTATTGTGAAAATTTTATATGAATAAAGTATATTTTTGAAAAAAAAAGTTCGCATAGGGAAGAGATTAGACTGACTCATTTTGTTAAGAAAGAAAAGGAGTGGCCATATTGTAACTGCGGAAACATTCTGATCCTAACTGGAGTTCAGCAGAAATACGAGAATGCTTTGGGAATGTGTGACAGAGCAGCAAGCTAAAAGATGGAGGAGATTCTAAAGCTACATAATGAAATCAGTGAGGCATCCAATAAAGGGAAAGTAGTAGCAATGGGAGATTTTAATTATCCGCTTAGAAGATGGATAAATGAGGGGCAGGCACCAGAAATGAAAGTTCTCCAAAAGGCATTTATAGACACAATCAATGTTTGCTTCTTCAATCATCCTTTGGGGACTAGTGCTAGAATGAATAAAAATTGGATTTTGTGTTCAGTCGTGAGCCATAGTTAATTGTTGACCCAGAGCTGGGGGAAGCATCTTGCAGATTCTGACCACTCCAGTTTTATTGATGAAATAAGTTTACAGATAATAATGAGTTGGTACCACATTATAAAAAAGCATGGTTTACAGAAATGAGATTTGCTTGTGGTTAAGTGAAAGGAAGGGCTGGGTATAGAAAGAGAAAGAAAGAAAGACTTGCATTTATATCGCACCTTTCACAACCACTGGACGTCTCAAAGCACTTTACAGCCAATGAGTTACTTTTGGAGTGTAATCACTGTTGGAATGTGGGAAACGCAGCAAGCTCCATGAAAGGAGCAGCGAGTGGCGGCCCGGGAGCAGCGGGGAGGCCCGACCTGCGAGGGAACATCCCACAAACAGCAATGTGATAATGACCAGATAATCAGTTTTATTGGTATGTTGATTGAGGGATAAATATTGGCCATGACACCGGGGATAACTCCCCTGCTCTTCTTTGAAATAGTGCCATGGGATCTTTTACGTCCACCTGAGAGAGCAACGGATCCTCCGTTTAACATCTCATCCGAAAGACGGCACCTCCGACAATGCAGCACTCCCGCAGCACTGCACTGGAGTGTCAGCCTAGATTTATGTGCTCAAGTCCCTGGAGTGGGACTTCAACCCACAACCTTCTGACTCAGAGGCGATAGTGCTACCAACTGAGCCACGGCTGACACTGTGGATAACTGTATCGGTAACTGCAATATACACAACAAAGGGATGCTTAAAAAAAATCTGAATTCAAAAGCTAAAGTTGAACTAAAATTAAAGGAGGATAGTAGAAAATAGTCAAAATAATAGGAAAACAATTTTGGCTTATGTTAGGCGTTTAAATCCGTTTAGGAGTAAATGGGAGCATTGCAGATCTCTTTGAAGGGGATCATGAATGATAAAGGCATGACTAAAAAGGAGGCTCCCTTGACCTGGAAATGTGATGGAAGAAAGGCAATTAGACTTCAGGGATGCGGATCACCCAGCTAGCATGCATCGGTCGGGGAACCCCGCCCCAAGCACCAACCCACATCTCCTTCACTCCCATTGGCTCTGGTGCAGCCATCCTCCATTACCAGCACGTGCTGCCTGAGATTAAGGTCTAAAGTTGTTAAGTTCATTGCTAAGGCCAGAAGGCTGTGAAGTACCTAGAAAAAAGATGAGGTGCTGTTCCTCAAGTTTGCATTGACCTTTATTGCAACAATTTAAGAGGCCAAGGGCCGGGGGGGGGGCGTCAGAATGGGATGAAGAATTAAAGTGGCAAGTGACCGGAAGCTCAGGGTCACGCTTGCAGACTGAACGGAGGTGTTCAGCAAAGCAATCACCCAATCCGTGTTGTCTCCCCAAGGTAGAGGAGATAGCATTGAGAGCAGTGAATACAGTATGCTAAATTGGAATAAGTACAAGTAAATTGTACAAGTAAAATCCAGAAAGCTTATTTGGTGGGAAGGGAAAAGGTGAAAGAGCAGGTGCTACATCCCTTGCACTTGTACGGAAAGATGCCAGGGAAGGGGAGGAAATGTTAGAGTGATGGAAGAATGGACTAGGTTGTCATGGAGGGAGCGGCCTCTTCATAACTCTGAAAGGGGAGGGGTGGGGTAGGTGCATTTGGTGCTGGCATTGCGCTGGAGGTGCTGGAAATGGTGGAGGATGGTCCATTGACTGCAAAGGCTGGTGGGGTAAGTGGAAGTTCTGTGATGGGAAGGTTAATAGGAAGCAGCGTTAGAGATGTTATAAACTGGACTGCACAGGGCTGATGGGAATACCTAACTTGGCTTCAAAAAAGAGAGGTCACGTTTGACAAACCTGATCTGTTTTTTTTCAGAACTCACTGGAATGATAGGTCAAACAGATTCCATAGTATTTAGATTTCCAAAAAAACTTTTGAGAAAGTACCTCAAAAGGAATGGTGTGCAAAAATTAGATCACACAGTGTGAATGTCATGACTGATAAATAATTGGGTGAGGGAGTATAATTCAATAGTTGGGATATGTTTTGTTAGAAGAAGTATTTAAATTGTTAATCTACATCACAACATAAGAACATAAGAAATAGGAACAGGAGTAGGCCATACGACCCCTCGAGCCTGCTCTGCCATTCAATAAGATCATGGCTGATCTGATCATGGACTCAGCTCCACTTCCCCACCCGCTCCCCATAACCCCTTATCCCCTTATCATTTAAGAAACTGTCTATTCTGTCTTAAATTTATTCAATGTCCAAGCTTCCACAGCTCTCTGAGGCAGCAAATTCCACAGATTTACAACCCTCTGAGATAAGAAATTTCTCCTCATCTCTGTTTTAAATGGGCGGCCACTTATTCTAAGATCATGCCCTCTAGTTCTAGTCTCCTCCATCAGTGGAAACATCCTCTCTGCATCCACCTTGTCAAGCTCCCTCATAATCTTATACATTTCGATAAGATCACCTCTCATTCTTCTGAATTCCAATGAGTAGAGGCCCAACCTACTCAACCTTTCCTCATAAGTCAATCCCCTCATCCCCGGAATCAACCTAGTGAACCTTCTCTGAATTGCCTCCAAAGCAAGTATATCCTTTCGTAAATATGGTAACCAAAACTGCACGTAGTATTCCAGGTGTGGCCTCAGCAAAACCTTGTACAGCTGTAGCAAGACTTCCCTGCTTTTATACTCCATACCCTTTGCAATAAACGACAAGATACCATTGGCCTTCCTGATCATTTGCTGTACCTGAATACTATCCTTTTGTGTTTCATGCACAAGTACCCCCAGGTCCCGCTGTACTGCGGCACTTTGCAATCTTTCTCCATTTAAATAATAACTTGCTCTTTGATTTTTTTCTGCAAAAGTGCATGACCTCACACTTTCCAACATTATACTCCATCTACCAAATTTTTGCCCACTCACTTAGCCTGTCTATGTCCTTTTGCAGATTTTTTGCGTCATCCTCACACATTGCTTTTCCTCCCATCTTTGTATCGTCAGCAAATGTGGCTACGTTACACTCAGTCCCATCTTCCAAGTCGTGAATATAGATTGTAAATAGTTGGGGTCCCAGCACTGATCCCTGCGGCACCCCACTGGTTACTGGTTACTAACCAGAGAATTAAACATTTATCCCAACTCTCTGCTCTCTGTTAGTTAGCCAATCCTCCCTCTGTGCTACTCTTTTCGGATTATTTTTGGATTATAATTTTTGGATAATAGTTTCTATCAGATTTATGTTTACAATGTGCTTTCTCAGCTGAAGATCACCAAAGAACCGCAGACAGTTAAATTAATAATTTATATGGAAAGATGAAAGGCACCATGCTACATTTGCTTTTGTAAATTGTGGATTAAACCTAAACATTATATTGATGTATTCCCAATGGAGAACACAAGTGCTTAAAGGAAAAGATGTTAGAATGACTGCTCGGAAGTACACAGGGGTAATGTGAGTAGAGAAAGCCTTTGACATCCCCTTTGTTCTTGCAGAGGAAGCACTCACTTACACAAAGATCTCCTTAGACAGCCCTTGCTAAAACATACCTCAGCACTCCATGGAACAATTGTTCAGTGAACTAACATGCAATTGAGACCTGGATAATACTATTTCATACTACTTTATATCTATAAAGTTAATTTAGTATCAGTTAGGATGAGAGTTTTTATGCCAATTTTTTTTTGTTGCATTTTGAGGGTTTTGTTCTGCCTAGCAGGAGAAAAGTAAGATAGCACAGGAAAAAAAAACATCAGTCTTGAAGTCTATTTTTCCCAATATACAAAGTGACATTTGCATTATCATGTACTCTATTTCGTTCCCAAAGGAAATTGAATAAAGGTCAACAATATCAATTTAACATTATAGTCTATACTCAGTAATGTCTACTTGTTTTACACCAATAATCTGGATTCAATCCTCAACACAAGTTGATCAAATATGCCTACAATACAAAACTGCGGGAGGCAATTGAGTTTGATGAGGCAGACGACGACCTAATACTATTCCAGTCAAACCCTTCTTGTTATATTTTGTTAATAATGTAGTTATTATTTGTTTATTGTAGCACTCTTTGTCATAACACAACCAATGCCATGGGAGATCTGCTAGTAATATGTTAAAAATGTTACGTATTGTGTACATTTCTGTGTTTATAGCTATAGCTTCTAAAGCGCTTAAAAAAACAATAAAGCCATTGACGCTTACAGCAGAAACCAGCTTTAAGCAGCACAAGGGTGTGAGGATATGGATCATGGTTTGGGCCAGCAAAGGTGCACGGGTCCTGAATGGGACTTGGACTGGTGGGGACCTGGCTGGTAATATTTCAGGTCGCAGCGGGAGGTCATCGGGCATTGGGAGCTCTAGCTGAGGGTCCAGGCAAAGAGAGTGGGTTGCGGTTGCCAGTGGGATTTAGTGTCTGAGTGGGAGGTGAAGTAGCTGGTGGCATTCCAGGATTATTTGATGTATAGATGAAATAATGCTTTTATATTTTCTGCCATTCACTGGACACCAACTGCAGCTCCAATAGCCACCCAACAACTTGTCATGCTGCAATCCTGGCTGGACCCCTTCATCAATGGCCATTGGAAAAGGTGGCCCGGAGCCCTTAGATTATGTGCTCAAGTTCTGGAGTAGGTCTTGGCCTCACAACCTTCTGCTTTAGAGGTAAGGATGCTATCACTGGGCCTAAATGGCACTTATACAGGTACAGACAGGGTGAAAATCCATTTCAGGACCATTATCAGCACATTATTGCCATAAAGGATGATTCAGTTTTGGGTGTCGAACTTCGGGAAAAATATATACAACGCAGATTCACCAGAATTATACCAGGGCTTAAAGGGTTAAATTATGAGGACAGGTTGCATAAACCTGGCTTGTATTCCCTTGAGTTTAGAAGGCTGAGGAGTGATCTAAATGAGGTATTTGAAATGATGAAGGAATTTGATAGGATATATACAGATAAATTATTTCCTCTGATGTGGAAATCCAGAACCAGGGGGCATAATCTTAAAATTAGAATCAGGACATTTAGGAGGGAAATCATGAAACGCTTTTCACACAAAGGATAGTGGAAATCTGAAACTCGCCCCCACAAAAAGGGTATAGATGCTGGGTCAATTAAAATTTTCAAGACTGAGATTGCAAGAGTTTTGTTAAGGGTATCAACGGATATGGAACAAAGGCTGAGTTCATATCAACCATAATCTAACTGAATGGCAGAACAAGCTTGAGGAACTGAATGGCCGACTCGAGCTCTTGTGTTAATATTTGGAATGGACTTTCTGGTAAGGCAGTGGAGGTGAAAGCTCTTGAGCCATTTAAGACATAATTAGTGCTGTGATTGAGGAGAGTGTAGATTGTTCTACTTGGATGAACTAAAATGGGCAGAGTGGCTTTCTCCATTCAGCTTTATCTTGTGAATTTGTAAATACTATTCCACCATGCGAGCACTGTTACGGGAAGCCATATGGCCCAAAATTGGTTGACATACCGTCCCCTACCGCCAGCGTACCGCCCAAAAATGCGATTTTGGTCAAAAAACACCGACATACCGCTCGGCGGAATATTCATCATTGACACACCGCCGAGCGGTATGCACACCGTCCGCCGTGCAGAACCGCTCGCATACCGCCCAAAAAGTCTAATTTTCATCGCCTACCGCCAACATATCACCGGAGCTGCATACCGTCCTGGAAAGTGGTGGTAAGTGGGCGAGAATGGGCGGAGTGCACGGATCCGCCATTTTGGAAATCGGGAACTGTCAGCTAAAGCAGCAGCTGTGCATTTCTGAGGTGAACAGTGATTTTACTGTGCGATTTTGATTGCAAAAGGTATATTTACTATTACTGAGTAAATTATTAAGATAGAAAGATATTTTAGTTATTTTTTTTCAAGAATGAGGCCTGTATTATCTCAGCCTGTACTGCTGGCAACCTGTCTAATGGAGGCAGATGTGAGGAATTTTATTCAGCATAGTTATAAGGGTAATGAAAGAGGTCACAGGAGGATGATGATGAGGAGGAGGAGGCCTTACCCGCAAAGGCTATTCAGGGAGAAGTGTTCACACTTGGACCTGACCGATTGACAGTACGTTCGAAGACTGTGCTTCCGAAAAGAGGTCAACACAAATTTGTCAGCTCATTAAGGCAGACCTGCAGCCCAGTACCAGCAACATTACTGTACTCTCTGTCGAGATGAAGGTGAATGTGGCACTTTCGTTTTATGCATGTGGCTCTTCATGGCATCAGCTTGGGACATATGCTCTATTTCTCAGTACGGGACTCATCGGTGCATTCGACAGGTAACCGAAGCACTATATGCACGCCGGATGGAATTTATAAACTTCCCAATGCCCAGGGAGGCACAGAGTGACAGGGCTTTGGGATTTGTATGCATTGCCGGCTTCCCCAAGGTGCAGGGTGCTATTGACTGTCCCAATATTGCCCTGCGAGCACCATTACAGGAGGTGCAGATGTACCGAAACCGTAAGGGATTCCACTCCCACAATGTGCAGCTCGTATGTGACCATACGCAGCGCATAATGGCAGTGAATGCCAACTGACCGCTGACATACCGTCGACATACTGCCGAAAAAATTTTGACCAATTTTGTCCTCTTCGGTCTTGGCAGTATGCCGGCGGTTTGAAACGACGTACTGCCAGCATACCGCCGAGAAATGGGCGGATCTTACGCATCGACCAATTTTGGGTCCATAGTTTCTAAAGAATTGTTATCAACTCTGTCTGTATTAATGATTATAACGTTCAGATGCATTCTTTAACAAATATTCACAATCTCCTTTTTAAATGAATTTTTAAAATTGACAAAGCATAAATGGAGAAGAAATTAGACTGGTGCCCAAAATAGCCGGCAAGTCAGCAAAGTGATTGCCCTCTGAGGCCCGAGCTAAATTTAGCATTGGGCCTTATTTAACTGAAACCAGCGAGCTGCAGGTGTCAACTGGGCATCCAGATGCAGCTCGCGGTCAGGGTCTGATGAATTATGGCTGGCTCTGAATCCGAACCTGCCTGGAGGTGGGCCCGAGGATGGGAAACGCAAAGCAGAGGGGGTCAACGTAGAACAGTAGCGGCCCGCAGGAGGACCACTCATGTTCTTCCTGGCTCCACGGAAGTACAACTTTCAAAAACATTTTTGAGGTCTCCTGCGATCCCTTTAAGGATCGCTGGTTAGATTGCTCAAGACCTAGTATAACTAGATGGAGCTTCTATGGCATAAGCTTTGCCCATTTGTACCTGAATTTTACATTGGGTCCTACCCTGATTTGTACATGCAAGGCACCTAATGCCTGTTTCAGGCAGGATCCCTGAACACATAAAAGGCACCCACTTCCAATATGTTGCTTGGCAGCTTGCAGGGCAGATCGGGCGTGGGAGATGCAACCCGAAATTCATCCCCATCGCTCATTTTAACTCCAGAAACCAGGGAAAGAAAAGGTGAATTTTCCTCCCAAAGATTCTTGTTGAAAGTTAATTCCCCAAATCAACTACTCTGTGGACAAAAGAGTTTCTTCTCAGTTGTGATATTGCTTGAGGGTTGTTAATTTTTATTTGCTGGTTCTGCAATAACAACACAAGTTAAAGAGTCTGCTGACATTTAAATGATGCCTTCCTCTCAGCATTTCAAAGATGCGTATTTTGCACCATTTCAGTATGGCATAGTGCAGTTCAAATATTCAATTCTCTGCCTCCTCAAAATCAGAGCCTGGTTTGAATTTTTGATCATGTTACATGAACCTTTTTCCAATGCAATCATGTCTGTAATGTATGCACCTGTGAGTATGCTCACAGGTTTATAGGTTGAAGCCCCTCTTCCATTATTTGAAGGGGCTGCTCCTTGATTTTTGGCTGCACTTCAATCCCATGCTCCTGATCTTTGGGCATTTGGTAGGTCAGCTCCTGCACCTGGCCAAGGTGGCCATTAACAGGTCCAGGCAGAGGGCGGTCGAGGGGGTCATTCAGCCCGACTGCCTGCCTCTCTTCCGCAGCTACGTTCATGCCAGGGTGTCCCTAGAGATGGAGCATGCAGTATCTACTGGTACGCTCACGGCCTTCCGCAACCAGTGGGCACCGGAGGGATTGGAGTGCATCATCACCCCCAGCAACCAAATTTTAATTTTACGATAGTTTCCAAAAGTTTAATTTGTTTAATTTGTCGGTTTTAGTGCCCCTTTAATAAGGGGGCATTTGTATTAATGTTACTTTTAAAATAATTATCGAGCTGTTGAGTTGAGAGTGGCTTAGATAGTCACGTGATGCTCACAAGACTCAATAAAACCCCAGTCAGTTGGGTTCAGGAGATCCACGATGAGGCATGTGGTTGTGAGCTGGTGGATGAACTGGTAATGTGTAGTGTGATTGTTAAATCTTTGCTAATAAACCAATTAGTTCTTATTAGCCATGTGTTGCTATGAATTCTTAAGCAAAGAACCCTTGAAGAAAATACATTATAAAATGGCGACAAAGATGCAATTTCTTCATGAAGAAATTTCTGGTGGAAATTCCCTTTATGAGAAGGCAAATACAAGCGGAGCACAGCAAGGAGATATACGGGCAGCGGGATTCCCGAACGAGAACTTGAGTGTATAATTTTTTTTTGTGAACACCGAACAGTGATGAAATGACAAAAAGAGCTTGTAGAAAGCGATCTAGACTAATTGAAAAGCAATTCAAGATTAGTGAGAATGATTAACCGCTATTAAGCTAAGAATGTAATCTGGATGTGATAACGAGTTATGCCAGTAATTTGAGAGCCTTTGACAGGAATATGGAATTGTTTAGATCGTCCAGTGAACGATTGCAAATGTTTTTTTTGAGCTAATGACATCAATGAAGTCTCAGCAGGTGTGGCAGATTCTCACTTAAGCAATCAGCAATCAAGCAGTTCAGGAGAAGATGAAAGCTATTCTGTCAGTCATGATTGGTGCAGAGAATTATGATATCTTAGTGAATTTATTAACCCCGGAAAAGGTTACAGATGCTTCATTCTCAGACATACTACAGATATTGGAGAATCATTTTGATCCACAGCTTTTGGAAATAGCGGAAAGCTGTATGTTCGTAATGAGAAACCAAAGACCTGATGAAACCATCAGTGAATACATTGTTGCCATAAGAAAATTATCTCTACACTGCAATTTTGGAGGATTCCTAGATTGGGGTCTATGAGATAAATGTGTATGTGGACTAACGGATGAACGCATCTAATCAAAATTGTTAGGTATGGATGATCTCTCTTTTGAGAAAACTTGCAAGATAGCCACCTCCATGGAGCTGGCAGAGAAAAATATTAAGGAATTTCACCCATTACCAGCAGTAGTAACAGTTCACAGAAGAGGGTGAGCCCTAGTTGGAGGGAGAATTATGAAACCAAGGAGAATAGATGTCATAGGTGTAATGTCGCACTATAATGTCGGTTCAAGTGGGCAAGGTGCTACCGGTGCCAATTAAGGGGACATATTGCAGCCGCATGTAAATCCAAGGACAGGCCCAACGATAATCAAAGACTTCACTGCATGGAAACTAATCAGAACAGTGTAGATTATGGTGTATATGCAGTGAAGGGAAGGCAGTACATTCCTAATGTCAGGATTTCAGAACGTTAGTACTGATTAATAATCGATGGATTAATATGACAATAGATACAGTGGCTGATTGCTCAATAATGAGTCAGGACATGTCTTACAAGAAATTCAGGGGCATACCACTAAAAGCGAGCTCAGCAGAGCTGAAAACATATTATGGGGAAAAACTGCAGACACTTGGACAAATGGAGTGTCTAGTGCAATACCAGGGGCAACAAGCAAGATTACGTATCATTATAGTGGAATACGTCAATCAGCCAACACATGGGCAAAGATTGGCTAAGAGTGCATCGTTTGGATTGGTACAGCGTCTGTAGTACAGAAATGGTTAAGTCTCGGCTAGATACTCTGCTGGAGAAATATTGGGCGGTTCCTAAGCAAAATGGGTGATAAATAAAAAAATCAAGAAAAATTTACCCCGAAGGCTGCGGGTTGGGCCTAACAGCAGAAAAACAATAAAAAATAATTTAAAAAAAAACATCACCTAAAAAAATCAGAAAAACATTCCAAGGACACTTTTAAACTAAATAACCACAACAGATTTTTAAAATAATTAATAAAAATCCAATCATTAACCTTTTTCTTGGAGAGCTACCCAACTGCCGCCAAGCTCTGCTGATCCTCGTGGGCGTTTTTTTTTCATACTTACCTACGGGTTACCGCTGACCCAAATATCGTGCCAGGGTAATCTCAGGATGGTGCACTCCCGCGGTTCGCTCCAGAGTGGTACCTTGAAACCGCCGGTGTAACTCAAGTAAGGAATTTCTCGCTTACCCGATTAGTGCCCACAATGGCCAAAACCGCGGGAAGCCATTGCAAATTCCAGCCGTTAGAGGTATTATAAAGTAAGTGTACTATCTGTCAAGACTGCAGGGCCATGCCAGCTAAAACACTGCTGCAAACATAGACTTGGCCAATAAGACGATCCAAAGAAGACATATTGATTTTTGCAAGAGCGACAATGATAATTTTCTGGTTCCAATCGATTGCCATTTGAAATGGCCGGAGGTGCGGCATATGGGGTCATCTACAATGACAGAGCATACATTGGATGAATTACGGGACATTTTTGCATGCCGTGGCTGCCGGAAAAAATGGTGTCACATAATGGGCCGCAATTTCGATCCATGCAATTTGCGACTTTTGACAGACTTAAAGATATCAAAAATACACGTTGGTAGCACCATATCATCCTGCTTCGAATGGTGCAGCTGAAAGGTCGGTCAGGATTATCAAGGAGACTTTGCGGAAACAGATTCTACAGACTGGATCATCGATGAGCATGAAGCATAGGTGAGCGAATTTTCTTTACAAATAAAGAACTACGCCTCATTCTACAACAGGGTACACACCTGCTGAATTATTGTTGAGGTCATCTACGACTACAGAGTGTACATTGGATGAATTATGGGACATTTTCGCATACCATGGCCTGCGCGAAGAAATGGTGTCACATAATGGGCCGCAATTTCGCTGAGGACATCTCAGTTAATTGCAACCAAACTTTTCTGATAAGGTAAAGATGGCACAATCAGTGCAGTAACGTCATTATCATTCTGGTTCTAAAGAGTAATGCTTTCAGGAGAGTGATTAGGTCAGAGTTATCAGTCTATTAAAAAGGGCAAGTCGATGCAAATAGGACATTGGTACAATTATTCGGGTATATGGCACCAAGCAGTACTTGGTCAAAATTGGTGAATATATCAGGAAGGTTCATGTGGATCAAATGTTGCTTGCAAGTGATGCACCTTCGGTACCATGAGTAAATAATTAGGATCCTGACTTGGACGCCGATCAGAGTCAGTTGGCAGGCCCAAGTACTTCAATGGAAACAACGGTCACAACGTCCGTATCCCACCAACTCAGATGCAGTTGAATGAAGACGGTTTTACAGGTATGGGGCAATTTTGCAGAGACTCTGTATCATCCGGGGTGGGGGGAAGGTAAAGTTGGGGTTCAGTTGAGAAAATCAACGAGAAAATGCAAACCATCTAGACAGGATATTGATAACTGAGAATATCAAGATCTTCGGAAGAAAGCTAACATAAGGACAGATATAAGGATTCCAAGCAAACGCAAGAGGACACAGGAAGATAGAGGTCAGGAATCCTGGGCAACACGCCCTGAAAACAGAAATTCCCCAAGATGGTCTCTGGAGTAAAATAAGAATATAGAAAATGGGCCTAGCCAGCCAATTGCAAAGAAATGGAGGTTGGCGCAGCAGGAAGCTAAAAGCTTACAACAAGATATTCAGACTCACCTGTAAAATTGTAATCCTGTAAGTAATCTTTTGAAATATTGTATAAATACCTTGCTTCGAAAAAAAAGGAGGAGCAGTGTAATGTATGCACCTGTGAGCATGCTCACAGGTTTATAGAGCTGTTGAGTTGTGAGTTGCTTCGCCAGTCACGTGATGTTCAATAAAACCCCAGCCAGTTGGGTTCGGGAGATCCACGATGAGACATGTGGTTGTGAGCCTGGTGGATGAACTGGTAATGTGTAGTGCGATTGTTAAACCTTTTGCTAATAAACCAACTAGTTCTTAATAGCAATGTGTTGCTATGAATTCTTAAGTAAAGACCATCATCATAGGCAGTCCCTCAGAATCGAGGAGGAATGGCTTCCATTCCCAAAGTGAGTTCTTTAATGGCTGAACATTCCAACTCAAGAGCCACAGACCCTGTTACAGGTGGGACAGACATTCGTTGAGGGAAGGGGTGGGTGGGGCTGGTTTGCCGCGCGCTCCTTCCACTGCCTACGCTTGACCTCTTCACCCTCTTTGCGTTGAGACTTCCAGATGCATTTTTTCCACCTCGGACGGTCTTCAGCCAGGGTCTCCCAGGTGTCAGTGGTGATGTTGCACTTTACTAGGGAGGCTTTGAGGGTGTCCTTGTAATGTTTCCGCTGCCCACCTTTGGCTCGTTTACCATGAAGGAGCTGTTCATAAAGCATTTACTTAGGGAGTCTCGTATCTGGCATGTGAACGATGTGGCCTGCCCAGCGAAGCTGATCGAGTGTGGTCAGTGCTTCAATACTGGGGATGTTAGCCTGGAAGAGGACACTGATGTTGGTGCACCTGTCCTCCCAGGGGATTTGCAGGATCTTGTGGAGACATCGTTGGTGTCTCCATCTCTCGGGATCCTCTTAACAAAAAAGGAAGATATTGATGTGGAGATTCAACATCGCCACCAGTGTGCCAGTGCAGCTTTCGGCCGCCTGAGGAAAAGAGTGTTCGAAGACCAGGCCCTCAAATCTACCACCAAGCTCATGGTCTACAGGGCTGTAGTCATACCCGCTCTCCTGTATGGATCTGAGGCATGGACGATGTATAAGTAAAGAACCCGTGAAGCAAATACATTACAATATCCTTTCAAAGATAGGGCCCATAATTCTTGTTTCATGCATCTCTCTTGGACTGAACACATGGATAAAAGAATTGCACCCACTATTTCAAACCTGGCTTCCGAATTGAAATAGAATATAGAGTTAAAATAATGTGTTTTGCATTGCAATCAACTGCCCTTGAGATTCATCCCAGTGCTTGATTAGACTCGCTGATGATGGCTTCACATTGATTCAGTGACTGGTTGATAATAAGGTTCAAATCTCTTTTGCTTTTCTACTTTTGTTAGTGGGAACCCATTTTGATGTGTATCATGTTACATTTATCCACCTGATTTAAAATTGTTATTGCTTGATTTGAGAAATCTTAGTAGGGAACCTGGATTGGTAATGGTGTTCTCCCTGTAAAGAGTGAAGAATATTTGTGGTTAATCCCAATATGACTGGGATTATAACGCCATAAATTGCCCATCTGTGTAATATAATGCCATTTGTTAGTCCAACGAGTTAATTGTCCATATGTCTTTGAATTGTCTCTATCCCCTCTACACTGGTCACCTAGCTAATTATCATGGCGTCAGCAGGAAATTCTATACTATTAAGACAAATGCCCTGATCCATATTATTCATGAAAAGGGCAAATAGCTGTAAACAAATCTCAATTGAACCTTGCAATATGACCCCTAATTTACTTGCTGTTTTTGACATATTACAATTAGGACAGCATTTTTGGGGGGTTTGGAATTTGGAGCCAAAGCAATTTCCATCTCAAAATTAATCATAAAAACCATCAAAATTTTACAAGGCTTTTGCTTCTAAGATTATCGGGTTAGATGAAGAGGGGCGTAAGGAGGTTCCAGTGGAACATAAATGCCGGCATAGACCATTTAGGCTGAATGACCTGTTTCTGTGCTGTAAATTCTATGTAACCCATCTGTGCTCTTTTGGTGAATATCATAGATTCATAAAATGGCTACAGCACAGAAGGATGCCATTCAGCCAGTCTAGACCATGCTGGCTCTCTGCAAGAGCACTTCAGCTAGTTCCACTCCCCAGCTCTTTTCCCATGACCCTGCAAATTATAACAGCATATCAGTGGAATCCCATGAAATGTTTTGAATGACAAAGCAACTGACCTATAATTCTTGTTTTATCTCTCTTGGTCTGAACATTCTGATAACTGTTGTAATTCGTTGGGCTATAGCAAATGTCGGAAGGACTTAAAGAATGTTTCTCAGAGCCTCAGCTACTTCCTTGGGGAATCTGGAATTTATTTTGTGCCCAATATCTGACAGGTAGAAAATTGTACTTTGGCTGGAATTGTTGTTTTAGTCACTTTCCACTGCTCTGAATCTTCCAGCCTATGTTTAGTTAAGTAGAAACAATTTTCTACTCAGTCAATAATGCATTATACTGGATTTTCCCCATTATAAATATTTACAGCAGTAAACCATTGACTCTTGCTTAAACTCCACAGCATAAATCTTGATGGCGCAATTATATCCCTGCACTTCTGGCAATAAGCATCTTTGCAAATGTGCTTGAGAAAAATTATAGTTCAGACAAATTATTTATTTGTGCAGTACTACAATCCAACCACATGCTAAATGAATTTGTTGGATGAAGAGAGAGCATGCATGGTGTAGGAGAAGGATATTCCAGATGATTTCAGAGAATATTCAATGCGCACACATCTGCTACTTTCATGTAAAATGTGACAGAAAGACTGTCGCAGTGAAGAAAAAAATACACAGGACAAAAGAATAGCAGATAACTTTTGTAAACCAAATAAGAAAGGAATTTTCTACTGTAGTTTAAAAATTGTAAACTGATCATAAGTAAATTAAATTATACTCTGATTTATATAACATTTTTCACAACCTCAGGACATCCTAAAGCTCTTTATAGCTAATTAAGTACTTTTGAAGTGTAGTCACTGTTGTAATATGGCTGAGCACCTCGAGTCTCAACGTCGAGAGTATGCCGAAATCAAGCGCAGACCGCGGAAAGAGCGTGCGGCAAACCAGTCCCACCCACCCCTTCCCTCAACTACTATCTGTTCCACCTGTGACTAAGTCTGTGGCTCTCGTATTGGACTGTTCAGCCACCAAAGAACTCACTTCAGGCGTGGAAGCAAGTCTTCCTCGATTCCGAGGGACTGCCTACGCTGATGATGGTGATAGGAAATGCAGCAGCCAGTTTGCATTCGATGCAAACAGCAATGTGATAGTGACCAAATAATCTGTTTTAGTGATGTTGGTTGAGGGATAAATATTGGTCAGTACACCAGGGAAAACTCCCCTACTCTTCTTCAAAATAATGCCATGGGATCTTTTACACCCACCTGAGAGAGTAGATGAGGTCTAGGTTTAAGATCTCATCTGAAAGACAGCACCTCCGACAGTGCAGTGCTCCCACAATATTACACTATATTCTCAGCCTGGATTTTGTGCTCAAGTCTCTGGAGTGGGACTTGAACCCAGAATCTTTTGATCAGAGGTGAGAATGCTACCACTGACCAACAGCTGACATCTTATAGATGAATACTACCAATAATTATGTACATTGCCGGTTACAAGATGCAGAGTACTACTATGTAAATCAGTGCACAATCAACCCCAGCCATGATGTACTGTAAACACATAGATGATCAGATATCTCATCTGAATCTCGTGTTGGACTGTTCAGTCACCTAAGGACTCATTTTTAGAGTGGAAGCAAGTCTTCCTCGTTTCCGAGGGACTGCTGATGATGATGATGATCAGATAGACACATTTGAATGGCTAAATGGCTCCATATTATCGAGCAGCCTGCTTTGTGAGGCATCATCTGCTTTGCTCCAAACGTCAATCAGAAAGCTGCTTCAACTTTTAACCCCGCACTTTTAACCCTTTCGGCCCAGTCTCCAGACTGCACCGAAAGCGAAGCATTTCAGAAATACGGGCTTTTGCTCCCACACATTCATTCAT
Source organism: Pristiophorus japonicus (assembly GCF_044704955.1). NCBI lineage: Eukaryota > Metazoa > Chordata > Chondrichthyes > Pristiophoridae > Pristiophorus > Pristiophorus japonicus. Next base: position 39,227,794 of record NC_091983.1, on the reverse strand, counting down.
TCATTCATAGGCAGTCCTTCGAAATCGAGGAAGATTTGCTTTCACTCTAAAAGTGAGTTCTGAGGTGACTGAACAGTCCAATATGGGAATTACAGTCTCTGTCACAGATGGGACAGACAGTCGTTGAAGAAAAGGGTGGGTGGGGAGTCTGGTTTGCTGCATGCTCCTTCCACTGCCTGCGCTTGCTTTCTGCATGCTCTCAGTGACGAGACTCGAGGTACTCAGAGTCCTCCTGGATGCTCTTCCTCCGCTTAGGGTGGTCTCTGGCCAGGGATTCCCAGGTGTCGGTGGGGATGTTACATTTTATCAAGGAGGCTTTGAGGGTGTCCTTGAAATATTTTCTCTGCGCACCTGTGGCTCGCTTGCCGTGTAAGAGTTCCGAGTAGAGCGCTTGCTTTGGGAGTCTTATGTCAGGCATGCCAACAATGTGGCCTGCCCAACGGAGCTGGTCGAGTGTGGTCGGTGCTTCGATGCTGGGGATGTTGGCTTAATCGAGAACACTGACGTTGGTGCATCTGTCCACCCAGAGGATTTGCAGGATCCTACGGAGACATAGTTGGTGATATTTCTCCAGTGATTTAAGGTGTCTACTATATATGGTCTACATCTCTGAGCCATACAGGAGGGTGGGTATCACTGCAGCCCTGTAGACCATAAACTTGGTGCCAGATTCGAAAACTCTCTTCCTCGGCGGCCGAAGGCTGTGCTGGAGCACTGGAGGCGGTGTTGAACCTCGTCGCGATGTCTGCCCTTGCTGATAATAGGCTCCCAAGGTATGGAAAGTGGTTCAATGTATGCAAAGCGAAGCATTTCAGAAATACTGGCTTTTGCTCCCACACAAACCTTACCCTGACATCCACAGACAAGCAGATATCACTGGATACGAACCCAGCTGGTTTCCCTGGTCTCTCCTTTTCTTTAACATGAGGTCTCATGGCTTTAACTTGAACAAGACTAAGGAAACCTCCTGTTGATCAAAACCTACTGCTCACTCCTCAGCTGGTGAATCAATATTCCTACATGTTGAACATCTATTGAAGGAAGCACTGAGGGAAGCAAGGCAATAGGGGACTTCAATTTACACTATTAAGACTGGTTTAGTAGTACTATTAGAATGGACTTGTATCAGGTGGTGAGGGCCAACACAAAGACATGAGCTAATAGGTCTTGTTCTAACCAACCTACCTGTCGCAGACACATCTATCCATGGTAGTATTGGTAGGAGTGCAGTCTCGTGAAGACAGAGTGTTGTCTCACGATTTTGTGTGACACTACAGTTCTAGTAATTGAGACTGTCTAAAGACAGATCTAGTAGTCGAAAACTGTGCATCTAAAAGGCACTGTGGGCCATCAGCAGCAGCAGAACTGTATGCCACTAAAACCTGTAACCTATGGCCGGCACATCCCTCACTCCTTGATCACCACCAAACAGGGAGATGGACTCAGGTTCAGCGGGGAATGTAGAAGGGTGACCAAGGACCATCACCAGATATATCTTGAGTGAGGTGCCAACCTAGTGAAGCTGCAACACTGGGCTACCTGCATGCTGTACACCAAAAGCAACATGCTATAGTCTGAGCTGTGTGGTCCTACATCCAACAAATTGGAGTAAAGCTCTGTAGCCCTCCCATATCCAATCCAGAGACTTGAGCACAAAAATCTAGACTGACACTCCAGTGTAGTACTGAGGGAGTGCTTCCTTCAGATACTTACCGACTCCTTTTTGAAAGATACAATGTTCCATTTATGATCTTGTAAGAGGGGGACTTGAACACAAAATTCTTGTTCTGTGGAAGTTTCCAGCCAGAGGTTCTAAAGTGTTAAAAGGTAAGAAGGGTTGACTGAGAAACACCAATTCGTGCACAGATACGACCTTATTTTATCATTTTTTTCGAACAGCTAGATAATCTGCCCATTCACGACAAATAGGTGAAAGTCTAACACAATTATGGGCTAATTCAGGAAAGTTTATTTTCATAGAACCATAGAATGATATAGCATAGAAGGAAGCCATTCTGCCCATTGTGCCTATGACGTTTCTTTGATACACTATCTAATTATTTCCACTCCCCTGCTCATTTCCGTAGCCCAGTAAATTTTTCCTTTTCAAGTATTTATCCAATTCCCTTTTGGAAATTGTTATTGAATCTGCTTCCACCACCCTTTTCAAGCATTGCATTCTAGATCATAACAACTCGCTGCGTAAAAAGTATTTTTCCTCATGTTGCCTCTGGTTCTCTTGCCAATTATCTTAAATCTGTGTCCTCTGGTCCCTTCTGCCACTGGAAACAATTTCTCCTTATTTATTCTATCAAAACCCTTCAAGATTTTGAACACCTCTATTAAATTTCCCCTTAACCTCTCTGCTCTAAGGAGAACAACCCTAGTTTCTCCATTTTCTCCATGTAACTGAAGTCTTTCATCTCTGTTACAGCCGGGAGCAGTGGGAGGTCGAGGATCGAGGCCTATAAAAGGCCAGGAGTTCGGGCAGTCGGAGCAGCAGTCAGGAGCAGCGGGGGGTCAAGGATCGAGGACTATTTAAGGCCAGGAGTTCGGGCAGTCGGAGCAGCCAGCTGGTGCAGGGACAAGAGTAAACAAAGAAGTAATAAGAAATCAAAGTGTGACGAAGCCAAGCAGGTAAGTGATTGGCTGGTGGATTGGGGAGTATTTATTCTTTTTCGTTTACTTTTTCTTTTCTATCAGTAGGTAATCTTTGGTATTGTTTCCAAATTAAGTTAATTTAAGGATTAAGTCATTGCAGGAGAGCCCAGACCCATGTCATGCTCCTTCTGTGCTATGTGGGAAGTCAGGGACGCTTCCAGTGCCCCTGACTACTATGTGTGCAGGAAGTGTGTCCAGCTGCAGCTCCTGACAGACCGCACTGTGGCATTGGAGCTGCGCATGGACTCACTCTGGAGTATCTGCATTGCTGAAGATGTCGTGAATAGCACGCTTAGTAAGTTGGTCACACCACAAGTAAAGGTTACAAAGGCAGATAAGGAATTGGTGACCATCACGCAGAGCAGTGCAGGGGTCCCCTGCGGTCATCTCCCTCCAAAACAGATATATCAGTTTGGGTACAGTTGGGGGAGATGACTCATCAGGGGAAGGTAGCAGCAGCCAAGTTCATGGCTCCATGGGTGGCTCTGCTGCACAGGAGGGCAGGAGAAAAAGTGGGAGAGCTATAGTGGTAGGGCATTCTATTGTAAGGGGAATAGATAGGCATTTCTGCGGCTGCAATCAAGACTCCAGGATGGTATGCTGCCTCCCTGGTGCAAGGGTCAAGGATGTCTCGGAGCGGCTGCAGGGCATTCTGGAGGGGGAGAGTGAACAGTCAGCTGTCGTGGTGCATATAGGTATCAACGATATTGGTAAAAAATGGGATGAGGTCCTACAAGCTGAATTTAGGGAGCTAGGAGTTAAATTAAAAAGTAGGACCTTAAAGGTAGTAATCTCAGGATTGCTACCAGTGCCACGTGTTAGTCAGAGTAGAACGAGCAGGATAGTTAAGATGAATATGTGGCTTGAGGAATGGTGCAAGAGGGAGAGATTCAAATTCCTGGGACATTGGAACTGGTTCTGGGGGAGGTGGGACCAGTACAAACCAGACGGTCTGCACTTGGGCAGGACTGGAACCAATGTCCTAGGGGGCGTGTTTGCCAGTGCTGTTGGGGAGGGTTTAAACTAATTTGGCAGAGGGATGGGAACCTATGCAGGGAGACAGAGAGAAGTAAAATGGGGGCAGAAGCAAAAGGTAGAAAGAAGATAAGGAAAAGTGGAGGGCAGAGAAATCAAAGGTAAAAATCAAAAAAGGCCACATTACAACATAATTCTAAAAGAACAAAGAGTGTTTAAAAAAAACAAGCCTGAAGGCTCTGTGTCTCTGCGAGGAGCATTCGTATTAAGGTGGATGAATTAACTGCACAGATAGCTGTTAAGTGATATGATGTAATTGGGATTACAGAGACATGGCTCCAGGGTGACCAAGGCAGTGAACTCAACATCCAGTGGTATTCAATATTCAGGAAGGATAGACAGAAAGGAAAAGGAGGTGGAGCAGCGTTGCTGGTTAAAGAGAAGATTAACGCAATAGTAAGGAAGGACATTAACTTGGATGATGTGGAATCTGTATGGGTAGAGCTGCAGAACACCAAAGGGCAGAAAACGCTAGTGGGAGTTGTGTACAGACCACCAAACAGTAATAGTGAGGTTGGGGATGGCATCAAATAGGAAATTAGGGATCCGTGCAATAAAGGTACAACAGTTATCATGGGTGACTTTAATCTGCATATAGATTGGCACCAAACTGGTAGAGGTGGAAGAGGATTTCCTGGAGTGTATCAGGGATGGTTTTCCAGACCAATACATCGAGAAACCAACTAGAGAGCTGGCCATCCTAGACTGGGTGTTGTATAACGAGAGAGGATTAATTAGCAATCTTGTTCCCTTGGGGAAGAGTGACCATAATATGGTAGAATTCTTCATTAAGGTGGAGAGTGACACAGTTATTTCAGAGACTAGAGACCTGAACTTGAAGAAAGGTAACTTCATTGGTATGAGACGAGAATTGGCTAGGATAGACTAGCGAAAGATACTTAAAGGATTGATGGTGGATAGGCAATGGCAGACATTTAAAGATCACATGGATGAACTTCAACAATTGTACATCCCTGTCTGGAGTAAAAGTAAAATGGGCAAGGTGGCTCAACCGTGGCTAACAAGGGAAATTAGAGACAGTGTTAAATCCAAGGAAGAGGCAGATAAATTGGCCTGAAAAGCAGCAAACCTGAGGACTGGGAGAAATTTAGAATTCAGCAGAGGAGGACAAAGGGTTTAATTAGGAGGGGTAAAATAGAGTATGAGAGTAAGCTTGCCAGGAAAACTGACTGCAAAAGCTTCAATAGATATGTGAAGAGGAAAAGATTAGTGCAGACAAATGTAAGTCCCTTGCAGTCAGAATCAGGTGAATTTATAATGGGGAACAAAGAAATGGCAGACCAATTGAACAAGTACTTTAGTTTTGTCTTCACTAAGGAAGACACAAATAACTTTTCGGAAATACTAGGTGACCGAGGGTCTAGCGAGAAGAGGGAACGGAAGGAAATCCTTATTAGTCAGGAAATTGTGTTGGGGAAATTGATGGGATTGAAGGCCGATAAATCCCCGGGGCCTGATAGTCTGCATCTCAGAGTACTTAAGGAAGTGGCCCTAGAAATAGTGAATGCATTGGTGGTCATTTTCCAACATTCTATAGACTCTGGATCAGATCCTATACATTGGAAGGTAGCTAATGTAACCCCACTTTTTGAAAAAGGAGGGAGAGAGAAATCGTAATTATAGACTGATTAGCCTGACATCGGTAGTGGGGAAAATGTTTGAATGAATTATTAAAGATGTAATAGCAGCACATTTGGAAAGCAGTGACAGGATCGGTCCGAGTCAGCATGGATTTATGAAAGGGAAATCATGCTTGACAAATCTTCTAGAATTTTTTGACGATGTAACGAGTAGAGTGAACTAGGGAGAACCAGTGGATGTGGTGTATTTGGACTTTCAAAAGGCTTTTGACAAGGTCCCACACAAGAGATTAGTGTGCAAAATTAAAGCACATGGTATTGGGGGTAATGTACTGACGTGCATAGAGAACTGGTTGGCAGACAGGAAGCAGAGAGTCGGGATAAACGGGTCCTTTTCAGAATGGCAGGCAGTGACGAGTGTGGTGCTGCAGGGCTCAGTGCTGGGACCCCAGCTATTTACAATATACATTCATGATTTAGATGAAGAAATTGAATGTAATATCTCCAAGTTGCAGATGACACGAAGCTGGGTGGCAGTGTGAGCTGTGAGGAGGATGCTAAAAGGCTGCAAAGTGACTTGGACAGGTTAGGTGAGTGGGCAAATGCATGTCAGATGCAGTATAATGTAGATAAATATGAGGTTATCCACTTTGATGGTCAAAACAGGAAGGCAGAATATTATCTGAATGGTGGCAGATTAGGAAAAGGGGAGGTGCAATGAGACCTGGGTGTCATGGTACATCAGTCATTGAAAGTTAGCATGCAGGTACAGCAGGCGGTGAAGAGGGCAAATGGCATATTGGCCTTCATAGCAAGAGGATTTGAGTATTGGAGCAGGGGGGTCTTACTGCAGTTGTACAGGGCCTTGGTGAAGCCACACCTTGAATATTGGATACAGTTTTGGTCTCCTAATCTGAGGAAGGATATTCTTGCTATTGAAGGAGTGCAGCGAAGGTTCACCAGACTGACTCCCGGGATGGCAGAACTGACATGTGAAGAAAGACTGGATCGACTAGGCTAATATTCACTGGAATTTAGAAGAATGAGAGGGGATCTCATAGATTCATATAAAATTCTGACGTGTTTGGACAGGTTAGATGCAGGAAGAATGTTCCCGATGTTGGGGAAGTCCAGAACCAGGGGTCACAGTCTAAGGATAAGGGGTAAGCCATTTAGGACCGAGATGAGGAGAAACTTCTTCACTCAGGGAATTGTGAACCTGTGGAATTCTCTACCACAAAAAGTTGTTGAGGCCAGTTCGTTTGATATATTCAAAAGGGAGTAAGATGTGGCCCTTACAGCTAAAGGGATCAAGGGATCTGGAGAGAAAGCAGGAATGGAGTACTAAAGTTGCAAAAATAATCAGCCATGATCATATTGAATGGCGGTGCAGGCTCGAAGGGCCGAGTGGCCTACTCCTGCACCTATTTTCTATGTTTCAATGTTTGTATGTTGCTCTTCTAATAAATCTCCTCTGCACCCGATGTAAGGCCTTGATATCCTTCCTAAAGTGCAGTGCCCAGTATTGGCCACAATACTCCAGCTGGGGCCGAATCACTTTCATAAAGGTTTAGCATGACTTCCAAGCTTTTGTACACTGTGCCTCTCTACAGCCAAGGCTCCCCGTTGCATTCTTAACAGCTTCTCAACTTGACCTGTCACCTTCAAAGACTTGTGTATGTACACTCCGGGTTTCTCTATTCCTGTATCCTCTTTAAAATGGTGTAATTTAGTTCATATTGCCTCTCCTCATTCTTCCAACCAAAATGAATCACTTCACACTTCTCTGCATTAAATTTCATCTGCCATCTGTCTTCTCATTTCATCAATTTGTCTATGTCCCCCCGAAGTCTATTACTATCTTCCTCACTGTTTACTACATTTCTATGTTTTGTGTCTGCTGCAAACTTAAAAGTATTCCCTGTATACCCAAGTCCAGATCATTAATATACATCAGAAAGAGCATTGCACCTACTACCGAACCCTGGGGGTCAGCACTGCGCACATCTCCAGTCTGAAAAATAATTA